>NC_091263.1:14562954-14865984 GCF_042477335.2 Ovis canadensis
GATGCCTTTGCAGAAATACTGCTACTTCAAGATATATGGAAAATACTTTTTTTAAGCTTACCGATAATTTGTTTGTTTGTTTGTTTGTCTTCTGGTAAGCTGGTACCAGATGCAATTTAGTCTCCTCTCTAGGTTAAGAGAACAAAGTTTTCTTAGAATGCAATTTTTGATCACAGACTATGAGTTTCTCTACCTTTCATTGATTTATAATTGTTTTCATCATCTGTTTTTTTTACTTCGGTAAAGTAAATAAGCCTTATTTAAGATTTTGGTACATGTAGGATGGACTAAGCTTTCCCCACTCTTGCAAGTTCCCTTAACCCTTCAGATTCTTCTCGTGGGACCAAGATCTCACTTTCCTCCAGAGGGACAATCCAAGCTTTTTATCAGTTGATCTGCCCCTGACATCAGAGTCAAGTTGAGCACGAGTTGGCCTATAATTTAGGCATGAAACTATGACTACATAAAGAAAAGGTGACTTTATGATTCAGGGATGACCATGATATGCCTTGCACTTCAGAGAAAATGGGTTAAAATGATTTTTTTTTCTTCAAAACTGCACAGCCAGTTCTTTCAGCATATGCAATTGAAAACATCTAGTCATTAGGTCCGTTTTCATTCCAATCCCAAAGAAAGGCAATGACAAAGAATATTCAAGCTGCTGCACAATTGCACTCATCTCACACACTAGTAAAGTAATGCTCAAAATTCTCCAAGTTCACATGAACTGTGAACTTCCAGATGTTCAAGAGGGATTTAAAAAATGCAGAGAAACCAGAGATCAAATTGCCAACATCCACTGGCTCATTGAAAAAGCAAGAGAGTTCCAGAAAAAAAAAAAAACCAACATCTATTTCTGCTTTATTGGCTATGCCAAAGCCTTTGACTGTGTGGATCACAAGAAACTGGGAAAAATTCTGAAAGAGATGGGAATACCAGACCACCTGACCTGTCTCTTGAGAAACCTGTATGCAGGTCAGGAAGAAACAGTTCGAACTGGACATGGAACAACAGACTGGTTCTAAATAGGAAAAGGAACATGTCAAGGCTGTATATTGTCACCCTGCTTATTTAACTTATATGCAGAGTACATCATGAGAAACACTGGGCTGGAGGAAGCACACGCTGGAATCAAGGTTGCTGGGAGAAATATCAATAATCTCAGATATGCAGATGACACCACCCTTATGGCAGAAAGTGAAGAAGAACTAAAGAGTCTCCTGATGAAAGTGAAAGAGGAGAGTGAAAAAGTTAGCTTAAAGCTCAGCATTCAGAAAACTAAAATCATTGCATCCAGTCTCATCACTTCATGGCAAATAGATGGGAAAACATTGGAAACAGCAGCAGACTATTTTTGGGGGCTTGGAAATCACTGCAGGTGATGGCTGCCTCCATGAACTTAAAAACATATTTATGACTTGGAAGAAAAGTGATGACCAAACTAGACAGCATATTAAAAAGCCGAGACGTTGCTATGCCCACAAAGATCCATCCAGTCAAGGCTATGGTTTTTCCATATGTCATGGATGGATATGAAAGATGTACTATAAAGAAAGTGACAGCTGAAAATGTGATGCTTCTGAACTGTGGTGTTGGAGAAGATGCTTGTAGGTCGCTTAGACTACAAGGAGACGCAACCACTCCATCCAAAAGGAAATCAGGTCTGAATATACATTGGAAGGACTAATACTGAACCTGAAACTCCAACACTTTGGCCACTTGATGTGAAGAGCTGACTCACTTGGAAGTTGCTTTGATTTGCCTATGAGTGTGGGAGCCCTCCCTGGGCAAAGGGCCTCAGGGGTCATTGCCACTGAATCATGACATCCAAGCAAGCGCATTCCAGCTGTGTGACATGCAGGAAGCAGGAGACTGGGAAAACTGTCTTCCTTAGAGGAAGGAAAGTCATCCACAGAGAGTGTGTTTTCAGGCCTCTCTTTGCAGCAAGTGTTTTGCTTCTCAGACATCAGAGCTGCAGGCTTGCTCTGAGGGCCTCAATTCCAGAGTCAGGGCTGTGTGTCTCACTGCACTTTCCAAGCATTGCAGACACATTCCTAGGTTGGAGCAGTGCTTCCCATGAGAAAGAAGCCTCGGGAGTGTGTCTGAGTGGGCTGAGTGCCACGCTAGGGTCACCTATTCGAGGGCACCTTGCACATCCAATGGGCCCCAGGCGAGTAGCTATGGACCGGCCCCTCGGTTGAGATATCCCAAAGCAGGGAACAAAGCTAGCTCTGTCAGAAGGAGGAAAACAGCAATGGGATGGATTTTCAAGCAGTTGCTAAGTCACACCACGTGAGGGCTCCGCGGGAAAGAAATGCGAATTTTGGCCTCTAGGCCCAGTATCCAGATGTGTGCACAGGATATTTTCCCCACAGGATCCAAGAATGTTCCAGACAGACCTAAGCTCACTAGCTCTCTCCTGCAGAGGAAATGAAATATTGTTGCTGAACCACGAAAAGATGCTGGGATTCTTGGCTTATGGAGGAGAAGAATTCAATCCAGGGCCCAAGACGAGGCTTGATTGCTCAGAGCTTTTGTGCAATCGAGTTTTATTCAAGTAGAAAGGAGATAGAGAAAGCTTCTGACAGAGACATCACAAGGGGCAGAAAGCGTACCCCCTTGCTAGTGTTAGTAATGGAGTTATATACTCTCCAATAAGTTATTACAACGAACAAAGAATGTCTGGAGGTTGTAAAGACTCACTAGACCTACTCCCATAATTTACATTTTAAGATAACAGGATTAGCCAGAAGGTTTTTCCAGAGACCGTCCTCAAGAAGGATGCATGATTGTTATATAATCCTAAGGAATGTAGAGGGAAAAAAAGTGTGTCCTTTCTTCCTCCTTGAGAATTCTAGACCCCTCTCTCCTTGGGGACCCTTGAACTTCTTATAAACCTGCCTTGGCAATGACTCTCTCAGAAACATGATTGAACAGCCGTTTGGAGCTTCCTTTGACTTTCCCTGGGAGGGAGGGAGCCCTCCCTGAGCACAGGGCCTCAGGGGCCATGGCCAATGAAAACTCATCTCCCAGTAAGTGCTTTTCAGCCCTGTGTGACTCTCAGCCCACAGGAGGCTGAGAAAACTCTCTTCCTTGGAGGAAGGAAAGGCAGCCCAAGAGTGTGTTTTCAGGCCTGTATCTTGCAGCAAGTGTTTGGCTTGTTAGACATAAGACCTGCAGGCCTGCTCCAACAGACTCCATTCCAGAATCAGGGCCTTGTGTCTCCCTGCAGTTTCCTGGCCTCGCAAACACATTCCTAGGTGAGAGCAGTCCTGCCCATGGGGAAGCAGGCTGCGGGAGTGTGTCTGAGGGGGCCAGGTGCCATGCTGGGGTCACCTGGTCAAGGGCACCTTGCACCTCCAATGGACCCCAGGCAAGGAGTTGCAGGCCACCACCTTGCTTCTGAAATCCCAAAGTGGGGAGCAAAGCTCGCTCTGTCAGAGGGAAGAAAACAGCAACAGGATGGATTTTCAAGCAGTTGCTAGGCTGTACTGCGTTAGGGCTCCAAGGAAGAAAAATGCAAATGTTAGCCCCTACGACTGGTATCCAGGTGGGCTCCCAGGATGATTTCCCCGCAGGATCCAAGAACGTTCCAGACAGACCTGGGCTCACTAGCTCCCTCCTGCAGAGGAAACATGATAGAACAGCTGTTTGGAGGTTGCTTTGACTTCCCCTGGGAGGGTAGGATCCCTCCCTGGGTGCAGGGCCTCAGGGGCCATTGCCGCTGAGAAATGCCCTCTAAGCCAGACCTTTCCAGGCTTGTATGACTCAGCACGGAGGAGACTGGAAAAGCTATCTTCCTTGGAGGAAGGAAAGGCAGCCCCAGAGAGTGTGTTTTCACACCTGTATCTTGCAGCAAGTGTTTGCGTCTCAGACGTCAGACCTCCAGGCCTGCTCCAACGGCCTCAGTTCCAGAGTCAGGGCCGTGTGTCTCCCTGCATTTTCTGAGCCTTGGGAACACATTCCTAGGTCAGAACAGTCCTGCCCATGGGGAAGGAGGCTGCGGGAGTGTGTCTGAGGGGGTCGGGTGCCATGCTGGGGTCCAATAGAGCTGGAACCTCCAATAGACCCCAGGACAACAGCGGTGGGGCTGCCCCTGGCATCCGAAATGCCAAAGTGAGAAGCAAAGCTAGCTCTATCAGAAGGAAGAAAAGAACAATTGGATGCATGTTCAGGCTGTTGTTGGGCCGCACCACTTCAGGGTCCCCCCCGAGAGGAACGGGCGCCCTGTGGCCCCTAGGTCCGATATGCAGGTTAACACACAGGGTGTGTCCCCATAGGAGCCAAGAATTTTCCTGACAGACCTAGGCTCACTAGAGCTCTCCTACAGGGCAAAAGGGATAGAACAGACTGTGGATGTGACTCTGCCTTTCCCAGCGAGCATGGGGCCCTGCCTACAGCCCCGGGCTCCAGGGAAAATTGTCCCTGAAAAATGACCTCCAAGAAGCGCTTTTCCAGCAGGCTGGGATGCAGAGTTCACAGGATGCGGGGAAAGTGATCGTCCTTCAAAGAAGAAGAGGCAGCCACCCAGTGTGTGTTTGCAAGCCTGTATTTGGAAGAAACTGGTTAGCTTCTTCAAGGGGAGACCTCCAGGTCTGCTCAGAGGACCGAAATTCCAGAGGCAGCACCGCGGTATTGCTCATGAAGAAGCAGGATGCAGCAATGTGTCAGACATGACTGGGTGCCTTCCTGGGTTCAGCTCCGTGAGGGGCCTTTCCACTCAAAGTAGGTCCCATGCCTCCTTGGAGAGGAAGTGGGGCCCTCTTGCCTCCAAATTGCCAAAGGCTGGAACAAAGCTAGTTCTATCAGAGGTAAGAAAAGAGCAATTGGATGGATGTGGAAGCTGTTGCTGGGCCGCACTGCTTCAGGCCCCCCACCCCTCCGCCCCCGAGAGAAACAGGCGCCCTGTGGCCCCTAGGTCCTGTATGCAGTTTCACACATAGAATGTTTCCCCATAGGAGCCAAGAACTTTCCAGACAGACCTAGGCTCACTAGAGCTCTCCTACAGAGCAAAGGGGATGGGACAGATGTGTGGCTGTGGCTCTGCCTTTCCCTGGGAGTGTGGAGCCGCTCCCTATGGCCGCGGGCTCCAGGGGAAATTGCCCCTGAATAATGACCTCCAAGAAGCGCTTTTCCAACTGGCTGAGACGTGGAGTTCTCAGGATGCAGGGAAAGCGAGTGTCCCTTCAGGGAAGCAAAGGCAGTCACCTGTTATCATTACTTACTAGAATAGTAGGTACCTTCTCCGGTTGGGCAGAGGCCTTCCCTACCTGATCTGAAAAAGAAAATGAAGTAGCTCGCTGATTTGAGAAATAATTCCCAGACTTGGGTTTCCAACCAGTATAGAATCCGACAATGGCCCTGTCTTTGTAGCCGCGTTAATTAACAGGTATGTGAAGCTCTAAATATCAGTGGAAATTACATACAGCATATAGGCCCCAGTGTTCTGGAATGGTGCAAAGAAACAACCAAACTCTTGAAGAGACACTTTCAAAATGGATCATAGAGACTGACTGTACATGGATGGGCTTGCTTCTGGCAGACTTACTCATATTACGGGTAACCACACGTTCCCATAGTTGTTGTCCTTATGAAATTTTCTATGGGAGACCCCCTCCCACAGTGAGCAGGTATTAGCAGATTTGCCACAAGTAAGGGGGTGGGATTTCACAGCAGCTGGAACAATTAGGTAAGGTAATAAATCAGGTAACTAAGTTTGTATAAAAAAGAATATCATTCCCCCTTGAGGAACAGATTCATG
Source organism: Ovis canadensis (assembly GCF_042477335.2). Lineage (NCBI taxonomy): Eukaryota > Metazoa > Chordata > Mammalia > Artiodactyla > Bovidae > Ovis > Ovis canadensis. The sequence goes on from NC_091263.1 coordinate 14,568,716, forward strand.
AAATTGTGCTCAGTGATCAGGTGTGGCTCAATGACTGGAAACACAATTCCTTGGCCTGACATCGGAAAGGTCCTTATACTGTTGTTTTAGACACAATTCTGAAAGAGAAGGGAATACCAGACCACCTAACCTGCCACTTGAGAAATCTGTATGAAGGTCAGGAAGCAACAGTTAGAGCAGGACATGGAACAACAGACTGGTTCCAAAAAGGAAAAGGAGTATGTCAAGGCTGTATATTGACAAGCTGTTTATTTAACTTATATGCAGAATACATCATGAAAAATGCTGGGATGGAAGATACATGAGCTGGAATCAAGATTGCTGGTAGAAATATCAATAAATTTAGATATGCAGATGATATCACCATTATGGCAGAATGTGAAGAGGAACGGGTATGTCAGGGAACTTCTTGAGTTGCAGCAAGGGTGTGAAGGACCCTTTCGAAGTTCCAGAGGTTAGGTGTGGTAAGACTTGAGATGCCTCAGCAGAAATGGGCCTCATGTCGCCTGGAATGGAGAGGCTCCTGGATATTCCCCAGTTTCAGCAGGGGTCTCGAGTTACGACGGGGACTTCAGGGACCCTCTCTGGCGGCCTCAGGAAAGGCCAGTCATCATGCGTGTTGCTAGGAGGCCTCTCGGGATTCCTCGCCCGTCGATGCCGGGGCCTAAGACCTTGTGTGGAGTCGGGGCAGGAAGCTGAGGACTCCTCTCCAGTGCTGACATGGATCTTGGGGTACTTGCGGAGTCTCCAAAGGGGAGTCAGTCCTCGTCTCCAGTGGGGGCATGCACGTGCGATTTCCTTCCGAGCTGTAGCAGCAGTGTACCGCTTCCCGACGCGTGGATCAAGGGACCTGTGGCTTTCCCTCGAGGCTTTCCCACAAGGCTTTCCCACAGGGCTGTCCGACGTGACACCGTGGTGTAGTCGATCCTCGACGTGAAAGTCGAGGCAGTGCAGGGAAAACAGGTTCCTCAGGAATGGACTGAGACATCTGGGGGACTCTTGGAATGGTGGCACGACCCTGGAGTTACCCTCGCCTTTCCTATGGAGAGCGCCTCGTCTTGGGATGTGACGGGAACGCTGGAAATTCTTTCCCGACGAATCAGGGAAAGGATCCCTCATCTGGAGCCATGAGGCGGAAATGGGGCTACTCTGGATGTGGGCGGGACCCTCGTGCTTCCTCTCGAGTGGAGAGGGGTATGTCGGGGAACTGCTTGAGTTGCAGCAAGGGTGTGAAGGACCGTTTCCAACTTCAGGGGTTAGGTGTGATGAGCCTCAAAACGCCTCAGCAGAAATGGGCCTCATCTCGCTTGGAGGGGAGAACATCCTGGATTTTCCCGAGTTGTAGCAGGTGCTCTCGAGTTACGACGGGGAACTCAGGGACCCGCTCTGGTGGCCTCAAGTAAGGTTAGTCCCCCTGCGAGTTGATAGGGGGCCTCTCGGGATTCCTCTCCAGTCGATGCTGGGGCCTAAGAACTTGTGTGGATTTGGGGCCGGAACCTGAGGATTCCTCTCCAGTGCTGACATGGATCTTGGGGAACTTCTGGAGAATCCACAGGGGAGTCAGTCCTCGTCTCGAGTGGGGACATGCACGTGCGCTTTCCTCCCGAGCTGTAGCAGCGGTGTCAGGCTTCCTGTCGCGTGGATCAAGGGATCTGTGACTTTCCCTCGAGGCTTTCCCTCGAGGCTTTCCCACGAGGCTTTCCCACAGAGCTGTCCCACGTGCCACCGTGGTCAGAGTCGATCATCGACGTGAAATTCGAGGCAGTGCAGGGAAAACAGGTTCCTCTGGATTGGACTGAGACATCTGGGGGACTCTTGGCATGGGGGCACGACACTGGAGTTCCTCTCACCTTTCCTGTGGAGAGCGCATCCTCTTGAGATTCGTAGGGAATGCCGGGAATATTTTCCCGAACCTGCAGGGAAAGGTTCCCTTATCTCGAGCTATGAGGCATAAACGGGGGTCCTCTGAATGTGGGATGGACCCTCGTGCTTGCTCTCGAGGGGAGACGGGTGTGTCGGGGAACTTCTAGAGTTGCAGCAAGGGTGTGAAGGACCCTTTGGAATTTCCAGAGGTTAGATGTGATTAGCCTCGAGAAGTCTCAGTGGAAATGGGCCTCATCTCGCCTGGAGGGGAGAACCTCCTGGATTTTCTCGAGTAGCGGCAGGTGCTCTCGACTTATGACAGGGACCTCAGGGACCCGCTCTGGTGGCCTCAGGAATGGCCACTCCCCATGCGATTGACTAGGTGCCCTCTCGGATTCCTCTCCCTTCAATGCCGGGGCCTAAGACCTTGTGTGGAGTCAGGGCCGGAACCTGAGGATTCCTCTCCAGTGCTGACATGGATCCTGGGGTACTTCTGGAGTCTCCCCAGGGGAGTCAGTCCTCGGCTCGAGTGGGGGCATGCACGAGCGCTTTCCTCCCGAGCTGTAGCAGCAGTGTCACGCTTCCTTTCACGTGGATCTAGGCATCTGTGGCTTTCCCTTGAGGCTTTCCCACGAGGCTTTCCCACAGGGCTGTCCCACGTGCCACTGTGGTGTGAGCCATCCTCGGCGTGAAAGTCGAGGCAGTGCAGGGAAAACAGGTTCCTCTGGAATGGACTGAGACATCTGGGGACTCTTCTAATGTGGCTCGTCCCTGGATTTCCTCTCGCCTTTCCTGTTGGGAGCGCCTCCTCTTGAGATGTGACGGGAACGCCGGGAATTCTTTCCCGATGAAGCAAGGAAAGGATCCGTCATCTCGAGCTACGAGGCGGAAACGGGGCTCCTCTGGATGCGGGCGGAACCCTCGTGCTTTCTCGAGAGTGGAGATGGGTATATAGGGGGACTTCCTGAGTTACAGCATGGGTGTGAAGGACCCTTTGGAAATTCCAGAGGTTAGGTGTGATTAGCCTCGAGACGCCTCAGCGGAAAGGGGCCTTATCTCGTCTGGATGGGAGAACCTCCTGGGTTTACTCGAGTTGTGGCAGGTGCTCTCGATTGACGACGGGGACCTGAGGGACCCACTCTGGTGGCCTCAGGAAAGGCCAGTCCCCCGGCGAGTTGCTAGGGGGCCTCTCGGGCTTCCTCTCTCGTCGATGCCGGGGCCTAAGTCCTTTTGTGGAGTTGCAACCGGAACCTGAGGATTCCTCTCCAGTGCTGACATGGATCTTGGTGTCCTCTGGAGTCTCTCCCGCGGAGTCAGTCCTCTTCTCGAGTGGGGGCAATCTCGTGCGCTTTCCTCCGGAGCTGTAGCAGCAGTGTCACGCTTCCTGTCGCGTGGATCAAGGGATCTCTGGCTTTTCTTAGAGGCTTTCCCACGAGGCTTTCCCACAGGGCTGTCCCACCTCCCACCGTGGTGTGAGTCGATCCTCTGTGTGAAAATCGAGGCAGTGCAGGGAAAACAGGTTCCTCTGGAATGAACGGAGACATCTGGGGGTTCTTAGAATGATGGCACGACCGTGGAGTTCGTCTCGCCTTTCCTGTTGAGACCGCCTCCTCTTGAGATGCGACGGGAACGCCGGGAATTCTTTCCCAAAGAAGCACGGAAAGGATCCCTCATCTCGAGCTATGAGAAATGGGTCCCCTCTGGATGTGGGCGGGACCCTCGTGCTTCCTCTAGAGTGGAGACGGGTATGTCGGGGAACTTCTTAAGTTGCAGCAAGGGTGTGACGTACCCTTTCAAAGATCCAGAGGTTAGGTGTGATTAGCCTCGAGACGTCTCAGCAGAATGGGCCTCATCTCGCCTGGAGGGGAAAACCTCCTGGATTTTCGCGAATTGCAGCAGGTGCTCTCGAGTTACGACGGGTCCTCAGGGACCCACTCTGATGGCCGAAGGAAAGTCCAGTCCCCATGTGCGTGTCTACGGTGCCTCTTTGGAGTACTCTCCAGTCGATGCCGGGGCCTAAAACCTTGTGTGGATTTGGTGCCAGAACCTGAGGATTCCTCTCCAGTGCTGACATGGATCTTGGAGTATTTCAGGAGGCTCCACAGGGGAGTCAGTCCTTGTCTCGAGTGTGGACATGTACGTCCGCTCTTGTCCCGAGCTGTAGCATCGGTGTCAAGCTTCCCTTCGCGTGGATCAAGGGATCTGTTGCTTTCTCTCTAGGTTTTCCCACGAGGCTTTCTCAGAGGGCTGTCCCACTTGCCACCGTGGTGTGAATCGATCCTCGGCGTGAATGCCGAGGAAGTGCAGGGAAAACAGCTTCCTCTGGGATAGACTGAGACATCTGAGGGACTTTTGGAATTGTGGCACGACCCTAGAGTTCTTCTCGCCTTTCTTGTTGAGAGCACCTCCTCTTGAGATGCGACTGGAATACCAGGAATTTTTTGCTGACGAAGCAGGGAAAGGATTCCTCTTCTAGAGCTACGACGTGGAATCCTGGCTCCTCTGGATGTGGGCGGGACCCTTGTGCTTCCTCTCGAGTGGAGACGGGGTGTCAGGAATTTCTTTAGTGGCAGCAAGGGTGTGAATGACCCTTTCGAAGTTCAAGAGGGAAGGTTTGATTTGCCTCTAGACGATTCAGCCGAAAAGGGCTTCATCATGCCCAGAGGGGGAAACCTCCTGGATTTTCTCATGTTGTGGCAGTTCCTTCTCGGGTTACGTCGGTGTTCACAGGGACCCGCTCTTGTGGCCTCAGGAATGACGAGTCTCCATGTGATTTGCGAGGACCTCTCGAGTTTCCTCTTCAGTCGGTGCCCGGGCTTAAGTCCTCATTTGAATTAAAGGCCAGAACCTGAGGATACCTCTCCAGTGCTGACATGAATCTTGGGGTACTTCTGGAATCTCCACAGGGGAGTCAGTCCTCGTCTCGAGTGGGGACATGCACGTCCACTTTCCTCTAAAGCTGTAGCATCAGGGTCTATCTTCCCTTCGCATTGATACAGGGATCTGTTGCTTTCCCTCAAGGCTTTCCCTCCAGCATTTCCCACAGGACTATCACACGTGCCATCTCCAGGCGAGATGAGGCCCTTTTTCCGCTGAGGCGTCTAGAGGCTAATCACACCTTCCCTCTTGAACTTCCAATGGGTGTTTCACACCTCTGCTGCAACTCAAGGTGTTCCCCGACATACCTGTCTCCACTCGAGAGGAACACCGACGTTCCCGCCAACATTAAGAGGAGCCATGTCCTCGTCTCGAGTGGGGGTATGCACGTGCAGTTTCCTTCCGAGCTGTAGCAGCAGTGCCATGTTTCCGATAGTGTTGAAACATTGATCTGTGGTTTCCCTCGAGGCTTACCCACGGATTTTCCCACCGGGATGTAAGACGTGCCACCGTGGTGTGAGTCGATACTCGGCAAGAAAGTGAGTCTGTGCAGGGTAATCAGGTTCTTCTGTAGTGGCCTGATACATCTGGGGGAGTTTAGGAATGATGGCACACCACTTGAGTTCCTCTCGACTTTCCTGTTGAGAGCGTCTCCTCTTGAGATGCGACGGGAACGCTGGGAAACCTTTCCTGAAGCAGCAGGGAAAGGAACACTCATCTGGAGCTAAGAGGCTGAAACAGGGCTCCTTTAGATGTTGGCGAGACCCTCACTGTTCTTCTCAAGTGGAGACAGGTATGTTGGAAAACTTCTTGAGTTGCAGCAAGGGTGTGAAGGACCCATTCGAAGTTCAAGAGGGAAAGTATGATTTGCCTGGAGACACCTCAGCGGAAAAAGGCCTCATCTCGCCTGGAGGGGAGAACCTCTGGATTTTCTCGAGTTGCAGCAGGTCCCTCTCGAGTTATGACGGCGACATCAGGGAGCCACAGTTGTGGCCTCAGGAAAGGCCTGTCTCCATGCGATTTGAGAAGGGCCTGGAGGGATATCTCTCCAGTCGGTGCCGGGGACTAAGACCAAGTGTGGATTTGAGGCCGCAACCTGAGTATTCATCCCCAGTGCTGACATGGATCTTGGGGTACTCCTGGAGCCTCCATAGGGGAGTCAGTCCTCATCTCTTGTCGGGACATGCACTTTTCCATGCATCCCAAGCTGTGCAGCAGTGTCAGGCTTCCCGTCGCGTGTGTAGGGATCTGTGACTTTCCCACTAGGCTTTCCCACGAGACTTTCCCACAGTGCTTTCACACGTGCCACCGTGGTGTTAGGCGATACTCGGCATGAAAGTAGAGGCAGTGAAGGGAAATCAGGTTCTGCTGGAGTGGACTGAGACATTTGGTGAACTTTTGGAATGGTGGCTCGACCTCTTGACTTCCTCTCGTGTTTCCTGTTGAGAGCGCCTTCTCTTGAGATGCGACGGGAATGCCGGAATCCTTTCAGAACGAAACAGGGAAATGAACCCTCATTTCGAGCTAAGAGCGGAAACGGCGCTCCTCTTGATGTTGGCGCGACCCTCAGTGTTCATCTCGAGTGGAGACAGGTCGGTCTGGGAACTTCTTGAGTTGCAGTAAGGTTGTGAATAACACTTTCGAAGTTCAAGAGGGGAGGTGTGATTTACCTCAAGAAGCCTCAGCAGAAAAGGGCCTCATCTCTCCTGGAGGGGAGAATATCCTAGATATTCTCGAGTTGCCGGAGGTCCCACTCACCTTGAGACGGGGACCTCAGGAACTGGATCTTGCGACCTAAGGAAAGGCTAGTCTCCATGAGAGTTGCGAGGGGACTCTCAGGATTCCTCTCTAGTCAGTGCTGGGGCCTAAGACCTCGTGTGGAGTGGAGGCCGGAACCTGAGGATTCCTCTCCAGTGCTAACATGGAACTTTGGGTACTTCTGGAGTCTCCACAGAGGAGTCAGGCCTCATCTCGTGTGGGGACATGCACATCTCCTTTCCTCCCAAACTGTAGCAGCAGTATCAGGCTTCCTGTCACGTAAATACAGTGATCTGTCTTTCCCTCGAGGCTTTCCCACGAGGCTTTCCCACAGGGCTGTCACACGTGCCACCGCGGTGTGAGTCAATTCTCGGCGTGGAAATCGAGGCAGTGCCACGAAATCAGGTTCCTCTGGAGTGGACTGAGACATCTGGGGGACTTTTGGAATGGTGGCAAGAACCCTTGAGTTCCTCTTGACTTTCCTTTTGAGAACGCCTCCTCTTGAGATGCGATGGGAATGCCGGGAATTCTTTCCCGACGAAGAAGGGAATGGAACCCTCATCTCGAGCTACGAGGAGGAAACGGGGCTCCACTTGATGTTGGCAGGACCTCGGTGTTCCTCTCGAGTGGAGACGGGTATGTCGGGGAACTTCTTGAGTTGCATCAAGGGTGTGAAGGACCCTTTCGAAGTTCAAGAGGGAAGGTGTGATTTCCCTCGAGAAGCAGCAGTGGAAAAGGGCCTCATCTGGCCTGCAGGGGAGAATCTCATGATCTTTTCGAGTTGCAACAGGTCCCTCTCGAGTTAAGACGGAGACCTCAGGGACCCACTCATGTGACCTCTGGAAAGGCCAATCTCCATGCGAGTTTCGAGGGGCCTCTAGGGATTCTTCTACAGTCGTTCCCAGGTACTAAGTCCTCGTCTGGAGCTGAGGCCGGAACCTGCGTTTTCCTCTCCAATGATGACATGGATCTTTGGGTTGATCTGGGTCTCTGCAGAGGAGTCAGGCCACATTTCGAGCAGAGACATGCCCGTCTGCTTTCCTCCCTAACGGTAGCAGCAATGTCAGGCTTCCCGTCGATTTGACACAGGGATCTGTGACTTTCCCTCTAGGTACCACAGGGCTGTAACACGTGCCACCATTGTACGTGTCGATACTAGGAGTGACGGTCGAGGCAGTGCAAGGAAATCAGGTTCATCTGGAGTGGACTGGGACATTTGGGGTTCTTTTGGAATGTTGGCACTACAACTGGAGTTCTCGACTTTCATGTTGAGAGCGCCTCCTCCTGAGATGTGACGGGAAGGCTGGGAATCCTTTCCCAAACAAGCAGGGAAAGGAACCCTCATCTCGGACTGAGGAGGAGACAACAGGGCTCCTCCTGACTTGTGGCGGGACCCTCGGTGTTCCTCTCAAGTGGAGATGGGTATGTCGGGAACTTCTTAAGTTGCAGCAAGGTTGCTAAGGACCCTTTCGAGGATCAAGAGGGAAGGTCTGATTTCCTCCAGACGCTGCACGTGATTTCCGGGTGGGGCCCACGTGATTTCCCCGTGGGGCCCACGTGATTTCCGGGTGGGGCCCACGTGATTTCCGGGTGGGGCCCACGTGATTTCCGGGTGGGGCCCACGTGATTTCCGGGTGGGGCCCACGTGATTTCCCCGTGGGGCCCACGTGATTTCCGGGTGGGCCCCACGTGATTTCCGGGTGGGGCCCACGTGATTTCCGGGTGGGGCCCACGTGATTTCCGGGTGGGGCCCACGTGATTTCCCCGTGGGGCCCACGTGATTTCCGGGTGGGCCCCACGTGATTTCCGGGTGGGGCCCACGTGATTTCCGGGTGGGGCCCACGTGATTTCCGGGTGGGGCCCACGTGATTTCCGGGTGGGCCGCACGTGATTTCCCCGTGGGGCCCACGTGATTTCCGGGTGGGGCCCACGTGATTTCCGGGTGGGGCCCACGTGATTTCCGGGTGGGCCGCACGTGATTTCCTCGTGGGGCCCAAGTGATTTCCGGGTGGGGCCCACGTGATTTCCGGGTGGGGCCCACGTGATTTCCGGGTGGGGCCCACGTGATTTCCGGGTGGGGCCCACGTGATTTCCCCGTGGGGCCCACGTGTTTTCCCCATGGGGCACACGTGATTTCCGGGTGGGGCCCACGTGATTTCCGGGTGGGGGCCACGTGATTTCCGGGTGGGCCCCACGTGATTTCCGGGTGGGGCCCACGTGATTTCCCCGTGGGGCCCACGTGATTTCCCCGTGGGGCCCACGTGATTTCCCCGTGGGGCCCACGTGATTTCCCCTGGGGGCCCAGGTGATTTCCCCTGGGGGCCCACGTGATTTCCCCGTGGGGCCCACGTGATTTCCCCTTGGGGCCCACGTGATTCCCCGTGGGGCCCAAATGATTTCCCCGGGCGGCCCACGTGATTTCCCCTGGGGGCCCACGTGATTTCCCCGTGGGGCCCACGTGATTTCCCCGTGGGGCCCACCTGATTTCCCCGTGAGGCCCACGTGATTTCCCCGTGGGGCCCACGTGATTTCCCCGTGGGGCCCACGTGATTTCCCCTGGGGGCCCAGGTGATTTCCCCTGGGGGCCCACGTGATTTCCCCTGGGGGCACACGTGATTTCCCCGTGGGGCCCACGTGATATCCCCTGGGGGCCCACGTGATTTCCCCTGGGGGCCCACGTGATTTCCCCTGGGGGCCCACGTGATTTCCCCGTGGGGCCCACGTGATTTCCCCGTGGGGCCCACGTGATTTCCCCGTGGGGCCCACGTGATTTCCCCGTGGGGCCCACCTGATTTCCCCTGGGGGCCCACGTGATTTCCCCTGGGGGCCCACGTGATTTCCCCTGGGGGCCCACGTGATTTCCCCTGGGGGCCCACGTGATTTCCCCTGGGGGCCCACGTGATTTCCCCGTGGGGCCCACGTGATTTCTGGGTGGGGCCCACGTGATTTCCCCTGGGGGCCCACGTGATTTCCCAGTGGGGCCCACCTGATTTCCCCTGGGGGCCCACGTGATTTCCCCGTGGGGCCCACGTGATTTCCCCTGGGAGCCCACGTGATTTCACCTGGGGGCCCACGTGATTTACCCGTGGGGCCCACGTGATTTCCCCTGGGGGCCCACGTGATTTCCCCGTGGGGCCCACGTGATTTCCCCTGGGGGCCCACGTGATTTCCCAGTGGGGCCCACCTGATGTCCCCTGGGGGCCCACGTGATTTCCCCGTGGGGCCCACGTGATTTCCCCTGGGGGCCCACGTGATTTCCCCGTGGGGCCCACGTGATTTCGCCTCGGGGCCCACGTGATTTCCCCTGGGGGCCCACGTGATTTCCCCGTGGGGCCCACGTGATTTCCCCGTGGGGCCCACGTGATTTACCCGTGGGGCCCACGTGATTTCCCCTGGGGGCCCACGTGATTTCCCCGTGGGGCCCACGTGATTTCCCCTGGGGGCCCACGTGATTTCCCCGTGGGGCCCACGTGATTTCCCCTCGGGGCCCACGTGATTTCCCCGTGGGGCCCACGTGATTTCCCCGTGGGGCCCACGTGATTTCCCCGTGGGGCCCACGTGATTTCCCCGTGGGGCCCACCTGATTTCCCCTGGGGGCCCACGTGATTTCCCCGTGGGGCCCACGTGATTTCCCCGTGGGGCCCACCTGATTTCCCCTGGGGGCCCACGTGATTTCCCCTGGGGGCCCACGTGATTTCCCCGTGGGGCCCACGTGATTTCCCCTGGGGGCCCACGTGATTTCCCCTGGGGGCCCACGTGATTTCCCCGTGGGGCCCACGTGATTTCCCCGTGGGGCCCACGTGATTTCCCCGTGGGGCTCACGTGATTTCCGGGTGGGGCCCACGTGATTTCCCCTGGGGGCCCACGTGATTTCCCCTGGGGGCCCACGTGATTTCCGGGTGGGTCCCACATGATTTCCCCTGGGGGCCCACGTGATTTCCCCGTGGGGCCCACGTGATTTCCCCGTGGGCCCCACGTGATTTCCCCTGGGGGCACTCGTGATTTCCCCGTGGGGCCCACGTGATTTCCCCGTGGGGCCCACGTGATTTCCCCGTGGGCCCACGTGATTTCCCCGTGGGGCTCACGTGATTTCCGGGTGGGGCCCACGTGATTTCCCCTGGGGGCCCACCTGATTTCCCCTGGGGGCCCACGTGATTTCCGGGTGGGGCCCACATGATTTCCCCGTGGGGCCCACGTGATTTCCCAGTGGGGCCCACGTGATTTCCCCGTGGGGCCCACGTGATTTCCCCTGGGGGCACTCGTGATTTCCCCGTGGGGCCCACGTGATTTCCCCGTGGGGCCCACGTGATTTCACCGTGGGCCCACGTGATTTCACCGTGGGGCCCACGTGATTTCCCCTGGTGGCCCACGTGATTTCCCCTGGTGGCCCACGTGATTTCCCCGTGGGGTCCACGTGATTTCCCCTGGGGTCCCCCGTGATTTCCCCGTGGGGCCCACGTGATTTCCCCTGGGGGCCCACGTGATTTCCCCGTGGGGCCCACGAGATTTCCCCGTGGGACCATCGTGATTTCCCCGTGGGACCAACGTGATTTCCCCGGGGGGCCCACGTGATTTCCCCGTGGGGCCCTCGTGATTTCCCCTTGGGGCCGACGTGATTTCTCCGTGGGGCCCACGGGATTTCCCCTTGGGGCCCACGTGATTTCCCCGGGGGGCCCACCTGATTTCCCCGTGGGGCCCACGTGATTTCCCCTGGGGGCCAACGTGATGTCCCCGTGGGGTCCACCTGATTTCCCCGTGGGGCCCTCGTGATTTTCCCGTGGGGCCTACGTGATTTCCCCTGGGGGCCCACGTGATTTCCCCGTGGGGCCCACGTGATTTCCCCGTGGGGCCCACGTGATTTCCCCTGGGGGCCCACGTGATTTCCCCGTGGGGCCCAAGTGATTTCCCCGTGGGGCCCACATGATTTCCCCTGGGGGCCCACGTGATTTCCCCGTGGGGCCCTCGTGATTTCCCCGTGGGGCCTACGTGATTTCCCCTGGGGGACCAGGTGATTTCCCCGTGGGGCCCTCGTGATTTCCCCGTGGGGCCCACGTCATTTCCCTTGGGGGCCCACGTGATTTCCCCGTGGGGCCCACGTGATTTCCCCGTGGGGCCCACGTCATTTCCCTGTGGGGCCCACATGATTTCCCCTGGGGGCCCACGTGATTTCCCCGTGGGGCCCTCGTGATTTCCCCGTGGGGCCTACGTGATTTCCCCTGGGGGACCAGGTGATTTTCCCGTGGGGCCCACGTGATTTCCCCGTGGGGCCCACGTGATTTCCCCGAGTCGCCCACGTGATTTCCCCGTGGGGCCCACGTGATTTCCCCTTGGGGCCCACGTGATTTCCCCGTGGGGCCGACGTGATTTCCCCTGGGGGCCCAAGTGATTTCCCCGTGGGGACCACGAGATTTCCCCTGGGGGCCCACGTGATTTCCCCGTGGGGCCCACGTGATTTCACCGTGGGGCCCACGTGATTTCCCCTGGGGGCCCACGTGATGTCCCCGTGGGGCCCACGTGATTTCCCCGTGGGGCCCACGAGATTTCCCCGTGGAACCCTCGTGATTTCCCCGTGGGGCCCACGTGATTTCCCCTGGGGGCCCACGTGATTTCCCCGTGGGGCCCACGTGATTTCCCCTTGGGGCCGATGTGATTTCCCCGTGGGGCCCACGTGATTTCCCCTTGGGGCCCACGTGATTTCCCCATGGGGCCCACGTGATTTCCCCGGGGGGCCCACGTGATTTCCCCGTGGGGCCCACGTGATTTCCCCTGGGGGCCAACGTGATGTCCCCGTGGGGTCCACCTGATTTCCCCGTGGGGCCCTCGTGATTTCCCCGTGGGGCCTACGTGATTTCCCCTGGGGGCCCACGTGATTTCCCTTGGGGGCCCACGTGATTTCCCCGTGGGGCCCACGTGATTTCCCCTGGGGGCCCACGTGATTTCCCCGTGGGGCCCACGTGATTTCCCCGTGGGGCCCACGTCATTTCCCCGTGGGGCCCACATGATTTCCCCTGGGGGCCCACGTGATTTCCCCGTGGGGCCCTCGTGATTTCCCCGTGGGCCCACGTGATTTCCCCGTGGGGCTTACGTGATTTCCCCGTGGGGCCCACGTGATTTCCCCGGGGGGCCCACGTGATTTCCCCGTGGGGCCCACGTGATTTCCCCTGGGGGCCCACGTGATATCCCCTGGGGGCCCACGTGATTTCCCCTGGGGCCCCACGTGATTTCCCCGTGGGGCCCACGTGTTTTCCCCTGGGGGCCCACGTGATTTCCCCTGGTGGCCCACGTGATTTCCCCTGGTGGCCCACGTGATTTCCCCGTGGGGTCCACGTGATTTCCCCTGGGGTCCCCCGTGATTTCCCCGTGGGGCCCACGTGGTTTCCCCTGGGGGCCCACGTGATTTCCCCGTGGGGCCCAGGAGATTTCCCCGTGGGACTCTCGTGATTTCCCCGTGGGGCCCACGTGATTTCCCCGGGGGGCCCACGTGATTTCCCCGTGGGGCCCTCGTGATTTCCCCTTGGGGCCGCCGTGATTTCTCCGTGGGGCCCACGTGATTTCCCCTTGGGGCCCACGTGATTTCCCCGGGGGGCCCACGTGATTTCCCCGTGGGGCCCACGTGATTTCCCCTGGGGGCCAACGTGATGTCCCCGTGGGGTCCACCTGATTTCCCCGTGGGGCCCTCGTGATTTCCCCATGGGGCCTACGTGATTTCCCCTGGGGGCCCACGTGATTTCCCCGTGGGGCCCACGTGATTTCCCCGTGGGGCCCACATGATTTCCCCTGGGGGCCCACGTGATTTTCCCGTGGGGCCCACGTGAATTCCCCGTGGGGCCCACGTCATTTCCCCGTGGGGCCCACGTCATTTCCCCGTGGGGCCCACATGATTTCCCCTGGGGGCCCACGTGATTTCCCCGTGGGGCCCTCGTGATTTCCCCGTGGGGCCTACGTGATTTCCCCTGGGGTACCAGGTGATTTCCCCGTGGGGCCCTCGTGATTTCCCCGTGGGGCCCACCTGATTTCCCCTGGGGGCCCACTTGATTTCCCCGTGGGGCCTACGTGATTTCCCCGTGGGGCCCACGTCATTTCCCCGTGGGGCCCACATGATTTCCCCTGGGGGCCCACGTTATTTCCCCGTGGGGCCCTCGTGATTTCCCCGTGGGGCATACGTGATTTCCCCTGGGGGACCAGGTGATTTCCCCGTGCGGCCCTCGTGATTTCCCCGTGGGGCCCACGTGATTTCCCCTGGGGGCCCACGTGATTTCCCACTGGGGCCCACGTGATTTCCCCGTGGTGCCCTCGTGATTTTCCCGTTGGGCCTACGTGATTTCCCCTGGGGGACCAGGTGATTTCCCCGTGGGGCCCTCGTGATTTCCCCGTGGGGCCCACGTGATTTCCCCGTGGGGCCCACGTGATTTCCCCATGGGGCCCACGTGATTTCCCCGTGGGGCCCACGTCATTTCCCCGTGGGGCCCACATGATTTCCCCTGGGGGCCCACGTGATTTCCCCTGGGAGCCCACGTGATTTCCCCGTGGGGCCCACGTGATTTCCCAGTGGGGCCCACGTCATTTCCCCGGGGGGCCCACATGATTTCCCCTGGGGGCCCACGTGATTTCCCCGTGGGGCCCACGTGATTTCCCCTGGGGGCCCACGTGATTTCCCCTGGGGGCCCACGTGATTTCCCCGTGGGGCCCACGTGACTTCCCCGTGGGGCCCTCGTGATTTCCCCTAGGGGCCCACGTGATTTCCCCTGGGGGCCCACGTGATTTCTCCGTGGGGCCCACGTGATTTCCCCTGGGGGCCCACGTGATTTCCCCTGGGGGCCCAAGTGATTTCGCCGTGGGGCCCACGTGATTTCCCCGTTGCGCCCACGTGATTTCCCCAGGGGCCCACGTGATTTCCCCTGGGGGCCCACGTGATTTCCCCTGGGGGCCCACGTTATTTCCCCGTGGGGCCCTCGTGATTTCCCCGTGGGGCATACGTGATTTCCCCTGGGGGACCAGGTGATTTCCCCGTGGGGCCCACGTGATTTCCCCTGGGGGCCCACGTGATTTCCCCTCGGGGCCCACGTGATTTCCCCGTGGGGCCCACGTGATTTCCCCGTGGGGCCCACGTGATTTCCCCGTGGGGCTCACGTGATTTCCGGGTGGGGCCCACGTGATTTCCCCTGGGGGCCCACGTGATTTCCCCGTGGGGCTCACGTGATTTCCGGGTGGGGCCCTCGTGATTTCCCCTGGGGGCCCACGTGATTTCCCCTGGGGGCCCACGTGATTTCCGGGTGGGGCCCACATGATTTCCCATGGGGGCCGACGTGATTTCCCCTTGGGGCCCAAGTGATTTCCCCTGGGGACCCACGTGATTTCCCCTGGGGGCCCACGTGATTTCCCCGTGGGGCCCACGTGATTTCCCCGTGGGGCCCACGTGATTTCCCCTGGGGGCCCACGTGATTTCCCCGTGGGGCCCACGTGATTTCCCCCTGGGGCCCACGTGATTTCCCCGTGGGGCCCACGTGATTTCCCCTGGGGGCCCACGTGATTTCCCCGTGGGGCCCATGTGATTTCCCCGTGGGGCCCACGTGATTTCCCCGTGGGGCCCACGTTATTTCCGGGTGGGGCCCACGTGATTTCCCCGTGGGGCCCACGTGATATCCCCGTGGGGCCCACGTGATTTCCCTGTGGGGCCCACGTGATTTCCCCTGGTGGCCCACGTGAATTCCCCTGGGGGCCCACGTGATTTCCCAGTGGGGCCCACGTGATTTCCCCGTGGGGGCCCACGTGATTTCCCCTGGGGGCACTCGTGATTTCCCCGTGGGGCCCACGTGATTTCCCCTGGGGGCCCACGTGATTTCACCGTGGGGCCCACGTGATTTCCCCTGGGGGCCCACGTGATATCCCCTGGGGGCCCACGTGATTTCCCCTGGAGCCCCACGTGATTTCCCCGTGGGGCCCACGTGTTTTCCCCTGGGGGCCCACGTGATTTCCCCTGGTGGCCCACGTGATTTCCCCTGGTGGCCCACGTGATTTCCCCTGGGGGCCCACGTGATTTCCCCGTGGGGCCCACGAGATCTCCCCGTGGGACCCTCGTGATTTCCCCGTAGGGCCAACGTGATTTCCCCGGGGGGCCCACGTGATTTCCCCGTGGGGCCCTCGTGATTTCCCCTTGGGGCCGACGTGATTTCTCCGTGGGGCCCACGTGATTTCCCCTTGGGGCCCACGTGATTTCCCCGTGGGGCCCACGTGATTTCCCCTGGGGGCCCACGTGATTTCCCCTGGGGGCCAACGTGATGTCCCCGTGGGGTCCACCTGATTTCCCCGTGGGGCCCTCGTGATTTCCCCGTGGGGCCTACGTGATTTTCCCTGGGGGCCCACGTGATTTCCCCGTGGGGCCCACGTGATTTCCCCGTGGGGCCCACGTGATTTCCCCTGGGGGCCCACGTGATTTCCCCGTGGGGCCCACGTGATTTCCCCGTGGGGCCCACGTCATTTCCCCGTGAGGCCCACATGATTTCCCCTGGGGGCCCACGGGATTTCGCCGTGGGGCCCTCGTGATTTCCCCGTGGGGCCTACGTGATTTCCCCTGGGGGACCAGGTGATTTCCCCGTGGGGCCCTCGTGATTTCCCCGTTGGGCCCACGTGATTTCCCCTGGGGGCCCACGTGATTTCCCCGTGGGGCCCACGTGATTTCCCCGTGGGGCCCACGTCATTTCCCCGTGGGGCCCACATGATTTCCCCTGGGGGCCCACGTGATTTCCCCGTGGGGCCCTCGTGATTTCCCCGTGGGGCCACGTGATTTCCCCTGTGGGCCAACGTGATTTCCTCGCGGGGCCCACGTGATTTCCCACTGGGGCCCACGTGATTTCCCCGTGGGACCCTCGTGATTTCCCCGAGTGGCCCACGTGATTTCCCCGAGTGGCCCACGTGATTTCCCCGTGGGGCCCACGTGATTTCCCCTGGGGGCCCACGTGATTTCCCCGTGGGGCCCACGAGATTTCCCCTGGGGGCCCACGTGATTTCCGCGTGGGGCCCACGTGATTTCACCGTGGGGCCCACGTGATTTCCCCTGGGGGCCCAGGTGATTTCCCCGTGGGGCCCTCGTGATTTCCCCGTGGGGCCCACGAGATTTCCCCGTGGAACCCTCGTGATTTCCCCGTGAGGCCCACGTGATTTCCCCGGGGGGCCCACGTGATTTCCCCGTGGGGCCCACGTGATTTCCCCTTGGGGCCCACGTGATTTCCCCTGGGGGCCCACGTGATTTCCCCTTGGGGCCCACGTGATTTCCCCATGAGGCCCACGTGATTTCCCCGGGGGGCCCACGTGATTTCCCAGTGGGGCCCACGTGATTTCCCATGGGGGCCAACGTGATGTCCCCGTGGGGTCCACCTGATTTCCCCGTGGGGCCCTCGTGATTTCCCCGTGGGGCCTACGTGATTTCCCCTGGGGGCCCACGTGATTTCCCCGTGGGGCCCACGTGATTTCCCCGTGGGGCCCACGTGATTTCCCCGTGGGGCCCACGTGATTTCCCCTGGGGGCCCACGTGATTTCCCCGTGGGGCCCACGTGATTTCCCCGTGGGGCCCACGTGATTTCCCCGTGGGGCCCACGTTATTTCCGGGTGGGGCCCACGTGATTTCCCCGTGGGGCCCACGTGATATCCCCGTGGGGCCCACGTGATTTCCCTGTGGGGCCCACGTGATTTCCCCTGGTGGCCCACGTGATTTCCCCTGGGGGCCCACGTGATTTCCCAGTGGGGCCCACGTGATTTCCCCGTGGGGCCCACGTGATTTCCCCTGGGGGCACTCGTGATTTCCCCGTGCGGCCCACGTGATTTCCCCTGGGGGCCCACGTGATTTCACCGTGGGGCCCACGTTATTTCCCCTGGGGGCCCACGTGATATCCCCTGGGGGCCCACGTGATTTCCCCTGGGGCCCCACGTGATTTCCCCGTGGGGCCCACGTGTTTTCCCCTGGGGGCCCACGTGAATTCCCCTGGTGGCCCACGTGATTTCCCCGTGGGGTCCACGTGATTTCCCCTGGGGTTCCCCGTGATTTCCCCGTGGGGCCCACGTGATTTCCCCTGGGGGCCCACGTGATTTCCCCGTGGGGCGCACGTCATTTCCCCGTGGGGCCCACATGATTTCCCCTGGGGGCCCACGTGTTTTCCCCGTTGGGCCCTCGTGATTTCCCCTTGGGCCCACGTGATTTCCCCGTGGGGCCCACGTGATTTCCCCTTGGGGCCCACGTGATTTCCACGTGGGGCCCACGTGATTTCCCCTGGGGGCCCACGTGATTTCCCAGTGGGGCCCACGTGATTTCCTTGTGGGGACCACGTGGTTTCCCATGGGGGCCCACGTGATTTCCCCTGGGAGCCCACGTGATTTCCCAGTGGGGCCCACGTGATTTCCCCATGGGGCCCACGTGATTTCCCCTGGGGGCCCACGTTATTTCCCCGTGGGGTCCATGTGATTTCCCCTGGGGTCCCCCCTGATTTCCCCGTGGGGCCCACGTGATTTCCCCTGGGGGCCCACGTGATTTCTCCGTGGGGTCCACGTGATTTCCCCGTGGGACCCACGTGATTTCCCCTGGGGGCCCACGTGATTTCCCCTGGGGGCCCACGTGATTTCGGCGCGGGCCCACGACATTTCTCCTGGGGGCCCACGTGATTTCCCCGTGGGGCCCACGTGATTTCCCCGAGGGGCCCACGTGATTTCCACTGGGCGCCCACGTGATTTCCCCTGGGGTCCCACGTAATT
The DNA here is from genome assembly GCF_042477335.2 of Ovis canadensis. Taxonomy (NCBI): domain Eukaryota; kingdom Metazoa; phylum Chordata; class Mammalia; order Artiodactyla; family Bovidae; genus Ovis; species Ovis canadensis. The sequence continues at coordinate 14,586,956 of NC_091263.1, forward strand.
TCCTCTGGGGGCCCTCGTGAATTCCCCTTGGGGCGCATGATTTCCCCGTGGGGCCCACGTGATTTCCCATGGGGGCCCACGTGATTTCCCCGTGGGGCCACGTGATTTCCCCTGTGGGCCAACGTGATTTCCTCGCGGGGCCCACGTGATTTCCCCGTGGGGCCCACGTGATTTCCCCTGGGGGCCCACGTTATTTCCACTGGGGGCCCATGTGATTTCCCCGTGGGGCCCACGTGATTTCCCCTGGGGGCCCACGTGATTTCCCCGTGGGGCCCACGTGATTTCCCCGTGGGGCCTACGAGATTTCAGCGTGGAGCCCACGTGAATTCCCCGTGGGGCACACCTGATTTCCCCGTGGGGCCCACGTGAATTCCCCTGTGGGCCCACGTGATTTCCCCTGGGGGCCCACGTGATTTCCCCTGGGGACCCACGTGATTTCCCCGTGGGGCCCACGTGATTTCCCCTGGGGGCCCACGTCATTTCCCCGTGGGGCCCACCTGATTTCCCCGTGGGGCCCACGTGATTTCCCCGTGGGGCCCACGTGATTTCCGCAGGGGGCCCAGGTGTTTTCCCATGGGGGCCCACGTGATTTCCCCTGCGGGCTCACGTTATTTCCCCGTGGGGCCCACGTGATTTCCCCGTGGGACCCTCGTGATTTCCCCGTGGGGCCCACGTGATTTCCCCTGGGGGCCCACGTGATTTCCACGCGGGGCCCACGTGATTTCCCCTTGGGGCACACGTGATTTTCCCTGGGGTCCCACGTGATTTCCCCGTGGGGAACACGTGATTTCCCCTGGGGGCCCACGTGATTTCCCCTGGGGTTCCATGTGATTTTCCCTGAGGGCCCACGTGATTTCCCCGTGGGGAACAAGTGATTTACCCGTGGGGCCCACGTGATTTCCCCTGGGGGCCCACGTGATTTCCCCTGGGGGCCCACGTGATTTCCCCCGGGGGAACACGTGATTTCCCCTGGGGGCCCACGTGATTTCCCCTGGGGTTCCATGTGATTTCCTCTGGGGGCCCACGTGATTTCCCCGTGTGTCCCACGTGATTTCCCCATGGGGCCCACGTAATTTCCCCTGGGGGCCCACGTGATTTCCCCTGGGAGCCCACGTGATTTCCCCGGGGGCCCACGTGATTTCCCCTTGGGGCGCATGATTTCCCCGTGGGGCCCACGTGATTTCCCCTGGGGGCCCACGTGATTTCCCAGTGGCGTCCACGTGATTTCCTCGTGGGGGCCACGTGACTTCCAATGGGGGCCCACGTGATTTCCCCTGGGAGCCCACGTGATTTCCCAGTGGGTCCCACGTGATTTTCCCATGGGGCCCACGTGATTTCCCCTGGGGGCCCACGTGATTTCCACGTGGGGCCCAGGTGATTTCCCCTCGGGGCCCACGGGATTTCCCCGGGGGGCCCACGTGATTTCCCCGTGGGGCCCACGTGATTTCCCCGTGGGGAACACGTGATTTCCCCTGGGGGCCCACATGATTTCCCCTGGGGTTCCACTTGATTTCCTCTGGGGGCCCACGTGATTTCCCCGTGTGTCCCACGAGATTTCCCCTGGGGTCGCACGTGATTTCCCCTGGGGGCCCACGTGATTTCCCCTGGGGGCCCACGTGATTTCCCCTGGGGGCCAACGTGATTTCCCCTGGGGGCCCATGTGATTACCCCGCGGGGCCCACGTGATTTCCCCGTGGGGACCACGTGATTTCCCCATGGGGCCCTCGTGATTTTCCCGTGGGGAACAGGTGATTTCCCTGGGGACCCACGTGATTTCCCCTGGGGGCCCACGTGATTTCCCCGCGGGGCCCACGTGATTTCCCCGTGGGGCCCACGTGATTTCCCCGTGGGGACCAGGTGATTTCCCCTGGGGGCCCACGTGATTTCCCCTGGGGGCCCACGTGATTTCCGCATGGGGCCCACGTGATTTCCGCATGGGGCCCACGTGATTTCCCCTGGGGGCCCACGTGATTTCCACTGGGGGCCCACGTGATTTCCCCTGGGGGCCCACGTGATTTCCCCTGGGGGCCCACGTGATTTCCCCGTGGGGTCCACGTGATTTCCCCGTGGGGCCCACGTGATTTCAGCATGGAGCCCACGTGAATTCCCCCTGGGGCACACCTGATTTCCCCGTGGGGCCCACGTGAATTCCCCTGTTGGCCCACATGATTTCCCCTTGGGGCCCACGTGATTTCCCCTGAGGGCCCACGTGATTTCCCATGGGGGCCCACGTGATTTCCCCTGTGGGCCCACGTGATTTCCCCTGGGGGCCCACGTGATTTCCCCTAGGGGCCCACGTGATTTCCCCTGGGGGCCCACGTGATTTCCCCGTGGGCCCCACGTGATTTCCCCGTGGGGCCCACGTGATTTCCACGTGGGGCCCACGTGATTTCCCCTGGGGGCCCACGTGATTTCCCAGTCGGGCCCACGTGATTTCCTTGTGGGGACCACGTGGTTTCCCATGGGGGCCCACGTGATTTCCCCTGGGAGCCCACGTGATTTCCCAGTGGGGCCCACGTGATTTCCCCATGGGGCCCACGTGATTTCCCCTGGGGGCCCACGTGATTTCCCCGTGGGGTCCACGTGATTTCCCCGTGGGGCCCACGTGATTTCTCCTGGGGGCCCACGTGATTTCCCCTGGGGGCCCACGTGATTTCGCCGCGGGCCCACGACATTTCTCCTGGGGGCCCACGTGATTTCCCCGTGGGGCCCACGTGATTTCCCCGAGGGGCCCTCGTGATTTCCACTGGGTGCCCACGTGATTTCCCCTGGGGTCCCACGTGATTTCCTCTGGGGGCCCACGTGATTTCCCCTTGGGGCGAATGATTTCCCCGTGGGGCCCACGTGATTTCCCATGGGGGCCCACGTGATTTCCCCGTGGGGCCACGTGATTTCCCCTGTGGGCCAACGTGATTTCCTCGCGGGGCCCACGTGATTTCCCCGTGGGGCCCACGTGATTTCCCCGTGGGGACCAGGTGATTTCCCCTGGGGGCCCACGTGATTTCCGCATGGGGCCCACGTGATTTCCCCTGGGGGCCCACGTTATTTCCACTGGGGGCCCACGTGATTTCCCCGTGGGGCCCACGTGATTTCCCCTGGGGGCCCATGTGATTTCCCCGTGGGGCCCACGTGATTTCCCCGTGGGGCCTACGTGATTTCAGCGTGGAGCCCACGTGAATTCCCCGTGGGGCCCACCTGATTGCCCCGTGGGGCCCACGTGAATTCCCCTCTGGGCCCACGTGATTTCCCCTGGGGACCCACGTGATTTCCCCTGGGGCCCCACGTGATTTCCCCGTGGGGCCCACGTGATTTCCCCTGGGGGCCCACGTGATTTCCCCGTGGGGCCCACGTGATTTCCCCTGGGGGCCCACGTGATTTCCCCGTGGGGCCCACGTGATTTCCCCTGGGGGCCCACGTGATTTCCCAGTGGGGCCCACGTGATTTCCCCGTGGGGCCCACGTGATTTCCCCTGGTGGCCCACGTGATTTCCCAGTGGCGCCCACGTGATTTCCTCGTGGGGTCCACGTGACTTCCCATGGGGGCCCACGTGATTTCCCCTGGGAGCCCACGTGATTTCCCAGTGGGGCCCCCGTGATTTTCCCATGGGCCCACGTGATTTCCCCTGGGGGCCCACGTGATTTCCACGTGGGGCCCAGGTGATTTCCCCTCGGGGCCCACGTTATTTCCCCTGGGGGCCCACGTTACTTCCCCGTGGGGCCCACGTCATTTCCCCGGGGGGCCCACGTGATTTCCCCGTGGGGCCCACGTGATTTCCCCGTGGGGAACACGTGATTTGCCCTGGGGGCCCACATGATTTCCCCTGGGGTTCCACTTGATTTCCTCTGCGGGCCCACGTGATTTCCCCGTGTGGCCCACGAGATTTCCCATGGGGTCGCACGTGATTTCCCCGTGGGGCCCACGTGATTTCCCCTGGGGGCCCACGTGATTTCCCCTGGGGACCCACGTGATTTCCCCTGGGGGCCCATGTGATTTCCCCGCGGGGCCCACGTGTTTTCCCCGTGGGGACCACGTGATTTCCCCATGGGGCCCTCGTGATTTCCCCGTGGGGACCAGGTGATTTCCCTGGGGACCCACGTGATTTCCCCTGGGGGCCCACGTGATTTCCCCGTGGGGCCCACGTGATTTCACCTGGGGGCCCACGTGATTTCCCCTGGGGGCCCACGTGATTTCCCCTGGAGGCCCACGTGATTTCCCCGTGGGGCCCACGTCATTTCCACGTGGGGCCCACGTGATTTCCCCGTCGGCCCCACGTGATTTCCCCTGGGGGCCCACGTGAAAAGGGGCTTCCCTGGATGTCGGCGGGACCCTCGTGCTTCCTCTAGAGTGGAGACAGGGTGTGGGGAACTTCTTGAGTTGCAGCAAGGGTGTGAAGGTCCTTTTAGAAGTTCCAGAGTTTAGGTGTGATTAGCCTCGAGAAGCCTCAGCGGAAATGGGACTCATCTCGCCTGGAGGTCAAAACCTCCTGGATTTTCTCGAGTTGCGGTAGGTGCTCTCGACTTACGACGGGAACCTCAGGGACCCGCTCTGGTGGACCCATGAAAGGCCAGTCCCCAGTTGAGTTGATCGAGGGCCTCTCAGGATTCCTCTACCTTCTATCTCGGGGCCTAAGTCCTTGTGTGGAGTCGGGCCTGAACCTGAGTATTCCTCTTCATTGCTGACATGGGTCTTGGGGTACTTCTGGAGTCTCCCCCGGGAAGTAAGTGCTCATCTCGAATGGGGGCTTGCACGTGCACTTTCGTCCAGAGATTTAGCAGCAGTGTCATGCTTCCCATCGCCTGGATCAAGGGATCTGTGGCTTTCCCTCGAGGCTTTCCCACGAGGCTTCCACACGAGGCTTCCCCAAAGGGGTCCCACGTGCCACCGTGGTTGAGTCGATCCATGGCGTGAAAGTCAAGGCAGTGCAGGGAAAACAGGTTCCTCTGGAATGGACTGAGATATCTGGGGGACTCTTGGAATGGTGGCACGACGCTGGAGTTCCTCTCGCCTTTCCTGTGGAGAGCGCCTCCTCTTGGGATGCGACGGGAACGCCGGGAATTCTTTCCCGACCAAGCAGGGAAAGGATCCCTCATCTCGAGCTACGAGGTAGAATTGGGGCACCTCTGGATGTTGGCGGGACCTTCGTTCTTCCTCTCGAGTTGAGACAGGTATGTCGGGGAACTTCTTGAGTTGCAGCAAGCGTGTTAAGGACCCTTTGGAATTTCCAGAGGTTAGATGTGATTAGCCTCGAGACGCCTCAGCGGATATGGGCCTCATATAGCCTGGAGGGCAAAACCTCCTGGATTCTCTCGAGTTGCCGCATGTCCTCTTGTCTTACGACGGTGACATAAGGGACCCGCTCTCGTGGCCTCAGGATTGGCCAGTCCCCAATCGAGTTACACGGGGGCCTCTCGGGATTCCTTTCCGGTCGATGCCGGGGCCTAAGACCGTGTGTGGAGTCGGGGCCGGAACCTGAGGATTCCTCTCCAGTGCTGACATGGATCTTGGGGTACTTCTGGAGTCTCCCCAGGGGAGTAAGTCCTCGTCTCGAATGGGGGCATGCACGTGCACTTTACTCCATAGCGGTAGCAGCAGTGTCACGCTTCCCGTCGCGTGGATCAAGGGATCTTTGGCTATCCCTCGAGGCTTTCTCACGAGGCTTTCCCACAGGGCTTTCCCAAGTGCCACCGTGGTGGGAGTGGATCCTCGGCCTGAAAGTCGAGGCAGGGCAGGGAAAAACCATTCCTCTGGAATGGACTGAGGCATCTGGGGGGCTCTGGGAATGGTGGCACGAAGCTGGAGTTCCTCTCGCCTTTCCTGTGGAAAGCGGCTCCTCTTGAGTTGCGACGGGAATGCCCAGAACTCTTTCCCGACCAAGCAGTGAAAGGATACCTCATCTTGAGTTACGAGGCGGAAACGGGGCTCCTCTGGATGTGGCCGGATCCCTAGTGCTTCCTCTAGAGTGGAGACGGGTATGTCAGGGAACTTCTTCAGTTGCAGCAAGGGTGTGAAGGACCTTTTGGAAATTCCAGAGATTAGGTGTGATTAGCCTCGAGAAGCCTCAGTGGAAATGGGCCTGATCTCGCCTGGAGGCCAAAACCTCTTGAATTTTCTCGAGTTGCGGCAGGTGCACTCGACTTACGACGGGGACATCAGGGACCCACTCTGGTGGCCTCAGGAAAGGACAGTCCCCATGCGAGTTGCTCGGGGGCCTCTCGGGATTCCTCTCCCTTCGATGCCGGGGCCTAAGACCTTGTGTGGAGGCCTCTCCCTTCGATGCCAGGGCCTAAGACCTTGTGTGGATTCGGGGCCGGAACCTGAGGATTTCTCTCCAGTGCTGACATGGATCTCGGGGTACTTCTGGAGTCTCCCCAGGGGAGTAAGTACTCCTCTCGAGAGGGGGCTTGCAAGTGCGCTTTCGGCCAGAACGGTAGCAGCAGTGTCACGCTTCCCGTCTCGTAGATCAAGGGATCTGTGGCTTTCCCTCGAGGTTTTCCCACGAGGCTCTCCCACGAGTCTTTCCCACAGGACTGTCCCACGTGCCACCGTGGTGGGAGTCGATCCTCGGCGTGAAGGTCGAGGCAGTGCAGGGAAAACAGGTTCCTCTGGAATGGAGTGAGACATCTGGGGGACTCGTGGAATGATGACACGACTCTGGAGTTTTTCTCGCCTTTCCAGAGGAGAGCGCCTCCTCTTGAGATTTGACCGGAACGCACAGAATTCGTTCCCGACAAAGCAGCGAACGATTCCCTCATCTCGACTTACGAGGAAGCAACGGGGCTCCTCTGGATGTGGGCGGGACCCTCGTCCTTCCTCTAGAGTGGAGACGGGTATGTCAGGGGACTTCTTGAGTTGCAGCAAGGGTGTGAAGGAACCTTTGGAAATTCCAGAGGTTAGATGTGATTAGCCTAGAGAAGCCTCAGCGGAAATGGGCCTCATCTAGCCTGGAGGGGAGAACCTCCTGGATTTTCTCGAGTTGCTACAGGTTATCACATCTTATGACGGTGATCTAAGGGACCCGCTCTGGTGGCCTCAGAACTGGCCAGTCCACATTCGAGTTTATCGGGGGCCACTCGGGATTCCTCTCCCATCGATACCAGGGCATAAGACCTTGTGTGGAGTTGGGGCCGGAACCTGAGGATTCCTCTCCAGTGCTGACATAGTTCTTGGGGTACTTCTGGAGACTCCCCATGGGAGTCAGTCCTTGTTTTGAGAGGGTGCATGCACGTGCGATTTCCTCCCGAGGTGTAGCAGCAGTGTCACGATTCCCGTTGCGTAAATCATGGGATCTGTGGCTTTCCCTCGAGGATTTCCCAAGAGGCTTTCCCACGAGGATTTCCCACAGGGCTCTCCCACGTGCCACCGTAGTGTGAGTCGATTCTCGGCGTGAAATTCGAGGCAGTGCAGGGAAAACAGTTTCCTCTGGAATGGACTGAGTCATCTGGGAGACTCTGGGAATGTTGGCCCGAGCATGGAGTTTCTCTAGCCTTTCCTGTGGAGAGCGCCTCCTCTTGAGATGGGACGGGAACGCCAGGAATTCTTTCACGACCAGGCAGTGAAAGGATCCGTCATCTCGAGCTACAAGGCGGAAACGGGGCTCCTCTGGGTGTGGGCGGGACCCTCGAGCTTCCTCTAGAATGGAGACCGGTATGTCGGGGAACTTCTAAAGTATCAGCAAGGGTGTGAAGGACCTTTTGGAAGTTCCAGAGGTTAGGTGTGATTAGCCTCGAGAAGCCTCAGCGGAAATGGGCCTCATCTCGCCTGGAGGGCAAAACCTCCTGGATTTTCTCGAGATGCGGCAGGTGCACGCGACTTAGGATGGGGACCTCAGGGACCCGCTCTGGTGGCCTCAGGAAAGGCCAGTCCCCATGCGAGTTGCTTGGGGGCCTCTTGGGATTCCTCTCCCTTTGATTCCCGGGCCTAAGACCTTGTGTGGAGTCGGGGTCGGAACCTGAGTATTCCTCTCTAGTGCTGACATGGATCTTGGGGTACGTCAGGAGTCTCACCAGGGGAGTGAGGCCTCGTGTCGAATGGGGGCATGTACGTGCGCTTTCCTCGGGAGCGGTAGCAGCAGTGTCACGATTCCCATTGCGTGGATCAAGATATCTGTGGCTTTCCCTCGAGGCTTTCCCAGGAGGCTCTCCATGAGGCTTTCCCACAGGGCTGTCCCACGTGCCACCGTGGTGGGAGTCGATCCTCGGCGTGAAAGTCGAGGCAGTGCAGGGAAAACAGGTTCCTCTGGAATGGACTGAGACATCTGGGGGACTCTGGTAATAGTGGCACAACCCTGAAGTTCCTCTCGCCTTTCCTGTGGAGAGCGCCTCCTCTTGAGATGCGATAGGAACGCCGGGAATTCTTTCCCGAACAAGCAGGGAAAGGATCCCTCATCTAGAGATACGAGGTGGAAACGGGGCTCCTCTGGATGTGGGCGGTAGCCTCGTGCTTCCTCTAGAATGGAGACGGGTATGTCGGGGAACTTCTTGAGTTGCAGCAAGGGTTTGAAGGACCTTTTGGAATTTCCAGAGGTTAGGTGTGATTAGCCTCCAGACTCCTCAGCGGAAATGGGCCTTATCTAGCCTGGAGGAGAGAACCTCCCGGATTTTCTTGTGTTTTGGCAGGTGCTCTCGTCTTCCGACGCTGACCTAAGGGACCCGCTCTGGTGGCCTCAGGACTGGCCAGTGCCCATTCGAGTTGCTCGGGGGCCTCTAGGGATTCCTCTCCTGTTAATGCCGGGGCCTAAGACCGTGTGTGGAGTCGGGGCCGGAACCTGAGGATTCCTCTCCTGTGCTGACATGGATCTTGGGGTACTTCTGGAGTCTCCCCAGGGGAGTAAGACATCGTCTGGAATGGGGGCATGCACATGCGCTTTCCTCCCGAGCTGTAGCAGCAGTGCCACTCTTCCCGTCGCATCGATCATGGGATCTGTGGCTTTCCCTCGAGGATTTACCACGAGGCTTTCCCAGGAGGCTTTCCCACAGGGCTGTCCCACGTGCCACCGTGGTGGGAGTCGATCCTCGGCATGAAAGCCGAGACAGTGCAGGGAAAACAAATTCCTCTGGAATGGACTGAGACATCTGGGGGACTCTGGGAATGGTGGCACAATGCTGGAGTTCCTCTCGCCTTTCCTGCGGAGAGCACCTCCTCTTGAGATGCGACGGGAATGCCCAGAATTCTTTCCCGAACAAGCAGGGAACGGATCCGTCATCTCGAGCTACGACGCGGAAAAGCTGATCCTTTGGATGTGGGCGGGACCCTCGTGCTTCCTCTCGAGTGGAGACAGGTATGTCGGGGAACTTCTTGAGTTGCAGCAAGGGTGAGATGGACCGTTTGGAATTTCCAGAGGTTAGGTGTGATTAGCCTCGAGACGCCTCAGCGGAAATGGGCCACATCTACCCTGGAGGGGAGAACCTCCTGGATGTTCTCTAGTTGTGGCAGTTGCTCTCGTCTTTCGACGGTGACCTAAGGGACCGGAACCGGTGGCCTCAAGACTGGCCAGTCCCCATTCGAGTTGCACGGGGGCCTCTCGGGATTCCTCTCCCGTCGATGCCGGGGTCTAAGACCTTGTGTGGAGTCGGTGCCGGAACCTGAGGATTCCTCTCCAGTGCTGACATGGATCTTGGTGAACTTCTGGAGTCTCCCTAGGGGAGTCAGTCCTCGGTTCGAGAGGGTGCATGCACGTGCACTTTCCTCTCGAGCTGTAGCAGCAGTGTCACGCTTCCCGTCACGTCGATCATGGGATCTGTGGTTTTCCCTCGAGGATTTCCCACGAGGCTTTCCTAAGAGGCTTCGCACAAGGTTGTCCCATGTGCCGCCGCGATGTGAGTCGATCCTCGGCGTGAAAGTGGAAGCAGTGCAGGGAAAACAGGTTCCTCTGGAATGGACTGAGACATCTGGGGCACTCTGGGAATGGTGGCATGACCCTGGAGTACCTCTCGCCTTTCCTGTGGAGAGCGCCTTCTCTTGAGATGAGCCAGGAATGCCCAGAATTCTTTCCCGACCAAGCAGGGAAAGGATCTGTCATCTGAAGCTACGAGGGGGAAACGGGGCTTCTCTGGATGTGGGCTGGACCCTCGTGCTTCCTCTCGAGTGCAGACGGGTATGTCGGGGAACTTCTTGAGTTGCAGCAAGGGTGTGAAGGACGTTTTGGAAGTTCCAGAGGTTAGGTTTGATTAACCTCGAGAAGCCTCAGCGGAAATGGGCCTCATCACGCCTGGAGGGCAAAACCTCCTGGATTTTCTCGAATTGTTACAGGTGCTCTCGGCTTACGATTGGGACTCAGGGACCCGCTCTGGTGGCCTCAGCAAAGGCCAGTCCCCATGCGAGTTGCTAGGGGGCCTCTCAGCATTCCTCTCCTTTCGATGCTGGGGCCTAAGACCTTGTGTGGAGTTGGGGCCGGAACCTGAGGATTCCTCTCCAGTGCTGACATGGATCTTGGAGTACTTCTGGAGTCTCCCCAGGGGAGTAAGTCATCGTCTCGAATGGGGGCATGCACGTGCGCTTTCCTCCAGAGCGGTAGCAGCAGTGTCACTCTTCCCGTCGCGTGGATTAAGGGATCTGGTGCTTTCCCTCAATGCTTTCCCACGAGGCTTTCCCACAGGCTGTCCCACGTGCCACCATGGTGTGAGTCGATCCTCGGAATGAAAGTCGAGTCAGTGCAGGGAAAACAGGTTCCTCTGATATTTACTGAGACATCTGGCAGACTCTGGGAATGGTGGCACGACCCTGGAGTTTCTCTCGCCTTTCCTATGGAGAGCGCCTCCTCTTGAGATGTGACTGGAACGCCGGAAATTCTTTCCTGACCAAGCAGGGAAAGGATCCCTCATCTCGAGCTACAAGGCAGAAACGGGACTCCTCTGGATGTGTGCTGAACCCTCGTGCTTCCTCCACGGTCGGTATGGGTATTTAGGGGAACTTCTTGATTTGCAGCAAGGGTGTGAAGGACCTTTTGGTAGTTCCAGAGGTTAGGTGTAATTAGCCTCCAGAAGCCTCAGCGGAAATGGGCCTCATCTCGCCTGCAGGGAAAAACCTCCTGGATTTTCTCCAGTTGCGGCAGGTGCTCTCAACTTACGACGGGGACTTCAGGGACCCGCTCTGGTGGCCTCAGGACTGGCCATTCCACATTGGAGTTGCTTGGGGGCCTCTAGGGATTCCTCCCCTGTCAACGCCGGGGTCTAAGTCCTAGTGTGGAGTCGGGGCCGGAAACTGAGGATTCCTCTCCAGTGCTGACATGGATCTTGGGGTACTCCTGGAGTCTCCCCAGGGGAGTCAGTCCTCGTTTCGAATGGGGGCATGCACTTGCGCTTTCCTCCAGAGCGGTAGCAGCAATGTCACGCTTCCCGTTCCGTGGATCAAGGGATCTGTCGCTTTCCCTTCAGGCTTTCCCTCGAGGATTTCCCACGAGGCTTTCCCACAGGGCTGTCCCACGTGCCACCGTGGTGGGAGTCGATCCTCGGCGTGAAAGTCGAGGCAGTGCAGGGAAAACAGGTTCCTCTGGAATGGACTGAGACATCTGGTGGACTCTGGTAATGGTGACACGACGCTGGAGTTCCTCTCACCTTTCCTGTGGAGAGCGCCTCCTCTTGAGATGTGACGGGAACTCCGGGAATTCTTTCCCGAACAAGCAGCGAAAGGATCCTTCATCTCGAGTTACGAGGTGGAAACAGGGCTCCTCTGGATGTGGGCGGGACCCTCGTGCTTCTCTCGACTGGAGACGGGTATGTCGGGGAACTTCTTGAGTTGCAGCAAGGGTGTGAAGGACGTTCGGAAGTTCCAGAGTTTAGGTGAGATTAGCCTCGAGAATCCTCAGCGGAAATGGGCCTCATCTAGCCTGGAGGAGAGAACCTCCTCTATTTTCTCGAGTTGCGGCAGGTGCTCTCATCTTACGACGGTGAACTAAAGGACCAGTTCTGGTGGCCTCAGGACTGGCCAGTCCCCAGTCGAGTTGCTCGGAGGCCTCTCGGGATTCCTCTCCCGTCGATGCTGGGGACTAAGACCTTGTGTGGAGTCGAGGCCGGAACCTGAGGATTCTTCCCCAGTGCTGACATGGATCTTAGGGTACGTCTGGAGTCTCCCCAGGGGAGTCAGTCCTCCCCTCGAGAGAGGGCATGCACGTGCGCTTTCCTCCCGAGATGTAGCAGCAGTGTCACGCTTCCCGTCGCGTGGATCATGGGATCTGTGTTTTCCCTCGAAGACTTCCCACGAGGCTTTCCCATGAGGCTTTCCCACAGAGCTGTCCCACGTGCCACCATCGTGTGAGTCGATCCTCGGCGTGAAAGTGGAGGCAGTGGAGGGAAAACAGGTTCCTCTGGAATGGACTGAGATATCTCGGGGACTCTGGGAATGGTGGCACGACCCTTGAGTTCCTCTCGACTTTCCTGTGGAGAGCGTCTCCTCTTGAGATGCGACGGGAAAGCCCAGAATTCTTTCCCGACCAAGCAGGGAAAGGATCCCTCATCTCGAGCTACGAGGCAAAAACAGGTCTCCTCTCGATGTGGCGCGACCCTCGTGCTTCCTTTAGAGTGAAGACGGGTATGTCGGTGAACTTCTTGAGTTGCAGCAAGGGTGTGAAGGACATTTTGGAAGTTCCAGAGGTTAAGTGTGATTAGCCTCGAGAAGCCTCAGCGGAAATGGTCCTCATCTCGCCTGGAGGGCAAAACCTCCTGCATTTTCTCGACGTGTGGCAGGTGCTCTTGACTTACGACGGGGACCGCAGGGACCCGCTCTTTTGGCCTCAGGAAAGGCCAGTCCCCATGCGAGTTGCTCGCGGTCCTCTCGGAATTCTTCTGCCTTCGATGCCGGGCCTAAGAGCTTGTGTGGTGTCGGGTCCGGAACATAAGGTTTCCTCTCCAGTGCTGACATGGATCTTGGGGTACTTCTGAAGTCTCACCATGGGAGTAAGTCCTCGTCTCGAGAGGGGGCATCCAAGTGCGATTCGGCCAGAGCGGTAGCAGCATTGTCACGGTTCCCGTCTCGTGGATCAAGGGATCTGTGGCTTTCCCTCGAGGTTTTCCCTTGAGGCTCTCCCACGAGGCTTTCCCCCAGGACTGTCCCACGTGCCACCGTGGTGGGAGTCGATCCTCGGCGTGAAAGTCGAGGCAGTGCAGGGAAAACAGGTTCCTCTGGAATGGACTGAGACATCTGGGGGACTCGTGGAATGATGACACGACTCTGGAGTTCTTCTCGCCTTTCCTGAGGAGAGCGCCTCCTCTTGAGATTTGACGGAAACGCCGGGAATTCTTTCCCGACAAAGCAGCGAAAGAATCCCTCCTCTCGAGCTACGAGGCGAAACGGGGCTCCTCTGGATGTGGGCGGGACCCTCGTCCTTCCTCTAGAGTGGAGACGGGTATGTCAAGGATCTTCTTGAGTTGCAGCAAGGGTGTGAAGGAACCTTTGGAAGTTCCAGATATTAGATGTGATTAGCCTCGAGAAGCCTCAGTGGAAATGGGCCTCATCTAGCCAGGAGGGGAGAACCTCCTGGATTTTCTCGTGTTGCTGCAGATGATCTCGTCTTATGACGGTGATCTAAGGGACCCGCTCTGGTGGCCTCAGGACTGGCCAGTCCCCATTCGAGTTTCTCGGGGGCCACTCGGGATTCCTCTCCCGTCGATACCAGGGCATAAGACCTTGTGTGGAGTTGGGGCCGGAACCTGATGATTCCTCTCCAGTGCTGACATAGTTCTTGGGGTACTTCTGGAAACTCCCCAGGGGAGTCAGTCCTTGTTTCGAGAGGGTGCATGCACGTGCGCTTTCCTCCAGAGCGGTAGCAGCAGTGTCAGGCTTCCCATCGCCTGGATCAAGGCATCTGTGGCTCTCCCTCGAGGATTTCAAACGAGGCTTTCACACAGGTCTGTCCCAGGTGAAACCGTGGTGGGAGTCGATCCTCGGCATGAAAGTCGAGGCAGTGTAGGGAAAACAGGTTCCTCTGGAATGGACTGAGACATCTGGGGGACTCTTGGAATGGTGGCACAACGCTGGAGTTCCTCTCGCCTTTCCTGTGGAGAGTGCCTCCTCTTGAGATGCGACGGGAATGCCTAGAGTTCTTTCCCGACCAATCAGCGAAATAATCCCTCATCTCCATCTAGAGGAGGAAACGGGGCACCTCTGGATGTGGCCGGGACCCTCGTGCTTTCTCTGTAGTGGAGACGTGTTTGTCAGGGAACTTCTCGATTTGCAGCAAGGATGTGAAGGACCTTTTGGAAGTTCCAGAGGTTAGGTGTGATTAGCCTAGAGAAGCCTCAGCGGAAATGGGCGTCATCTCGCCTGGAGGGCAAAACCTCCTGGATTTTCTCGAGTTTCGGCAGGTGCTCTCGACTTACGATGGTGACCTCAGGGACCCGCTCTGGTGGCCTCAGGAAAGGCCAGTCCACATGCGAATTGCTCGGGGGCCTCTCGGCATTCCTCTCCCTTTGATGACGGGGCCTAAGACATTGAGTTGTGTCAGGTCAGGAACCTGAGGATTCCTCTCCAGTGCTGACATGGATCTTGGGGTATTCTGGAGTCTCCCCAGGGGTGTAAGTCCTCGTCTCGAGAGGGGGCATGCACGTGCGCTTTCCTCCAGAGCGGTAGCAGCAGTGTCACGCTTCCCGTCATGTGGTCAAGGGATCTGTGGCTTTCCCTCTAGGCTTTCCCATGAGGCTTTTTCACAGGGTTGTCCCGAGTGCCACCGTGGTGGGAGTCGATCCTCGGCGGGAATGTCGATGCAGTGCAGGGAAAGCAGGTTCCTCTGGAATTGACTGAGACATCTGGGGGACTGTTGGAATGTTGGCACGACGCTGAAGTTCCTCTCGCCTTTCCTGTGGAGAGCGCCTCCCCTTGAGATGCGACGGGAATGCCCAGAATTCTTTCCTGACAAAGTAGCGAAAGGATCCCACATCTAGAGCTACGAGGCAGAAACGGGGCTTCTCTGGATGTGGGCGGGAACCTCGTGCTTCCTCTCGAGTGGAGACGGGTATGTCGGCGAACTTCTTCAGGTGCAGCAAGGGTGTGAAGGACCTTTTGGAAGTTCCAGAGGTAAGGTGTGATTAGATTAGAGAAGCCTCAGCGGAAATGGGCCTCATCTCGCCTGGAGGGAAAAACCTCCTGGATTTTCTCGAGTAGTGGCAGGGGCTTTCGAATTACGATGGGAATATCAGGGAACCGCTCTGGTGGCCTCAGGACTGGCCAGTCCCCATTCGAATTGCTGCGGGGCCTCTCGGGATTCCTCTACAGTCAATGCCGGCATCTAAGACCTTGTGTGGATTCGGGGCCGGAACCTGAGGATTTCTCTCCAGTGCTGACATGTATCTTGGGGTAATTCTGGAGTCTCCCCAGGGGAGTGAGTCCTCGTCTCGAGAGGGGGCATGCACGTGCGCTTTTCTCCCAAGCTGTAGCAGCAGTTTCACGCTTTCCGTAGCGTCAATCATGGGATCTGTGGCTTTCCCTCGAGGATTTCCCAGAAGGCTTTCCCACAGGGCTGTCCCATGTGCCACCGTGTTGGGAGTCGGTCCGCGGCGTGAAAGTCGAGGCAGTGCAGGGAAAACACGTTCCTCTGGAATGGACTGAGATATCTGGGGGACTCTGGAATGGTGGCACGACCCTGGATATCCTCTCGTCTTTCGTGTGGAGAGCGTCTCCTCTTGAGATGTGACGGGAACGCCGGAAATTCTTTCCCGACCAAGCAGGTAAAGGATCCCTCATCTCGAGCTACGAGGCGGAAACGGGGCTCCTCTGGATGTAGGCGGGACCCTCGTGCTTCCTCTCGAGTGGAGACGGGTATGTCGGGCAACTTCTTCAGGTGCAGCAAGGGGGTGAAGGACCTTTTGGAAGTTCCAGAGCTTAGATGTGATTAGCCTTGAGAAGCCTCAGCGGAAATGGGCCTCATCTCGCCTGGAGGGCAAAACCTCCTGGATTTTCTCGAGTTGTGGCAGGGGCTCTCGAATTACGACGGGAATATCAGGGAACCGCTCTGGTGGCCTCAGGACTGGCCAGTCCCCATTCGAATTGCTCGGGGGTCTCTCGGGATTTCTCTACAGTCGATGCCGGCATCTAAGACCTTGTGTGGATTCTTGGCCGGAACCTGAGGATTTCTCTCCAGTGCTGACATGTATCTTGGGGTACGTCTGGAGTCTCCCCAGGGGAGTGAGTCCTCGTCTTGAGAGGGGGCATGCACGTGCGCTTTCCTTCCGACCTGTAGCAGCAGTGTCACCCTTCCTGTCACGTCGATAATGGGATCTGTGGCTTTCCCTCGAGGATTTCCCGCGAGGATTTACCACGAGGGTTTCCCACAGGGCTGTCCCACGTGCGACCGTGTTGGGAGTCGATCCTCAGCGTGAAAGTCGAGGCAGTGCAGGGAAAACAGGTACCTCTGGAATGGACTGAGAAATCTGGGGGACTCTGGGAATGGTGGCACGACGCTGGAGTTCTTCTCGCCTTTCCTGTGGAGAGCGCCTCCTCTTGAGATGCGACGGGATCGCCGGGAATTCTTTCCGACCAAGCAGGGAAAGGATCCCTCATCTCGAGCTACGAGGCGGAAATGGGGCTCCCCTGGATGTGGGCGGAACCCTCGTGCTTCCTCTCGAGTGGAGACGGGTATGTCGGGCAACTTCTTCAGGTGCAGCAAGGGTGTGAAGGACCCTTTGGAATTTCCAGAGGTTAGATGTGATTACCCTCGAGACCCCTCAGCGGAAATGGGCCTCATCACGCCTGGAGGGCAAAACCTCCTGGATTTTATCGAGTTGCGGCAGGTGCTCTCGACTTACGATGGGGACCTCAGGGACCCGCTCTGTTGGCCTCAGGAAAGGCCAATCCCCATGCGAGTTGCTCGGGGGCTTCTGGGGATTCCTCTCCCTTCGATTCCGGGCCTAACACCTTGTGTGGAGTTGGGGCTGGAACCTGAGGATTCCTCTCCAGGGCTGACATGGATCTTGGAGTACTTCTGGAATCTCCCCAGGGGAGTCAGTCCTCGTCTCGAATGGGGGCATGCACGTGAGCTTTCCTCCAGAGCAGTAGCAGCAGTGTCATGCTTCCCGGCGCGTGTATCAAGGCATCTGTGGCTTTCCCTCGAGGCTTTCCCTCGAGGATTTCCCACGAGGCTTTCCCACAGGGCTGTCCCACGTGCGACCGTGGTGGGAGTCGATCCTCGGCGTGAAAATCGAGGCAGTGCAGGGAAAACAGGTTCCTCTGGAATGGACAGAGACATCTGGGGGACTCTTGGAATGGTGGCACGACCCTGGAGTTCCTCTCGCCTTTCCTGTGGAGAGCGCCTCCTCTTGAGATGCGACGGGAACGCCCAGAATTCTTTCCCGAACCAGCAGCGAAAGGTTCCCTCATCTCGAGTTATGAGGCGGAAACGGGGCTCCTCTGGATGTGGGCGGCACCCTCGTGCTTCCTCTCGAGTGGAGACGGGTATGTCAGGGAACTTATTCAGGTGCAGCAAGGGTGTGAAGGACCTTTTGGAAGTTCCAGAGGTAAGGTGTGATTAGATTAGAGAAGCCTCAGCGGAAATGGGCCTCATCTCGCCTGGAGGGAAAAACCTCCTGGATTTTCTCGAGTAGTGGCAGGGGCTTTCGAATTACGATGGGAATATCAGGGAACCGCTCTGGTGGCCTCAGGACTGGCCAGTCCCCATTCGAATTGCTGCGGGGCCTCTCGGGATTCCTCTACAGTCAATGCCGGCATCTAAGACCTTGTGTGGATTCGGGGCCGGAACCTGAGGATTTCTCTCCAGTGCTGACATGTATCTTGGGGTAATTCTGGAGTCTCCCCAGGGGAGTGAGTCCTCGTCTCGAGAGGGGGCATGCACGTGCGCTTTTCTCCCAAGCTGTAGCAGCAGTTTCACGCTTTCCGTAGCGTCAATCATGGGATCTGTGGCTTTCCCTCGAGGATTTCCCAGAAGGCTTTCCCACAGGGCTGTCCCATGTGCCACCGTGTTGGGAGTCGGTCCGCGGCGTGAAAGTCGAGGCAGTGCAGGGAAAACACGTTCCTCTGGAATGGACTGAGATATCTGGGGGACTCTGGAATGGTGGCACGACCCTGGATATCCTCTCGTCTTTCGTGTGGAGAGCGTCTCCTCTTGAGATGTGACGGGAACGCCGGAAATTCTTTCCCGACCAAGCAGGTAAAGGATCCCTCATCTCGAGCTACGAGGCGGAAACGGGGCTCCTCTGGATGTAGGCGGGACCCTCGTGCTTCCTCTCGAGTGGAGACGGGTATGTCGGGCAACTTCTTCAGGTGCAGCAAGGGGGTGAAGGACCTTTTGGAAGTTCCAGAGCTTAGATGTGATTAGCCTTGAGAAGCCTCAGCGGAAATGGGCCTCATCTCGCCTGGAGGGCAAAACCTCCTGGATTTTCTCGAGTTGTGGCAGGGGCTCTCGAATTACGACGGGAATATCAGGGAACCGCTCTGGTGGCCTCAGGACTGGCCAGTCCCCATTCGAATTGCTCGGGGGTCTCTCGGGATTTCTCTACAGTCGATGCCGGCATCTAAGACCTTGTGTGGATTCTTGGCCGGAACCTGAGGATTTCTCTCCAGTGCTGACATGTATCTTGGGGTACGTCTGGAGTCTCCCCAGGGGAGTGAGTCCTCGTCTTGAGAGGGGGCATGCACGTGCGCTTTCCTTCCGACCTGTAGCAGCAGTGTCACCCTTCCTGTCACGTCGATAATGGGATCTGTGGCTTTCCCTCGAGGATTTCCCGCGAGGATTTACCACGAGGGTTTCCCACAGGGCTGTCCCACGTGCGACCGTGTTGGGAGTCGATCCTCAGCGTGAAAGTCGAGGCAGTGCAGGGAAAACAGGTACCTCTGGAATGGACTGAGAAATCTGGGGGACTCTGGGAATGGTGGCACGACGCTGGAGTTCTTCTCGCCTTTCCTGTGGAGAGCGCCTCCTCTTGAGATGCGACGGGATCGCCGGGAATTCTTTCCGACCAAGCAGGGAAAGGATCCCTCATCTCGAGCTACGAGGCGGAAATGGGGCTCCCCTGGATGTGGGCGGAACCCTCGTGCTTCCTCTCGAGTGGAGACGGGTATGTCGGGCAACTTCTTCAGGTGCAGCAAGGGTGTGAAGGACCCTTTGGAATTTCCAGAGGTTAGATGTGATTACCCTCGAGACCCCTCAGCGGAAATGGGCCTCATCACGCCTGGAGGGCAAAACCTCCTGGATTTTATCGAGTTGCGGCAGGTGCTCTCGACTTACGATGGGGACCTCAGGGACCCGCTCTGGTGGCCTCAGGAAAGGCCAATCCCCATGCGAGTTGCTCGGGGGCTTCTGGGGATTCCTCTCCCTTCGATTCCGGGCCTAACACCTTGTGTGGAGTTGGGGCTGGAACCTGAGGATTCCTCTCCAGGGCTGACATGGATCTTGGAGTACTTCTGGAATCTCCCCAGGGGAGTCAGTCCTCGTCTCGAATGGGGGCATGCACGTGAGCTTTCCTCCAGAGCAGTAGCAGCAGTGTCATGCTTCCCGGCGCGTGTATCAAGGCATCTGTGGCTTTCCCTCGAGGCTTTCCCTCGAGGATTTCCCACGAGGCTTTCCCACAGGGCTGTCCCACGTGCGACCGTGGTGGGAGTCGATCCTCGGCGTGAAAATCGAGGCAGTGCAGGGAAAACAGGTTCCTCTGGAATGGACAGAGACATCTGGGGGACTCTTGGAATGGTGGCACGACCCTGGAGTTCCTCTCGCCTTTCCTGTGGAGAGCGCCTCCTCTTGAGATGCGACGGGAACGCCCAGAATTCTTTCCCGAACCAGCAGCGAAAGGTTCCCTCATCTCGAGTTATGAGGCGGAAACGGGGCTCCTCTGGATGTGGGCGGCACCCTCGTGCTTCCTCTCGAGTGGAGACGGGTATGTCAGGGAACTTATTCAGGTGCAGCAAGGGTGTGAAGGACCTTTTGGAAGTTCCAGAGGTAAGGTGTGATTAGATTAGAGAAGCCTCAGCGGAAATGGGCCTCATCTCGCCTGGAGGGAAAAACCTCCTGGATTTTCTCGAGTAGTGGCAGGGGCTTTCGAATTACGATGGGAATATCAGGGAACCGCTCTGGTGGCCTCAGGACTGGCCAGTCCCCATTCGAATTGCTGCGGGGCCTCTCGGGATTCCTCTACAGTCAATGCCGGCATCTAAGACCTTGTGTGGATTCGGGGCCGGAACCTGAGGATTTCTCTCCAGTGCTGACATGTATCTTGGGGTAATTCTGGAGTCTCCCCAGGGGAGTGAGTCCTCGTCTCGAGAGGGGGCATGCACGTGCGCTTTTCTCCCAAGCTGTAGCAGCAGTTTCACGCTTTCCGTAGCGTCAATCATGGGATCTGTGGCTTTCCCTCGAGGATTTCCCAGAAGGCTTTCCCACAGGGCTGTCCCATGTGCCACCGTGTTGGGAGTCGGTCCGCGGCGTGAAAGTCGAGGCAGTGCAGGGAAAACACGTTCCTCTGGAATGGACTGAGATATCTGGGGGACTCTGGAATGGTGGCACGACCCTGGATATCCTCTCGTCTTTCGTGTGGAGAGCGTCTCCTCTTGAGATGTGACGGGAACGCCGGAAATTCTTTCCCGACCAAGCAGGTAAAGGATCCCTCATCTCGAGCTACGAGGCGGAAACGGGGCTCCTCTGGATGTAGGCGGGACCCTCGTGCTTCCTCTCGAGTGGAGACGGGTATGTCGGGCAACTTCTTCAGGTGCAGCAAGGGGGTGAAGGACCTTTTGGAAGTTCCAGAGCTTAGATGTGATTAGCCTTGAGAAGCCTCAGCGGAAATGGGCCTCATCTCGCCTGGAGGGCAAAACCTCCTGGATTTTCTCGAGTTGTGGCAGGGGCTCTCGAATTACGACGGGAATATCAGGGAACCGCTCTGGTGGCCTCAGGACTGGCCAGTCCCCATTCGAATTGCTCGGGGGTCTCTCGGGATTTCTCTACAGTCGATGCCGGCATCTAAGACCTTGTGTGGATTCTTGGCCGGAACCTGAGGATTTCTCTCCAGTGCTGACATGTATCTTGGGGTACGTCTGGAGTCTCCCCAGGGGAGTGAGTCCTCGTCTTGAGAGGGGGCATGCACGTGCGCTTTCCTTCCGACCTGTAGCAGCAGTGTCACCCTTCCTGTCACGTCGATAATGGGATCTGTGGCTTTCCCTCGAGGATTTCCCGCGAGGATTTACCACGAGGGTTTCCCACAGGGCTGTCCCACGTGCGACCGTGTTGGGAGTCGATCCTCAGCGTGAAAGTCGAGGCAGTGCAGGGAAAACAGGTACCTCTGGAATGGACTGAGAAATCTGGGGGACTCTGGGAATGGTGGCACGACGCTGGAGTTCTTCTCGCCTTTCCTGTGGAGAGCGCCTCCTCTTGAGATGCGACGGGATCGCCGGGAATTCTTTCCGACCAAGCAGGGAAAGGATCCCTCATCTCGAGCTACGAGGCGGAAATGGGGCTCCCCTGGATGTGGGCGGAACCCTCGTGCTTCCTCTCGAGTGGAGACGGGTATGTCGGGCAACTTCTTCAGGTGCAGCAAGGGTGTGAAGGACCCTTTGGAATTTCCAGAGGTTAGATGTGATTACCCTCGAGACCCCTCAGCGGAAATGGGCCTCATCACGCCTGGAGGGCAAAACCTCCTGGATTTTATCGAGTTGCGGCAGGTGCTCTCGACTTACGATGGGGACCTCAGGGACCCGCTCTGGTGGCCTCAGGAAAGGCCAATCCCCATGCGAGTTGCTCGGGGGCTTCTGGGGATTCCTCTCCCTTCGATTCCGGGCCTAACACCTTGTGTGGAGTTGGGGCTGGAACCTGAGGATTCCTCTCCAGGGCTGACATGGATCTTGGAGTACTTCTGGAATCTCCCCAGGGGAGTCAGTCCTCGTCTCGAATGGGGGCATGCACGTGAGCTTTCCTCCAGAGCAGTAGCAGCAGTGTCATGCTTCCCGGCGCGTGTATCAAGGCATCTGTGGCTTTCCCTCGAGGCTTTCCCTCGAGGATTTCCCACGAGGCTTTCCCACAGGGCTGTCCCACGTGCGACCGTGGTGGGAGTCGATCCTCGGCGTGAAAATCGAGGCAGTGCAGGGAAAACAGGTTCCTCTGGAATGGACAGAGACATCTGGGGGACTCTTGGAATGGTGGCACGACCCTGGAGTTCCTCTCGCCTTTCCTGTGGAGAGCGCCTCCTCTTGAGATGCGACGGGAACGCCCAGAATTCTTTCCCGAACCAGCAGCGAAAGGTTCCCTCATCTCGAGTTATGAGGCGGAAACGGGGCTCCTCTGGATGTGGGCGGCACCCTCGTGCTTCCTCTCGAGTGGAGACGGGTATGTCAGGGAACTTATTCAGGTGCAGCAAGGGTGTGAAGGACCTTTTGGAAGTTCCAGAGGTAAGGTGTGATTAGATTAGAGAAGCCTCAGCGGAAATGGGCCTCATCTCGCCTGGAGGGAAAAACCTCCTGGATTTTCTCGAGTAGCGGCAGGGGCTTTCGAATTACGATGGGAATATCAGGGAACCGCTCTGGTGGCCTCAGGACTGGCCAGTCCCCATTCGAATTGCTGCGGGGCCTCTCGGGATTCCTCTACAGTCGATGCCGGCATCTAAGACCTTGTGTGGATTCGGGGCCGGAACCTGAGGATTCCTCTCCAGTGCTGACATGTATCTTGGAGTAATTCTGGAATCTCCCCAGGGGAGTGAGTCCTCGTCTCGAGAGGGGGCATGCACGTGCGCTTTCCTTCCGACATGTAGCAGCAGTGTCACGCTCCCTGTCACGTCGATAATGGGATCTGTGGCTTTCCCTCGAGGATTTACCGCAAGGATTTACCACGAGGCATTCCCACAGGGCTGTCCCACGTGCGACCGTGGTGGGAGTCGATCCTAAGCGTGAAAATCGAGGCAGTGCAGGGAAAACTGGTTCCTCTGGATTGGACTGAGAAATCTGGGGGACTCTGGGAATGGTGGCACGACGCTGGAGTTCTTCTCGCCTTTCCTGTGGAGAGCGCCTCCGCTTGAGATGCGACGGGATCGCCGGGAATTCTTTCTGACCAAGCAGGGAAAGGATCCCACATCTCGAGCTATGAGGCGGAAATGGGGCTCCCCTGGATGTGGGCGGAACCCTCGTGCTTCCTCTCGAGTGGAGACGGGTATGTCGGGCAACTTCTTCAGGTGCAGCAAGGGTGTGAAGGACCTTTTGGTAGTTCCAGATGTTTGGTGTGATTAGCCTCGAGAAGCCTCAGCGGAAATGGGCCTCATCTCGCCTGGAGGGCAAAACCTCCTGGATTTTCTCGAGATGGGGCAGGTGCTCTCGACTTACGACGGGGACCTCAGGGCCTCGCTCTGGTGGCCTCAGGACTGGCCAGTCCCCATTCGAGTTGCTCGGGGCCCTCTCGGGATTCCTCTACCTTCTATGCCGGGGCCTAAGACCTTGTGTGGAGTCGGGGCCGGAACTTGAGGATTCCTCTCCAGTGCTGACATGGATCTTGGGGTACTTCTGGAGTCTCCCCAGGGGAATAAGTCCTCGTCTCGAATGGGAACATGCACTTGCTCTTTCCCCCACAGCGGTAGCAGAAATGTCACGCTTCCCATCGCGTGGATCAAGGGATCTGTGGCTTTCCCTGGAGGCTTTCCCATGAGGCTTTCCCACAGGGCTGTCCCATGTGCCACCGTGGTGGGAGTCTATCCTCGGCGTGAAATTCGAGGCAGTGCAGGGAAAACAGGTTCCTCTGAATGGACTGAGACAACTCGGGGACTGTTGGAATGGTGGCACGACGCTGGAGTTCCTCTCGCCTTTCCTGTGGAGAGCGCCTCCTCTTGAGGTGCGACGAGAGTGCCCAGAATTCTTTCCTGACAAAGCAGCAAAAGGATCCCACATCTGGAGCTATGAGGCGGAAACGGGGCTTCTCTGGATGTGGGCGGGACCCTCTTACTTCCTCTCGAATGGAGACGGGTATGTCCCGGAACTTCTTGAGTTGCAGCAAGGGTGTGATGGACCCTTTGGAAGTTCCAGAGGTTAGATGTGATTAGCCTCGAGAAGCCTCAGCGGAAATGGGCCTTATCTATCCTGGAGGAGAGAACCTCCTGATTTTTCTCGAGTTGCGGCAGGTGCTCTCGTCTTACGACGGTGAACTAAGGCACCCGCTCTGGTGGCCTCAGGACTGGCCAGTCCCCATTCGAGTTGCTCGGGGGCCTCTCGGGATTCCTCTCCCGGCAATGCCGGGGCCTAAGACCTTGTGTGGAGTCGGGGCCCGAACCTGAGGATTCCTCTCCAGTGCTGACATGGATCTTGGGGTACTTCTGGAGTCTCCCCAGGGGAGTAAGTCCTCGTCTCGAGAGGGGGCATGCACGTGCGCTTTCCTCCAGAGCGGTAGCAGTAGTGTCACGCTTCCCGTCGCGTGGTCAAGGGATCTGTGGCTTTCCCTCTAGGCTTTCCCATGAGGCTTTTCCACAGGGTTGTCCCAAGTGCCACCGTGGTGGGAGTCGATCCTCAGCGGGAATGTCGATGCAGTGCAGGGAAAGCAGGTTCCTCTGGAATTGACTGAGACATCTGGGGGACTGTTGGAATGTTGGCACGACGCTGAAGTTCCTCCCGCCTTTCCTGTGGAGAGCGCCTCCCCTTGAGATGCGACGGGAATGCCCAGAATTCTTTCCTGACAAAGTAGCGAAAGGATCCCACATCTGGAGCTACGAGGCAGAAACGGGGCTTCTCTGGATGTGGGCGGGAACCTCGTGCTTCCTCTCGAGTGGAGACGGGTATGTCGGCGAACTTCTTAAGTTGCAGGAAGGGTGTGAAGGACCCTTTGGAATTTCCAGAGGTTAGATGTGATTACCCTCGAGACCCCTCAGCGGAAATGGGCCTCATCACGCCTGGAGGGCAAAACCTCCTGGATTTTATCGAGTTGCGGCAGGTGCTCTCGACTTACGATGGGGACCTCAGGGACCCGCTCTGGTGGCCTCAGGAAAGGCCAGTCCCCATTCGAATTGCTGCGGGGCCTCTCGGGATTCCTCTACAGTCGATGCCGGCATCTAAGACCTTGTGTGGATTCGGGGCCGGAACCTGAGGATTTCTCTCCAGTGCTGACATGTATCTTGGGGTAATTCTGGAGTCTCCCCAGGGGAGTAAGTCCTCGTCTTGAGAGGGGGCATGCACGTGCGCTTTCCTCCAGAGCGGTAGCAGCAGTGTCACGCTCCCTGTCACGTCGATAATGGGATCTGTGGCTTTCCCTCGAGGATTTACCACGAGGATTTACCACGAGGCATTCCCACAGGGCTTCCCACGTGCGACCGTGGTGGGAGTCGATCCTCGGCGTGAAAGTCGAGGCGGTGCAGGGAAAACATTATCCTCAGAATGGACTGAGACAACTCGGGGACTGTTGGAATGGTGGCACGACCCTGGAGTTCCTCTCACCTTTCCTGTGGAGAGTGCCTCCTCTTGAGATGCGACGGGAACTCGGGGAATTCTTTCCATGCCAAGCAGGGAAAGGATCCCTCATCTCGAGCTACGAGGCAGAAACGGGGCTCCCCTGGATGTGGGCGGGACCCTCCTGCATCCTCTACTTGGAGACGGGGATGACGGAGAACTTCTTGAGTTGCAGCAAGGGTGTGAAGGATCTTTTGGAAATTCCAGAGGTTAGGTGTGATTAGCCTAGAGAAGCCTCAGCAGAAATGGGCCTCATCTCGCCTGGAGGGCAAAACCTCCTGGATTATCTGGAGTTGTGGCAGGTGCTCTCGACTTACGACGGGGACCTCAAGGACCCGCTCTGGTGGCCTCAGGTAAGGCCAGTCCCCATTCGAGCTTCTCGGGCCCTCTCGGGATTCCTCTCCCTTCGATGCCGGGGCCTAAGACCTTCTGTGGAGTGGTGGCCGGAAACTGAGGATTCCTCTCCAGTGCTGACATGTATCTTGGGGTACTTCTGGAGTCTCCTCAGGGGAGTGAGTCCTCGTCTCGATAGGGGGCATGAACGTACGCTTTCCTCCCGAGCTGTAGCAGCAGTGTCACCCTTCCCGTCGCGTCAATCATGGGATTTGTGGCTTTCCCTCGAGGATTTCCCATGAGGCTTTTCCACGAGGCATTCCCACAGGGCTGTCCCACTTGCCACCGTGGTGGGAGTCGATCCTCAGCGCGAAAGTCGAGGCAGTGCAGGGAAAACAGGTTCCTCTGGAATGGATTGAGACATCTGGGGGACTCTCGGAATGGTGGCACGAAGCTGGAGTTCCTCTCGCCTTTCCTTGGAGAGCGCCTCCTCTTGAGATGCGACGGGAACGCCGGGAATTCTTTCCCAAACAAGCTGGGAAAGGATTCCACATCTCCAACTACGAGGAGGAAACGGGGCTCCCCTGGATGTTGGCGGGACTCTCCTGCTTCCTCTAGAGTGGAGACGGATATGTCGGGGAACTTCTTGATTACAGCAAGGGTGTGAAGGGCCTTTTGGAAGTTCCAGAGGTTAGGTGCGATTAGCCTCGAGAAGCCTCAGCGGAAATGGGCCTCATCTCGCCTGGAGGGCAAAACCTCCTGGATTTTCTCGAGTTGCGGCAGGTGCTCTCGACTTACGATGGGGACTTCAAGGACCCGCTCTGGTGGCCTCAGGAAAGGCCAGTCCCCATGCGAGTTGCTTGCGGGCCTTTTGGGATTCCCCTCCCTTCGATGCCGGGGCCTAAGACCTTGTGTGGAAGTGTGGACGGAACCTGAGGATTCCTCTCCAGTGCTGACATGGATCTTGGGGTACTTCTGGAGTCTCCCCAGGGGAGTCAGTCCTCGTCTCGAATGGGGGCATGCACGTGCGCTTTCCTCCAGAGGTGTAGCAGCAGTGTCACGCTTCCCATCTCCTGGATCAAGGGATCTGTGGCTTTCCCTCGAGGCTTTCCCACGAGGCTTTCCCACGAGGCTTTCCCACAGGGCTGTCCCACGTGCCACCGTGATGTGATGCGATCCTCAGCGTGAAAGTCGAGGCAGTGCAGGGAAAACAGCTTCCTCTGGAATGGACTGAGACATCTGGGGGACTCTTGGAATGGTGGCACGAAGCTGGAGTTCCTCTCGCCTTTCCTTGGAGAGCGCCTGCTCTTGAGATGCATCGGAAACGCCGGGAATTCTTTCCCAACAAAGCACCGAAATGTCCCTCATCTCGAGCTACAAGACGGAAACAGGGCTCCTCTGGATGTGGACGGGCCCCTCGTGCTTCCTTTAGAGTGGAGACGGGTATGTCGGGGAACTTCTTGAGTTGCAACTAGGGTGTGAAGGACCTTTTGGAAGTTCCAGATGTTAGGTGTGATTAGCCTCGAGAAGCCTCAGCGGAAGTGGGCCTTATCTCGCCTGGAGGGCAAAACCTCCTGATTTTCTCGAGTTGAGGCAGGTGCTCTCGACTTACGACGGGGACCTCAGGAACCCGCTCGGCTGGCCTCAGGAAAGGCCAGTCCCCATGCGAGTTAATCTGGGGTCTCTAGGATTCCTCTACCTTCTATGCCGGGGCCTAAGACCTTGTGTGGAGTCGGGGCCGGAACCTGAGGATTCCTCTCCAGTGCTGACATGGATCTTGGGGTACTTCTGGAGTCTCCCCAGGGGAGTAAGTCCTCGTCTCGAATGGGGGCATGCACGTGCGCTTTCCTTCCGAAATGTAGCAGCAGTGTCACGCTTCCCATCGCGTCGATCATGAGATGTGTGGCTTTCCCACGAAGATTTCCCACGAGGCTTTCTGACGAGGCTTTCCCACAAGGCTGTCCCAAGTGCCAACGTGGTGGGAGTCGATCCTAGGCGTGAAAGTCGAGGCAGTGCTGGGAAAACAGGTTCCTCTAGAATGGATTGAGACATCTGGGGGACTCTGGAAATGGTGGCAAGACTCTGGATGTCCTCTCGCCTTTCCTGTGGAGATCGCCTCCTCTTGAGATGCAAGGGGAACGCCCAGAATGCTTTAACGACAAAGCAGCGAAATGTCCATCATCTCGAGCTACGAGGAGGAAACCGGTCTCCTCTGGATGTGGTTGGGACCATCGTGCTTCCTATAGAGTGCAGACGGGTGTGTCAGGCAACTTCTTGAGTTGCAGCAAGGGTGTGAAGGACCTTTTGGAATTTGCAGCGGTTAGGTTTGATTAGCTTCGAGAAGCCTCAGCGGAAATGGGCCTCATCTCTCCTGGAGGGCAAAACCTCCTGGATTTTCTCGAGTTGGGGCAGGTGCTCTCAATTTACGACGGGGACCTCAGGGACCCGCTCTGGTGGCCTCAGGAAAGGCCAATCCACATGCGAGTTGCTCGGGGGCCTCTCGAGATTCCTCTCCCTTTGATGACGGGGCCTGAGACCTTGAGTGGTGTGAGGTCCGGAACCTGAGGTTTCCTCTCCAGTGCTCACATGGATCTTGGGGTACTTCTGGGGACTCCCCAGGGGAATAAGTCCTCGTCTCAAATGGTGGCATGCACGTGCACTCTCCTCCAGTGCTGTAGCAGCAGTGTCACACTTCCCATCGCCAGGATCAAGGGATCTGTGGCTTTCCCTCGAGGCTTTCCCTCGAAGCTTTCCCATGAGGCTTTCCCACAGCGCTGTCCCACGTGCCACCGTGGTGGTCGTCGATCCTCGGCGTGAAAGTCGAGGCAGTGCAGGGAAAACATTTTCCTCAGAATGGAGTGAGACATCTGGGGGACTCTGGGAATGGTGGCACGACCCTGGAGTTCCTCTCACCTTTCCTGTGGAGAGTGCCTCCTCTTGAGATGCGACGGGAACTCGGGGAATTCTTTCCAAGCCAAGCAGGGAAAGAATCCCTCATCTCGAGCTACGAGGCAGAAACGGGGCTCCTCTCGATGTGCGCAGGACCCTCGTGCTTCCTTTAGAGTGGAGACGGGTATGTCGGGGAACTTCTTGAGTTGCAGCAAGGGTATGAAGGACCTTTTGGAAGTTCCAGAGGTTAGGTGTGATTAGCCACGAGAAGCCTCATCGGAAATGGGCCTCATCTTGCCTGGAGGGCAAAACCTCCTGGATTTTCTCGAGTTGCGGCAGGTGCTCTCGACTTACGACGGTGACTTCAGGGACCCGCTCTGGTGGCCTCAGGAAAGGCCAGCCCCCATTCGAGTTGCCGGGGGCCTCTCGGGGTTCCTCTCCCTTCAATGCCGGGGCCTAAGACCTTGTGTGGTGTCAGGTCCGGAACGTGAGGATTCCTATCCAGTGCTGACATGGATCTTGGGGTACTTATGAAGTCTCCCCAGGGGAGTAGGTCCTCGTCTGGAATGGGAGCATGCACGTGCGCTTTCCTCCAGAGCGGTAGCAGCAGTGTCACGCTTCCCATCGCCTGGATCAAGGGTTCTGTGGATTTCCCTCGAGGCTTTCCCACGAGGCTTTCCCACAGGGCTGTCCCACGTGCCACCATGGTGTGAGTCGATCCTCGGCCTGAAAGTCGAGGCAGTGAAAGGAAAACAGTTTCCTCTGGAATGGACTGAGACATCTGGGGGACTCTTGGAATGGTGGAACGTCGCTGGAGTTCCTCTCGCCTTTCCTGTGGAGAGCGCCTCCTCTTGAGATGCGACGGAAACGCCGGGAATTCTTTCCCGACCAAGCAGGGAAAGGATCCCTCATCTCGAGCTACGAGGCGGAAACGGGGCTCCTTTGGATGTGGGCGAGACCCTCGTGCTTCCTCTATAGTGGAGATGGGTATATCAGGTAACTTCTTGAGTTGCAGAAAGGGTGTGAAGGACCTTTTGGAAGGTCCAGAGGTTAGGTGTGATTAGCCTCGAGAAGCCTCAGCGGAAATGGGCCTCATCTCGCCTGGAGGGCAAAACCTCCTGGGTTTTCTCGAGTCGGCAGGTGCTCTCGACTTAAGACGGGACCTCAGGGACCCGCTCTGGTGGCCTCAGGAAAGTCCAGTCCCCATGCGAGTTGCACGGGGGCCTCTCGGGATTCCTCTCACTTCGATGCCCGGGCCTCAGACCTTGTGTGGAGTCGGGGTCGGAACTTGAGGATTCCTCTCCAGTGCTCACATCGATCTTGGGGTACTTCTGGAGTATCCCCAGGTGAGTCAGTTCTCGTCTCGAGAGGGGACATGCACGTGCTCTTTCCTCCCGAGCTGTATCGGCATTGTCATGCTTACCATCGCGTCGATCATGGAATCTGTGGCTTTCCCTCGAGGTTTTCCCTCCAGGCTATCCCACGAGGCTTTTCCACAGGGCTGTCCCACGTGAGACCATGGTGTGAGTCGATCCTCGGCGTGAAAGTCGGGGCAGTGCAGGGAAAACAGGTTCCTCTGAAATGGACTGAGACCTCTGAGGGACTCTGGGAATGGTGGCACGACGCTGGAGTTCCTCTCGCCTGTCCTGTGGAGAGCGCCTCCTCTTGAGATGCGATGGGAACGCCCAGAATTCTTTCCCGAACAAGCAGGGAAAGGATTCCCTTCTGGAACTACGAGGTCGAAATGGGGCTCTTCTGGATGTGGGCGGGACCCTCGTGCTTCCTCTTGAGTGGAGACGGATATGTCGGGGAACTTCTTGAGTTGCAGCAAGAGTGTGAATGACCTTATGGAAGTTTCAGTGGATAGGTGTGATTAGCCTCAAGAAGCCTCAGCAGAAATGCTACTCATCTGGCCTGGAGGGCAAAACCTCCTGGATTTTCTCGAATTGCGGCAGGTGCTCTCGACTTACCACGGGAACCTCAGGGACGCGCTCTGGTGGCCTCAGGAAAGGCCAGTCCCCATGCGAGTTGCCCGCGGGCCACTCGGGATTCCTCTTCCTTCGATGCTGAGGCCTAAGACCTTGTGTGGAGTCGGAGCGGGAATCTGAGGATTCCTCTCCAGTGCTGACATGGATCTTGGGGTACTTCTGGAGTCTCCCGAGGGGAGTAAGTCTTCGTCTCGAATGGGGGCATGCACGTGCGCTTTCCGCCAAAGCAGTAGGAGCAATGTCACGCTTCCCGTCGCGTGGATCAAGGGATCTGTGGCTTTCCCTCGAGGCTTTCCCACGAAGCTTTCCCACAGGGCTGTCCCACGTCCTACCTTGGTGGGAGTCGATCCTCGGCGTGAAAGTGGAGGCATTGCCGGGAAAACAGGTTCCTCTGGAATGGACTGAGACATCTGGGGGACTCTTGGAATGGTGGCACGACGCTGGAGTTAATCTCGCCTTTCCTGTGGAGAGCGCCTCCTCTTGAGATGCGACGGGAACGCCGGGAATTCTTTCCCGACAAAGCAGCGAAATGTCCCTCATCTCGACTTACGAGACGGAAACGGGGCTCTTCTGGATGTGGCCGGGACCCTCGTGCTTCCTCTCGAGTGGAGACGGGTATATCAGTGAACTTCTTCAGGTGCAGCAAGGGTGTGAAGGACCTTCTGGAAGTTCCAGATTTTAGGTGTGATTAGCCTCGAGAAGCCTCAGCGGAAATGGGCCTCATCTCGCCTGGAGGGCAAAACCTCCTGGATTTTCTCGACTTGCGGCAGGTGCTCTAGACTTACAATGGGGACCTCAGGGACCCGCTTTGGTGGCCTCAGGAAAGGGCAGTCCCCATGCTAGTTGCCCGCGGGCCACTCGGGATTCCTCTCCCTTCGATGCCGGGGCCTAAGACCTTGTGTGGAGTCGGGGCGGGAACCTGAGTATTCCTCTCCAGTGCTGACATGGATCTTGGGGTACGTCTGGAGTCTCCCCAGGGGAGTCAGTCCTCGTCTCGAATGGGGGCATGCACGTGCGCTTTCCTCCAGAGCGGTAGCAGCAGTGTCACACTTCCCATCGCCTGGATCTAGGGATCTGTGTCTTTCCCTCGAGGCTTTCCCACGAGGCTTGCCACAGGGCTGTCCCACATGCCACCGTGGTGGTAGTCGATCCTCGGCGTGAAGGTCGAGGCACTGCAGGGAAAACAGGTTCCTCTGGAATGGACTGAGACATCTGGGGAACTCTTGGAATGGTGGCACGACGCTGGAGTTCCTCTCCCCTTTCTTGTGGAGAGCGCCTCCTCTTGAGAAGCGACGGGAATGCCCAGAATTCTTTCCCGACCAAGCAGCGAAAAAATCCCTCATCTCGATCTACGAGGCTGAAACGGGGTTCCTCTGGATGTGGCCGGGACCCTCGTGCTTCCTCTAGAGTGGTGACGGGTATGTCAGGGAACGTTTTGAGTTGCAGCAAGCGTGTGAAGGACCTTTTGGAAGGTCCAGACGTTAGGTGTGATTAGTCTAGTGAAGCCTCAGCGGAAAGGGGCCTCATCTCACCTGGAGGGCAAAACCTCCTGGATTTTCTCGCGTTGCGGCAGGTGCTCTCGACTTACGACATGGACCTCAGGGAACGGCTCTGTTGGCGTCAGGAAAGGCCAGTCCCCATGCGAGTTGCTCCCGGGCCTTTTGGGATTTCTCTCCCTTCGATGCCTGGGCCTAAGACCTTATGTGGAGTCGGGGCCAGAACCTGAGGATTCCTCTCCAGGGCTGACATAGATCTTGGGGTAGTTCTGGAGCCTCCACAGGGGAGTAAGTCCTCGTCTCGAATGGGGGCATGCACGTGCGCTTTCGTCCAGAGCGGTAGCAGTAGTGTCATGCTTCCCGTCGCGTGGATCAAGGGATCTGTGGCTTTCCATCGAGGCTTTCCCAGGAGGCTTTCCCACAGGGCTGTCCCACGTGCCACCGTGGTGGGTGTCGATCCTCGGCATGAAAGCCGAGGCAGTGCAGGCAAAACAGGTTAATCTGGAATGGACTGTGTTATCTGGGGGTCTCTGGGAATGGTGGCCCGACCCTGGAGTTCCTCTCGCCCTTCCTGTGGAGAGCGCCTCCTCTTGAGATGCGATGGGAACCCCCAGAATTCTTTCCCGACAAAACAGCGAAAGGATCCCTCATCTCGTGCTACGAGGCGGAAACAGGAGTCCTCTGGATGTGCGCAGGACCCTCGTGCTTCCTCTCGAGTGGAGACGGGGATGTTGGGGAACTTCTTCAGTTGCAGCAAGGGTGTGAAGGACCTTTTGGAAGTTTCAGAGGTTAGGTGTGATTAGCCTCGAGAAGCCTCAGTGGAAATGGGCCTCATCTCGCCTAGAGGGCAAAAGCTCCTGGAATTTCTCGAGTTGCGGCAGGTGCTCTCGACTTCCGACGGGTTCCTCAGGGACCCGCTTTGGTGGCCTCAGGAAAAGCCAGTCCCCATGCGAGTTGCTCGGAGGCCTCTCGGGGTTCCTCTCCCGTCGATGGCGGGGCCTAAGACTTTGTGTGGAGTCAGGTCCGGAACCTGAGGATTCCTCTCCAGTGCTGACATGGATCTTGGGGTACTTCTGGAGTCTCCCCAGGGGAGTAAGTCCTCGTCTCGAATGGGGGCATGCACGTGCGCTTTCCTCCAGAGCTGTAGCAGCAGTGTCACGCTTCCCATCGCCTGGATCAAGGGATCTGTGGCTTTCCCTCGAGGCTTTCCCACGAGGCTTTCCCACAGGGCTGTCCCACGTGCCACCGTGGTGGGAGTCGATCCTCGGTGTGAAAGTCAATGCAGTGCAGGGAAAACAGGTTCTTCTGGAATGGACTGAGATATCTGGGGGACTCTTGGAATGGTGGCAGGACGCTGGTGTTCCTCTCGCCTTTCCTGTGGAGAGCGCCTCTTGAGATGCGACGGGAATGCCCAGAATTCTTTCCCAAACAAGCAGCGGAAGGATCCCTCATCTCGACTTACAAGGCGGAAACGTGGCTTTTCTGGATGTGGCTGGGACGCTCGTGCTTCCTCTAGAGTGGAGACGGGTATGTAAGGGAACTTCTTGAGTTGCAGCAAGGGTGTGAAGGACCTTTTGGAAATCCAGAGGTAAGGTGTGATGAGACTCGAGAAGCCTCAGTGGAAATGGGCCTCATCTCGCCTGGAGGGCAAAACCTCCTGGATTTTCTCGAGTTGCCGCAGGTGCTCTCGACATACGACGGGGACCTCAGGGACCCGCTCTGGTGGCCTCAGGAAAGGCCAGTCCCCATGCTAGCTGCTCGGGGGCCTCTCGGGATTCCTCTGCCTTCGATGTCAGGGCCTAAGACCTTATGTGGAGTCGGACCCGGAACCTGAGGATTCCTCTCCAGTGCTCACATGGATCTTGGGGTTCTTCTGGAGGCTCCCAAGGGGAGAAAGTCCTCGTCTCGAATGGGGGCATGCACGTGCGCTTTCCTCAAGAGGTGTAGCAGCAGTGTCACGCTTCCCATCGCCTGGATGAAGGGATTTGTGGCTTTCCATCGAGGCTTTCCCAGGAGGCTTTCCCACGAGGCTTTCCCAAAGGGCTGTCCCAGGTGCCACCGAGGAGGGAGTCGATCCTCGGCGTGAAAGTCGAGGCAGTGCAGGGAAAACATGTTCCTCTGGAATGGACTGAGACATCTGGGGACTCTTGGAATGGTGGCACTATCCTGGAGTTCCTCTTGCCTTTCCTGTGGAGAGCGCCTCCTCTCGAGATACGACGGGAACGCCCAGGATTCTCTCCCAAACAAGCAGCGAAAGGATCCATCATCTCGACCTACGTGGCGGAAACGGAGATCCTCTGGATGTGGGCGGGACCCACGTGCTTCCTCTCGAGTGGAGAGGGGTATGTCGGGGAACATCTTGATTTGCAGCAAGGTAGTGAAGGACCCTTTGATGGTTCCAGAGTTTAGATGTGATTAGCCTCGAGACGCCTCAACGGAAATGGGCCTCATCTAGCCTGGATGGGAGAACTTCCTTGATTTTCTCGAGTTGGGGCAGGTGCTCTCGTCTTACGACGGTGACCTAAGGGACCCGCTCTGGTGTCCTCAGTACTGGCCAGTCCCCATTCGACTTGTTCGGTGGCCTACTGGGATTACTCTCCCGTTGATGCCGGGGCCTAAGACGTTGTGTGGAGTCGGGGCCGGAACCTGAGGATTCCTCTCCAGTGCTGACATGGATCTTGGGGTAATTCTGGAGTCTCCCCAGGGGAGTCAGTCCTCGTCTCGAGAGGGGCATGCACGTGCGCTTTCCTCCCAAGCTGTAGCAGCAGTGTCACGCTTCCCATCGCGTGAGTCATGGGATCTGTGGCTTTCCCTCGAGGATTTTCCACGAGGCATTCCCACAGGGCTGTCCCACGTGCCACCTTGGTGGGGAGGCTTTCCCACAGGGCTGTCCCACGTGCCACCTTGGTGGGAGTCGATCCTCGGCGTGAAAGTCGACGTAGTGCAGGGAAAACAGGCCTCAGGAAATGCCAGTCCCCATGCGAGTTGCACGCGGGCCTCTCGGGATTCCTCTCCCTTCGATGCCGAGTCCAAAGCCCTTCGGTGGAGGCGGGGCCGGAACCTAAGGATTCCTCTCCAGTGCTGACATGGATCTTGGGGTACTTCTGGAGTCTCCCCAGGGGAGTAAGTCCTCGTCTCGAATGGGGGCATGCACCTGTGCTTTCCTCCAGAGCTGTAGAAGCAGTGTCACGCTTCCTGTAGCGTGGATCAAGGGATCTGTGGCTTTCCCTCGAGGCTTTCCCACGAGGCTTTCCCACGAGGATTTCACACAGGGCTGTCCCACGTGCCACCGTGGTGTGAGTCGATCCTCGGCATGAAAGTCGAGTCAGTGCAGGGAAAACAGGTTCCTCTGGAAATGGACTGAGACATCAGGGGGACTCTAGGAATGGTGGCACGACGCTGGAGTTCCTCTCGCCTTTCCTGTGGAGAGCGCATCCTCTTGAGAAGCGACCGGAACGCCGGGAATTCTTTCCCGACCAAGCAGGGAAAGGATCCCTCATCTCGAGCTGCGAGGCGGAAACGGGGCTTCTCTGGATGTGGACGGGACCCTCGTGATTCCTCTAGAGTGGAGACGGGGATGTCGGGGAACTTCTTGAATTGCAGCAAGGGTGTGAAGGACCTTTTGGAAGTTCCAGAGCTTCGATGTGATTAGCCTTGAGAAGCCTCAGCAGAAATGGGCCTCATCTCGCCTGGAGGGCAAAACCTCGTGGATTTTCTCGAGTTTTGGCAGGTGCTCTCGACTTACGACGGGGACTTCAGAGACCCGCTCTGGTGGCCTCAGGAAAGGCTAGTCCCCTTGCGAGTTGCTCGCGGGCCTCTCTGGATTCCTCTCCCTTCGATGCCGGGGCCTAAGACCTTGTGTGGAGTCGGGGCCAGAACCTGAGGATTCCTCTCGAGTGCTGACATGGATCTTAGTGTACTTCCGGAGTCTCCCCTGGGGAGTAAGTCCTCGTCTCAAATGGGGGCAGGCACCTGTGCTTTCCTCCAGAGCTGTAGCAGCAGTGTCACTCTTCCCATCGCCTGGATCAAGGGATCTGTGGCTTTCCCACGAGGCTTTCCCACAGGGCTGTCCCACGTGCCACCGTGATGTGATGCGATCCTCGGCGTGAAAGTCGAGGCAGTGCAGAGAAAACAGGTTCCTCTGGAATGGACTGAGACATCTGGGGGACTCTTGGAATGGTGGCACGACGCTGGAGTTCCTCTCGCCTTTCCTGTGGAGAGCGCCTTCTCTTGAGATGCGACGGAAACGCCGGGAATTCTTTCCCGACCAAGTAGGGAAAGGATCTCTCATCTCCAGCTACGAGGCGGAAACGGGGCTCCTCTGGATGTGGGCGGGACCCTCGTGCTTCCTCTTGAGTGGAGACGGGGATGTTGCGGAACTTCTTGAGTTGCAGCAAGGGTGTGAAGGACCTTTTGGAAGTTCCAGAGCTTAGATGTGATTAGCCTTGAGAAGCGTCAGAGGAAATGGGCCTCATCTCGCCTGGAGGGCAAAACCTCGTGGATTTTCCCGAGTTGCGGCAGGTGCTCTCGACTTACGACGGGGACTTCAGGGACCCGCTCTGGTGGCCTCACGATAGTACTGTCCCCATGCGAGTTGCTCGGGGGACTTTCGGATTCCTCTCCCCTGGATGCCGGAGCCTAAGACCTTGTGTAGAGTCGGGCCTGAAACGTTAGGATTCCTCTCCAGTGCTGACATGGATCTTGGGGTACTTCTGGAGTCTCCCCAGGGGAGTAAGTCCTCGTCTCGAATGGGGCATGCACGTGCACTTTCCTCCAGAGCTGTAGCAGCAGTGTCACGCTTCCCATCACCTGGATCAAGGGATCTGTGGTTTTTCCTCGAGGCTTTCCCACGAGGATTCCCCAGGGGGCTTTCCCACAGGGCTGTCCCACGTGCCACCGTGGTGTGAGTCGGTCCTCGGCGTGACAGTCGAGGCAGTGCAGGGAAAACAGGTTCCACTGGAATGGAATGAGACATCTGGGGGACTCTTGGAATGGTGGCACGAAGCTGGAGTTCCTCTCGCCTTTCCTTGGAGAGCGCCTGCTCTTGAGATGCATCGGAAACGCCGGGAATTCTTTCCCAACAAAGCACCGAAATGTCCCTCATCTCGAGCTACAAGACGGAAACAGGGCTCCTCTGGATGTGGACGGGCCCCTCGTGCTTCCTTTAGAGTGGAGACGGGTATGTCGGGGAACTTCTTGAGTTGCAACTAGGGTGTGAAGGACCTTTTGGAAGTTCCAGATGTTAGGTGTGATTAGCCTCGAGAAGCCTCAGCGGAAGTGGGCCTTATCTCGCCTGGAGGGCAAAACCTCCTGATTTTCTCGAGTTGAGGCAGGTGCTCTCGACTTACGACGGGGACCTCAGGAACCCGCTCGGCTGGCCTCAGGAAAGGCCAGTCCCCATGCGAGTTAATCTGGGGTCTCTAGGATTCCTCTACCTTCTATGCCGGGGCCTAAGACCTTGTGTGGAGTCGGGGCCGGAACCTGAGGATTCCTCTCCAGTGCTGACATGGATCTTGGGGTACTTCTGGAGTCTCCCCAGGGGAGTAAGTCCTCGTCTCGAATGGGGGCATGCACGTGCGCTTTCCTTCCGAAATGTAGCAGCAGTGTCACGCTTCCCATCGCGTCGATCATGAGATGTGTGGCTTTCCCACGAAGATTTCCCACGAGGCTTTCTGACGAGGCTTTCCCACAAGGCTGTCCCAAGTGCCAACGTGGTGGGAGTCGATCCTAGGCGTGAAAGTCGAGGCAGTGCTGGGAAAACAGGTTCCTCTAGAATGGATTGAGACATCTGGGGGACTCTGGAAATGGTGGCAAGACTCTGGATGTCCTCTCGCCTTTCCTGTGGAGATCGCCTCCTCTTGAGATGCAAGGGGAACGCCCAGAATGCTTTAACGACAAAGCAGCGAAATGTCCATCATCTCGAGCTACGAGGAGGAAACCGGTCTCCTCTGGATGTGGTTGGGACCATCGTGCTTCCTATAGAGTGCAGACGGGTGTGTCAGGCAACTTCTTGAGTTGCAGCAAGGGTGTGAAGGACCTTTTGGAATTTGCAGCGGTTAGGTTTGATTAGCTTCGAGAAGCCTCAGCGGAAATGGGCCTCATCTCTCCTGGAGGGCAAAACCTCCTGGATTTTCTCGAGTTGGGGCAGGTGCTCTCAATTTACGACGGGGACCTCAGGGACCCGCTCTGGTGGCCTCAGGAAAGGCCAATCCACATGCGAGTTGCTCGGGGGCCTCTCGAGATTCCTCTCCCTTTGATGACGGGGCCTGAGACCTTGAGTGGTGTGAGGTCCGGAACCTGAGGTTTCCTCTCCAGTGCTCACATGGATCTTGGGGTACTTCTGGGGACTCCCCAGGGGAATAAGTCCTCGTCTCAAATGGTGGCATGCACGTGCACTCTCCTCCAGTGCTGTAGCAGCAGTGTCACACTTCCCATCGCCAGGATCAAGGGATCTGTGGCTTTCCCTCGAGGCTTTCCCTCGAAGCTTTCCCATGAGGCTTTCCCACAGCGCTGTCCCACGTGCCACCGTGGTGGTCGTCGATCCTCGGCGTGAAAGTCGAGGCAGTGCAGGGAAAACATTTTCCTCAGAATGGAGTGAGACATCTGGGGGACTCTGGGAATGGTGGCACGACCCTGGAGTTCCTCTCACCTTTCCTGTGGAGAGTGCCTCCTCTTGAGATGCGACGGGAACTCGGGGAATTCTTTCCAAGCCAAGCAGGGAAAGAATCCCTCATCTCGAGCTACGAGGCAGAAACGGGGCTCCTCTCGATGTGCGCAGGACCCTCGTGCTTCCTTTAGAGTGGAGACGGGTATGTCGGGGAACTTCTTGAGTTGCAGCAAGGGTATGAAGGACCTTTTGGAAGTTCCAGAGGTTAGGTGTGATTAGCCACGAGAAGCCTCATCGGAAATGGGCCTCATCTTGCCTGGAGGGCAAAACCTCCTGGATTTTCTCGAGTTGCGGCAGGTGCTCTCGACTTACGACGGTGACTTCAGGGACCCGCTCTGGTGGCCTCAGGAAAGGCCAGCCCCCATTCGAGTTGCCGGGGGCCTCTCGGGGTTCCTCTCCCTTCAATGCCGGGGCCTAAGACCTTGTGTGGTGTCAGGTCCGGAACGTGAGGATTCCTATCCAGTGCTGACATGGATCTTGGGGTACTTATGAAGTCTCCCCAGGGGAGTAGGTCCTCGTCTGGAATGGGAGCATGCACGTGCGCTTTCCTCCAGAGCGGTAGCAGCAGTGTCACGCTTCCCATCGCCTGGATCAAGGGTTCTGTGGATTTCCCTCGAGGCTTTCCCACGAGGCTTTCCCACAGGGCTGTCCCACGTGCCACCATGGTGTGAGTCGATCCTCGGCCTGAAAGTCGAGGCAGTGAAAGGAAAACAGTTTCCTCTGGAATGGACTGAGACATCTGGGGGACTCTTGGAATGGTGGAACGTCGCTGGAGTTCCTCTCGCCTTTCCTGTGGAGAGCGCCTCCTCTTGAGATGCGACGGAAACGCCGGGAATTCTTTCCCGACCAAGCAGGGAAAGGATCCCTCATCTCGAGCTACGAGGCGGAAACGGGGCTCCTTTGGATGTGGGCGAGACCCTCGTGCTTCCTCTATAGTGGAGATGGGTATATCAGGTAACTTCTTGAGTTGCAGAAAGGGTGTGAAGGACCTTTTGGAAGGTCCAGAGGTTAGGTGTGATTAGCCTCGAGAAGCCTCAGCGGAAATGGGCCTCATCTCGCCTGGAGGGCAAAACCTCCTGGGTTTTCTCGAGTCGGCAGGTGCTCTCGACTTAAGACGGGACCTCAGGGACCCGCTCTGGTGGCCTCAGGAAAGTCCAGTCCCCATGCGAGTTGCACGGGGGCCTCTCGGGATTCCTCTCACTTCGATGCCCGGGCCTCAGACCTTGTGTGGAGTCGGGGTCGGAACTTGAGGATTCCTCTCCAGTGCTCACATCGATCTTGGGGTACTTCTGGAGTATCCCCAGGTGAGTCAGTTCTCGTCTCGAGAGGGGACATGCACGTGCTCTTTCCTCCCGAGCTGTATCGGCATTGTCATGCTTACCATCGCGTCGATCATGGAATCTGTGGCTTTCCCTCGAGGTTTTCCCTCCAGGCTATCCCACGAGGCTTTTCCACAGGGCTGTCCCACGTGAGACCATGGTGTGAGTCGATCCTCGGCGTGAAAGTCGGGGCAGTGCAGGGAAAACAGGTTCCTCTGAAATGGACTGAGACCTCTGAGGGACTCTGGGAATGGTGGCACGACGCTGGAGTTCCTCTCGCCTGTCCTGTGGAGAGCGCCTCCTCTTGAGATGCGATGGGAACGCCCAGAATTCTTTCCCGAACAAGCAGGGAAAGGATTCCCTTCTGGAACTACGAGGTCGAAATGGGGCTCTTCTGGATGTGGGCGGGACCCTCGTGCTTCCTCTTGAGTGGAGACGGATATGTCGGGGAACTTCTTGAGTTGCAGCAAGAGTGTGAATGACCTTATGGAAGTTTCAGTGGATAGGTGTGATTAGCCTCAAGAAGCCTCAGCAGAAATGCTACTCATCTGGCCTGGAGGGCAAAACCTCCTGGATTTTCTCGAATTGCGGCAGGTGCTCTCGACTTACCACGGGAACCTCAGGGACGCGCTCTGGTGGCCTCAGGAAAGGCCAGTCCCCATGCGAGTTGCCCGCGGGCCACTCGGGATTCCTCTTCCTTCGATGCTGAGGCCTAAGACCTTGTGTGGAGTCGGAGCGGGAATCTGAGGATTCCTCTCCAGTGCTGACATGGATCTTGGGGTACTTCTGGAGTCTCCCGAGGGGAGTAAGTCTTCGTCTCGAATGGGGGCATGCACGTGCGCTTTCCGCCAAAGCAGTAGGAGCAATGTCACGCTTCCCGTCGCGTGGATCAAGGGATCTGTGGCTTTCCCTCGAGGCTTTCCCACGAAGCTTTCCCACAGGGCTGTCCCACGTCCTACCTTGGTGGGAGTCGATCCTCGGCGTGAAAGTGGAGGCATTGCCGGGAAAACAGGTTCCTCTGGAATGGACTGAGACATCTGGGGGACTCTTGGAATGGTGGCACGACGCTGGAGTTAATCTCGCCTTTCCTGTGGAGAGCGCCTCCTCTTGAGATGCGACGGGA
Organism: Ovis canadensis; assembly: GCF_042477335.2. Lineage (NCBI taxonomy): Eukaryota > Metazoa > Chordata > Mammalia > Artiodactyla > Bovidae > Ovis > Ovis canadensis. The sequence goes on from NC_091263.1 coordinate 14,628,109, forward strand.
ACGCCGGGAATTCTTTCCCGACAAAGCAGCGAAATGTCCCTCATCTCGACTTACGAGACGGAAACGGGGCTCTTCTGGATGTGGCCGGGACCCTCGTGCTTCCTCTCGAGTGGAGACGGGTATATCAGTGAACTTCTTCAGGTGCAGCAAGGGTGTGAAGGACCTTCTGGAAGTTCCAGATTTTAGGTGTGATTAGCCTCGAGAAGCCTCAGCGGAAATGGGCCTCATCTCGCCTGGAGGGCAAAACCTCCTGGATTTTCTCGACTTGCGGCAGGTGCTCTAGACTTACAATGGGGACCTCAGGGACCCGCTTTGGTGGCCTCAGGAAAGGGCAGTCCCCATGCTAGTTGCCCGCGGGCCACTCGGGATTCCTCTCCCTTCGATGCCGGGGCCTAAGACCTTGTGTGGAGTCGGGGCGGGAACCTGAGTATTCCTCTCCAGTGCTGACATGGATCTTGGGGTACGTCTGGAGTCTCCCCAGGGGAGTCAGTCCTCGTCTCGAATGGGGGCATGCACGTGCGCTTTCCTCCAGAGCGGTAGCAGCAGTGTCACACTTCCCATCGCCTGGATCTAGGGATCTGTGTCTTTCCCTCGAGGCTTTCCCACGAGGCTTGCCACAGGGCTGTCCCACATGCCACCGTGGTGGTAGTCGATCCTCGGCGTGAAGGTCGAGGCACTGCAGGGAAAACAGGTTCCTCTGGAATGGACTGAGACATCTGGGGAACTCTTGGAATGGTGGCACGACGCTGGAGTTCCTCTCCCCTTTCTTGTGGAGAGCGCCTCCTCTTGAGAAGCGACGGGAATGCCCAGAATTCTTTCCCGACCAAGCAGCGAAAAAATCCCTCATCTCGATCTACGAGGCTGAAACGGGGTTCCTCTGGATGTGGCCGGGACCCTCGTGCTTCCTCTAGAGTGGTGACGGGTATGTCAGGGAACGTTTTGAGTTGCAGCAAGCGTGTGAAGGACCTTTTGGAAGGTCCAGACGTTAGGTGTGATTAGTCTAGTGAAGCCTCAGCAGAAAGGGGCCTCATCTCACCTGGAGGGCAAAACCTCCTGGATTTTCTCGCGTTGCGGCAGGTGCTCTCGACTTACGACATGGACCTCAGGGAACGGCTCTGTTGGCGTCAGGAAAGGCCAGTCCCCATGCGAGTTGCTCCCGGGCCTTTTGGGATTTCTCTCCCTTCGATGCCTGGGCCTAAGACCTTATGTGGAGTCGGGGCCAGAACCTGAGGATTCCTCTCCAGGGCTGACATAGATCTTGGGGTAGTTCTGGAGCCTCCACAGGGGAGTAAGTCCTCGTCTCGAATGGGGGCATGCACGTGCGCTTTCGTCCAGAGCGGTAGCAGTAGTGTCATGCTTCCCGTCGCGTGGATCAAGGGATCTGTGGCTTTCCATCGAGGCTTTCCCAGGAGGCTTTCCCACAGGGCTGTCCCACGTGCCACCGTGGTGGGTGTCGATCCTCGGCATGAAAGCCGAGGCAGTGCAGGCAAAACAGGTTAATCTGGAATGGACTGTGTTATCTGGGGGTCTCTGGGAATGGTGGCCCGACCCTGGAGTTCCTCTCGCCCTTCCTGTGGAGAGCGCCTCCTCTTGAGATGCGATGGGAACCCCCAGAATTCTTTCCCGACAAAACAGCGAAAGGATCCCTCATCTCGTGCTACGAGGCGGAAACAGGAGTCCTCTGGATGTGCGCAGGACCCTCGTGCTTCCTCTCGAGTGGAGACGGGGATGTTGGGGAACTTCTTCAGTTGCAGCAAGGGTGTGAAGGACCTTTTGGAAGTTTCAGAGGTTAGGTGTGATTAGCCTCGAGAAGCCTCAGTGGAAATGGGCCTCATCTCGCCTAGAGGGCAAAAGCTCCTGGAATTTCTCGAGTTGCGGCAGGTGCTCTCGACTTCCGACGGGTTCCTCAGGGACCCGCTTTGGTGGCCTCAGGAAAAGCCAGTCCCCATGCGAGTTGCTCGGAGGCCTCTCGGGGTTCCTCTCCCGTCGATGGCGGGGCCTAAGACTTTGTGTGGAGTCAGGTCCGGAACCTGAGGATTCCTCTCCAGTGCTGACATGGATCTTGGGGTACTTCTGGAGTCTCCCCAGGGGAGTAAGTCCTCGTCTCGAATGGGGGCATGCACGTGCGCTTTCCTCCAGAGCGGTAGCAGCAGTGTCACGCTTCCCATCGCCTGGATCAAGGGATCTGTGGCTTTCCCTCGAGGCTTTCCCACGAGGCTTTCCCACAGGGCTGTCCCACGTGCCACCGTGGTGGGAGTCGATCCTCGGTGTGAAAGTCAATGCAGTGCAGGGAAAACAGGTTCTTCTGGAATGGACTGAGATATCTGGGGGACTCTTGGAATGGTGGCAGGACGCTGGTGTTCCTCTCGCCTTTCCTGTGGAGAGCGCCTCTTGAGATGCGACGGGAATGCCCAGAATTCTTTCCCAAACAAGCAGCGGAAGGATCCCTCATCTCGACTTACAAGGCGGAAACGTGGCTTTTCTGGATGTGGCTGGGACGCTCGTGCTTCCTCTAGAGTGGAGACGGGTATGTAAGGGAACTTCTTGAGTTGCAGCAAGGGTGTGAAGGACCTTTTGGAAATCCAGAGGTAAGGTGTGATGAGACTCGAGAAGCCTCAGTGGAAATGGGCCTCATCTCGCCTGGAGGGCAAAACCTCCTGGATTTTCTCGAGTTGCCGCAGGTGCTCTCGACATACGACGGGGACCTCAGGGACCCGCTCTGGTGGCCTCAGGAAAGGCCAGTCCCCATGCTAGCTGCTCGGGGGCCTCTCGGGATTCCTCTGCCTTCGATGTCAGGGCCTAAGACCTTATGTGGAGTCGGACCCGGAACCTGAGGATTCCTCTCCAGTGCTCACATGGATCTTGGGGTTCTTCTGGAGGCTCCCAAGGGGAGAAAGTCCTCGTCTCGAATGGGGGCATGCACGTGCGCTTTCCTCAAGAGGTGTAGCAGCAGTGTCACGCTTCCCATCGCCTGGATGAAGGGATTTGTGGCTTTCCATCGAGGCTTTCCCAGGAGGCTTTCCCACGAGGCTTTCCCAAAGGGCTGTCCCAGGTGCCACCGAGGAGGGAGTCGATCCTCGGCGTGAAAGTCGAGGCAGTGCAGGGAAAACATGTTCCTCTGGAATGGACTGAGACATCTGGGGACTCTTGGAATGGTGGCACTATCCTGGAGTTCCTCTTGCCTTTCCTGTGGAGAGCGCCTCCTCTCGAGATACGACGGGAACGCCCAGGATTCTCTCCCAAACAAGCAGCGAAAGGATCCATCATCTCGACCTACGTGGCGGAAACGGAGATCCTCTGGATGTGGGCGGGACCCACGTGCTTCCTCTCGAGTGGAGAGGGGTATGTCGGGGAACATCTTGATTTGCAGCAAGGTAGTGAAGGACCCTTTGATGGTTCCAGAGTTTAGATGTGATTAGCCTCGAGACGCCTCAACGGAAATGGGCCTCATCTAGCCTGGATGGGAGAACTTCCTTGATTTTCTCGAGTTGGGGCAGGTGCTCTCGTCTTACGACGGTGACCTAAGGGACCCGCTCTGGTGTCCTCAGTACTGGCCAGTCCCCATTCGACTTGTTCGGTGGCCTACTGGGATTACTCTCCCGTTGATGCCGGGGCCTAAGACGTTGTGTGGAGTCGGGGCCGGAACCTGAGGATTCCTCTCCAGTGCTGACATGGATCTTGGGGTAATTCTGGAGTCTCCCCAGGGGAGTCAGTCCTCGTCTCGAGAGGGGCATGCACGTGCGCTTTCCTCCCAAGCTGTAGCAGCAGTGTCACGCTTCCCATCGCGTGAGTCATGGGATCTGTGGCTTTCCCTCGAGGATTTTCCACGAGGCATTCCCACAGGGCTGTCCCACGTGCCACCTTGGTGGGGAGGCTTTCCCACAGGGCTGTCCCACGTGCCACCTTGGTGGGAGTCGATCCTCGGCGTGAAAGTCGACGTAGTGCAGGGAAAACAGGCCTCAGGAAATGCCAGTCCCCATGCGAGTTGCACGCGGGCCTCTCGGGATTCCTCTCCCTTCGATGCCGAGTCCAAAGCCCTTCGGTGGAGGCGGGGCCGGAACCTAAGGATTCCTCTCCAGTGCTGACATGGATCTTGGGGTACTTCTGGAGTCTCCCCAGGGGAGTAAGTCCTCGTCTCGAATGGGGGCATGCACCTGTGCTTTCCTCCAGAGCTGTAGAAGCAGTGTCACGCTTCCTGTAGCGTGGATCAAGGGATCTGTGGCTTTCCCTCGAGGCTTTCCCACGAGGCTTTCCCACGAGGATTTCACACAGGGCTGTCCCACGTGCCACCGTGGTGTGAGTCGATCCTCGGCATGAAAGTCGAGTCAGTGCAGGGAAAACAGGTTCCTCTGGAAATGGACTGAGACATCAGGGGGACTCTAGGAATGGTGGCACGACGCTGGAGTTCCTCTCGCCTTTCCTGTGGAGAGCGCATCCTCTTGAGAAGCGACCGGAACGCCGGGAATTCTTTCCCGACCAAGCAGGGAAAGGATCCCTCATCTCGAGCTGCGAGGCGGAAACGGGGCTTCTCTGGATGTGGACGGGACCCTCGTGATTCCTCTAGAGTGGAGACGGGGATGTCGGGGAACTTCTTGAATTGCAGCAAGGGTGTGAAGGACCTTTTGGAAGTTCCAGAGCTTCGATGTGATTAGCCTTGAGAAGCCTCAGCAGAAATGGGCCTCATCTCGCCTGGAGGGCAAAACCTCGTGGATTTTCTCGAGTTTTGGCAGGTGCTCTCGACTTACGACGGGGACTTCAGAGACCCGCTCTGGTGGCCTCAGGAAAGGCTAGTCCCCTTGCGAGTTGCTCGCGGGCCTCTCTGGATTCCTCTCCCTTCGATGCCGGGGCCTAAGACCTTGTGTGGAGTCGGGGCCAGAACCTGAGGATTCCTCTCGAGTGCTGACATGGATCTTAGTGTACTTCCGGAGTCTCCCCTGGGGAGTAAGTCCTCGTCTCAAATGGGGGCAGGCACCTGTGCTTTCCTCCAGAGCTGTAGCAGCAGTGTCACTCTTCCCATCGCCTGGATCAAGGGATCTGTGGCTTTCCCACGAGGCTTTCCCACAGGGCTGTCCCACGTGCCACCGTGATGTGATGCGATCCTCGGCGTGAAAGTCGAGGCAGTGCAGAGAAAACAGGTTCCTCTGGAATGGACTGAGACATCTGGGGGACTCTTGGAATGGTGGCACGACGCTGGAGTTCCTCTCGCCTTTCCTGTGGAGAGCGCCTTCTCTTGAGATGCGACGGAAACGCCGGGAATTCTTTCCCGACCAAGTAGGGAAAGGATCTCTCATCTCCAGCTACGAGGCGGAAACGGGGCTCCTCTGGATGTGGGCGGGACCCTCGTGCTTCCTCTTGAGTGGAGACGGGGATGTTGCGGAACTTCTTGAGTTGCAGCAAGGGTGTGAAGGACCTTTTGGAAGTTCCAGAGCTTAGATGTGATTAGCCTTGAGAAGCGTCAGAGGAAATGGGCCTCATCTCGCCTGGAGGGCAAAACCTCGTGGATTTTCCCGAGTTGCGGCAGGTGCTCTCGACTTACGACGGGGACTTCAGGGACCCGCTCTGGTGGCCTCACGATAGTACTGTCCCCATGCGAGTTGCTCGGGGGACTTTCGGATTCCTCTCCCCTGGATGCCGGAGCCTAAGACCTTGTGTAGAGTCGGGCCTGAAACGTTAGGATTCCTCTCCAGTGCTGACATGGATCTTGGGGTACTTCTGGAGTCTCCCCAGGGGAGTAAGTCCTCGTCTCGAATGGGGCATGCACGTGCACTTTCCTCCAGAGCTGTAGCAGCAGTGTCACGCTTCCCATCACCTGGATCAAGGGATCTGTGGTTTTTCCTCGAGGCTTTCCCACGAGGATTCCCCAGGGGGCTTTCCCACAGGGCTGTCCCACGTGCCACCGTGGTGTGAGTCGGTCCTCGGCGTGACAGTCGAGGCAGTGCAGGGAAAACAGGTTCCACTGGAATGGAATGAGACATCTGGGGGACTCTTGGAATGGTGGCACGAAGCTGGAGTTCCTCTCGCCTTTCCTTGGAGAGCGCCTGCTCTTGAGATGCATCGGAAACGCCGGGAATTCTTTCCCAACAAAGCACCGAAATGTCCCTCATCTCGAGCTACAAGACGGAAACAGGGCTCCTCTGGATGTGGACGGGCCCCTCGTGCTTCCTTTAGAGTGGAGACGGGTATGTCGGGGAACTTCTTGAGTTGCAACTAGGGTGTGAAGGACCTTTTGGAAGTTCCAGATGTTAGGTGTGATTAGCCTCGAGAAGCCTCAGCGGAAGTGGGCCTTATCTCGCCTGGAGGGCAAAACCTCCTGATTTTCTCGAGTTGAGGCAGGTGCTCTCGACTTACGACGGGGACCTCAGGAACCCGCTCGGCTGGCCTCAGGAAAGGCCAGTCCCCATGCGAGTTAATCTGGGGTCTCTAGGATTCCTCTACCTTCTATGCCGGGGCCTAAGACCTTGTGTGGAGTCGGGGCCGGAACCTGAGGATTCCTCTCCAGTGCTGACATGGATCTTGGGGTACTTCTGGAGTCTCCCCAGGGGAGTAAGTCCTCGTCTCGAATGGGGGCATGCACGTGCGCTTTCCTTCCGAAATGTAGCAGCAGTGTCACGCTTCCCATCGCGTCGATCATGAGATGTGTGGCTTTCCCACGAAGATTTCCCACGAGGCTTTCTGACGAGGCTTTCCCACAAGGCTGTCCCAAGTGCCAACGTGGTGGGAGTCGATCCTAGGCGTGAAAGTCGAGGCAGTGCTGGGAAAACAGGTTCCTCTAGAATGGATTGAGACATCTGGGGGACTCTGGAAATGGTGGCAAGACTCTGGATGTCCTCTCGCCTTTCCTGTGGAGATCGCCTCCTCTTGAGATGCAAGGGGAACGCCCAGAATGCTTTAACGACAAAGCAGCGAAATGTCCATCATCTCGAGCTACGAGGAGGAAACCGGTCTCCTCTGGATGTGGTTGGGACCATCGTGCTTCCTATAGAGTGCAGACGGGTGTGTCAGGCAACTTCTTGAGTTGCAGCAAGGGTGTGAAGGACCTTTTGGAATTTGCAGCGGTTAGGTTTGATTAGCTTCGAGAAGCCTCAGCGGAAATGGGCCTCATCTCTCCTGGAGGGCAAAACCTCCTGGATTTTCTCGAGTTGGGGCAGGTGCTCTCAATTTACGACGGGGACCTCAGGGACCCGCTCTGGTGGCCTCAGGAAAGGCCAATCCACATGCGAGTTGCTCGGGGGCCTCTCGAGATTCCTCTCCCTTTGATGACGGGGCCTGAGACCTTGAGTGGTGTGAGGTCCGGAACCTGAGGTTTCCTCTCCAGTGCTCACATGGATCTTGGGGTACTTCTGGGGACTCCCCAGGGGAATAAGTCCTCGTCTCAAATGGTGGCATGCACGTGCACTCTCCTCCAGTGCTGTAGCAGCAGTGTCACACTTCCCATCGCCAGGATCAAGGGATCTGTGGCTTTCCCTCGAGGCTTTCCCTCGAAGCTTTCCCATGAGGCTTTCCCACAGCGCTGTCCCACGTGCCACCGTGGTGGTCGTCGATCCTCGGCGTGAAAGTCGAGGCAGTGCAGGGAAAACATTTTCCTCAGAATGGAGTGAGACATCTGGGGGACTCTGGGAATGGTGGCACGACCCTGGAGTTCCTCTCACCTTTCCTGTGGAGAGTGCCTCCTCTTGAGATGCGACGGGAACTCGGGGAATTCTTTCCAAGCCAAGCAGGGAAAGAATCCCTCATCTCGAGCTACGAGGCAGAAACGGGGCTCCTCTCGATGTGCGCAGGACCCTCGTGCTTCCTTTAGAGTGGAGACGGGTATGTCGGGGAACTTCTTGAGTTGCAGCAAGGGTATGAAGGACCTTTTGGAAGTTCCAGAGGTTAGGTGTGATTAGCCACGAGAAGCCTCATCGGAAATGGGCCTCATCTTGCCTGGAGGGCAAAACCTCCTGGATTTTCTCGAGTTGCGGCAGGTGCTCTCGACTTACGACGGTGACTTCAGGGACCCGCTCTGGTGGCCTCAGGAAAGGCCAGCCCCCATTCGAGTTGCCGGGGGCCTCTCGGGGTTCCTCTCCCTTCAATGCCGGGGCCTAAGACCTTGTGTGGTGTCAGGTCCGGAACGTGAGGATTCCTATCCAGTGCTGACATGGATCTTGGGGTACTTATGAAGTCTCCCCAGGGGAGTAGGTCCTCGTCTGGAATGGGAGCATGCACGTGCGCTTTCCTCCAGAGCGGTAGCAGCAGTGTCACGCTTCCCATCGCCTGGATCAAGGGTTCTGTGGATTTCCCTCGAGGCTTTCCCACGAGGCTTTCCCACAGGGCTGTCCCACGTGCCACCATGGTGTGAGTCGATCCTCGGCCTGAAAGTCGAGGCAGTGAAAGGAAAACAGTTTCCTCTGGAATGGACTGAGACATCTGGGGGACTCTTGGAATGGTGGAACGTCGCTGGAGTTCCTCTCGCCTTTCCTGTGGAGAGCGCCTCCTCTTGAGATGCGACGGAAACGCCGGGAATTCTTTCCCGACCAAGCAGGGAAAGGATCCCTCATCTCGAGCTACGAGGCGGAAACGGGGCTCCTTTGGATGTGGGCGAGACCCTCGTGCTTCCTCTATAGTGGAGATGGGTATATCAGGTAACTTCTTGAGTTGCAGAAAGGGTGTGAAGGACCTTTTGGAAGGTCCAGAGGTTAGGTGTGATTAGCCTCGAGAAGCCTCAGCGGAAATGGGCCTCATCTCGCCTGGAGGGCAAAACCTCCTGGGTTTTCTCGAGTCGGCAGGTGCTCTCGACTTAAGACGGGACCTCAGGGACCCGCTCTGGTGGCCTCAGGAAAGTCCAGTCCCCATGCGAGTTGCACGGGGGCCTCTCGGGATTCCTCTCACTTCGATGCCCGGGCCTCAGACCTTGTGTGGAGTCGGGGTCGGAACTTGAGGATTCCTCTCCAGTGCTCACATCGATCTTGGGGTACTTCTGGAGTATCCCCAGGTGAGTCAGTTCTCGTCTCGAGAGGGGACATGCACGTGCTCTTTCCTCCCGAGCTGTATCGGCATTGTCATGCTTACCATCGCGTCGATCATGGAATCTGTGGCTTTCCCTCGAGGTTTTCCCTCCAGGCTATCCCACGAGGCTTTTCCACAGGGCTGTCCCACGTGAGACCATGGTGTGAGTCGATCCTCGGCGTGAAAGTCGGGGCAGTGCAGGGAAAACAGGTTCCTCTGAAATGGACTGAGACCTCTGAGGGACTCTGGGAATGGTGGCACGACGCTGGAGTTCCTCTCGCCTGTCCTGTGGAGAGCGCCTCCTCTTGAGATGCGATGGGAACGCCCAGAATTCTTTCCCGAACAAGCAGGGAAAGGATTCCCTTCTGGAACTACGAGGTCGAAATGGGGCTCTTCTGGATGTGGGCGGGACCCTCGTGCTTCCTCTTGAGTGGAGACGGATATGTCGGGGAACTTCTTGAGTTGCAGCAAGAGTGTGAATGACCTTATGGAAGTTTCAGTGGATAGGTGTGATTAGCCTCAAGAAGCCTCAGCAGAAATGCTACTCATCTGGCCTGGAGGGCAAAACCTCCTGGATTTTCTCGAATTGCGGCAGGTGCTCTCGACTTACCACGGGAACCTCAGGGACGCGCTCTGGTGGCCTCAGGAAAGGCCAGTCCCCATGCGAGTTGCCCGCGGGCCACTCGGGATTCCTCTTCCTTCGATGCTGAGGCCTAAGACCTTGTGTGGAGTCGGAGCGGGAATCTGAGGATTCCTCTCCAGTGCTGACATGGATCTTGGGGTACTTCTGGAGTCTCCCGAGGGGAGTAAGTCTTCGTCTCGAATGGGGGCATGCACGTGCGCTTTCCGCCAAAGCAGTAGGAGCAATGTCACGCTTCCCGTCGCGTGGATCAAGGGATCTGTGGCTTTCCCTCGAGGCTTTCCCACGAAGCTTTCCCACAGGGCTGTCCCACGTCCTACCTTGGTGGGAGTCGATCCTCGGCGTGAAAGTGGAGGCATTGCCGGGAAAACAGGTTCCTCTGGAATGGACTGAGACATCTGGGGGACTCTTGGAATGGTGGCACGACGCTGGAGTTAATCTCGCCTTTCCTGTGGAGAGCGCCTCCTCTTGAGATGCGACGGGAACGCCGGGAATTCTTTCCCGACAAAGCAGCGAAATGTCCCTCATCTCGACTTACGAGACGGAAACGGGGCTCTTCTGGATGTGGCCGGGACCCTCGTGCTTCCTCTCGAGTGGAGACGGGTATATCAGTGAACTTCTTCAGGTGCAGCAAGGGTGTGAAGGACCTTCTGGAAGTTCCAGATTTTAGGTGTGATTAGCCTCGAGAAGCCTCAGCGGAAATGGGCCTCATCTCGCCTGGAGGGCAAAACCTCCTGGATTTTCTCGACTTGCGGCAGGTGCTCTAGACTTACAATGGGGACCTCAGGGACCCGCTTTGGTGGCCTCAGGAAAGGGCAGTCCCCATGCTAGTTGCCCGCGGGCCACTCGGGATTCCTCTCCCTTCGATGCCGGGGCCTAAGACCTTGTGTGGAGTCGGGGCGGGAACCTGAGTATTCCTCTCCAGTGCTGACATGGATCTTGGGGTACGTCTGGAGTCTCCCCAGGGGAGTCAGTCCTCGTCTCGAATGGGGGCATGCACGTGCGCTTTCCTCCAGAGCGGTAGCAGCAGTGTCACACTTCCCATCGCCTGGATCTAGGGATCTGTGTCTTTCCCTCGAGGCTTTCCCACGAGGCTTGCCACAGGGCTGTCCCACATGCCACCGTGGTGGTAGTCGATCCTCGGCGTGAAGGTCGAGGCACTGCAGGGAAAACAGGTTCCTCTGGAATGGACTGAGACATCTGGGGAACTCTTGGAATGGTGGCACGACGCTGGAGTTCCTCTCCCCTTTCTTGTGGAGAGCGCCTCCTCTTGAGAAGCGACGGGAATGCCCAGAATTCTTTCCCGACCAAGCAGCGAAAAAATCCCTCATCTCGATCTACGAGGCTGAAACGGGGTTCCTCTGGATGTGGCCGGGACCCTCGTGCTTCCTCTAGAGTGGTGACGGGTATGTCAGGGAACGTTTTGAGTTGCAGCAAGCGTGTGAAGGACCTTTTGGAAGGTCCAGACGTTAGGTGTGATTAGTCTAGTGAAGCCTCAGCAGAAAGGGGCCTCATCTCACCTGGAGGGCAAAACCTCCTGGATTTTCTCGCGTTGCGGCAGGTGCTCTCGACTTACGACATGGACCTCAGGGAACGGCTCTGTTGGCGTCAGGAAAGGCCAGTCCCCATGCGAGTTGCTCCCGGGCCTTTTGGGATTTCTCTCCCTTCGATGCCTGGGCCTAAGACCTTATGTGGAGTCGGGGCCAGAACCTGAGGATTCCTCTCCAGGGCTGACATAGATCTTGGGGTAGTTCTGGAGCCTCCACAGGGGAGTAAGTCCTCGTCTCGAATGGGGGCATGCACGTGCGCTTTCGTCCAGAGCGGTAGCAGTAGTGTCATGCTTCCCGTCGCGTGGATCAAGGGATCTGTGGCTTTCCATCGAGGCTTTCCCAGGAGGCTTTCCCACAGGGCTGTCCCACGTGCCACCGTGGTGGGTGTCGATCCTCGGCATGAAAGCCGAGGCAGTGCAGGCAAAACAGGTTAATCTGGAATGGACTGTGTTATCTGGGGGTCTCTGGGAATGGTGGCCCGACCCTGGAGTTCCTCTCGCCCTTCCTGTGGAGAGCGCCTCCTCTTGAGATGCGATGGGAACCCCCAGAATTCTTTCCCGACAAAACAGCGAAAGGATCCCTCATCTCGTGCTACGAGGCGGAAACAGGAGTCCTCTGGATGTGCGCAGGACCCTCGTGCTTCCTCTCGAGTGGAGACGGGGATGTTGGGGAACTTCTTCAGTTGCAGCAAGGGTGTGAAGGACCTTTTGGAAGTTTCAGAGGTTAGGTGTGATTAGCCTCGAGAAGCCTCAGTGGAAATGGGCCTCATCTCGCCTAGAGGGCAAAAGCTCCTGGAATTTCTCGAGTTGCGGCAGGTGCTCTCGACTTCCGACGGGTTCCTCAGGGACCCGCTTTGGTGGCCTCAGGAAAAGCCAGTCCCCATGCGAGTTGCTCGGAGGCCTCTCGGGGTTCCTCTCCCGTCGATGGCGGGGCCTAAGACTTTGTGTGGAGTCAGGTCCGGAACCTGAGGATTCCTCTCCAGTGCTGACATGGATCTTGGGGTACTTCTGGAGTCTCCCCAGGGGAGTAAGTCCTCGTCTCGAATGGGGGCATGCACGTGCGCTTTCCTCCAGAGCTGTAGCAGCAGTGTCACGCTTCCCATCGCCTGGATCAAGGGATCTGTGGCTTTCCCTCGAGGCTTTCCCACGAGGCTTTCCCACAGGGCTGTCCCACGTGCCACCGTGGTGGGAGTCGATCCTCGGTGTGAAAGTCAATGCAGTGCAGGGAAAACAGGTTCTTCTGGAATGGACTGAGATATCTGGGGGACTCTTGGAATGGTGGCAGGACGCTGGTGTTCCTCTCGCCTTTCCTGTGGAGAGCGCCTCTTGAGATGCGACGGGAATGCCCAGAATTCTTTCCCAAACAAGCAGCGGAAGGATCCCTCATCTCGACTTACAAGGCGGAAACGTGGCTTTTCTGGATGTGGCTGGGACGCTCGTGCTTCCTCTAGAGTGGAGACGGGTATGTAAGGGAACTTCTTGAGTTGCAGCAAGGGTGTGAAGGACCTTTTGGAAATCCAGAGGTAAGGTGTGATGAGACTCGAGAAGCCTCAGTGGAAATGGGCCTCATCTCGCCTGGAGGGCAAAACCTCCTGGATTTTCTCGAGTTGCCGCAGGTGCTCTCGACATACGACGGGGACCTCAGGGACCCGCTCTGGTGGCCTCAGGAAAGGCCAGTCCCCATGCTAGCTGCTCGGGGGCCTCTCGGGATTCCTCTGCCTTCGATGTCAGGGCCTAAGACCTTATGTGGAGTCGGACCCGGAACCTGAGGATTCCTCTCCAGTGCTCACATGGATCTTGGGGTTCTTCTGGAGGCTCCCAAGGGGAGAAAGTCCTCGTCTCGAATGGGGGCATGCACGTGCGCTTTCCTCAAGAGGTGTAGCAGCAGTGTCACGCTTCCCATCGCCTGGATGAAGGGATTTGTGGCTTTCCATCGAGGCTTTCCCAGGAGGCTTTCCCACGAGGCTTTCCCAAAGGGCTGTCCCAGGTGCCACCGAGGAGGGAGTCGATCCTCGGCGTGAAAGTCGAGGCAGTGCAGGGAAAACATGTTCCTCTGGAATGGACTGAGACATCTGGGGACTCTTGGAATGGTGGCACTATCCTGGAGTTCCTCTTGCCTTTCCTGTGGAGAGCGCCTCCTCTCGAGATACGACGGGAACGCCCAGGATTCTCTCCCAAACAAGCAGCGAAAGGATCCATCATCTCGACCTACGTGGCGGAAACGGAGATCCTCTGGATGTGGGCGGGACCCACGTGCTTCCTCTCGAGTGGAGAGGGGTATGTCGGGGAACATCTTGATTTGCAGCAAGGTAGTGAAGGACCCTTTGATGGTTCCAGAGTTTAGATGTGATTAGCCTCGAGACGCCTCAACGGAAATGGGCCTCATCTAGCCTGGATGGGAGAACTTCCTTGATTTTCTCGAGTTGGGGCAGGTGCTCTCGTCTTACGACGGTGACCTAAGGGACCCGCTCTGGTGTCCTCAGTACTGGCCAGTCCCCATTCGACTTGTTCGGTGGCCTACTGGGATTACTCTCCCGTTGATGCCGGGGCCTAAGACGTTGTGTGGAGTCGGGGCCGGAACCTGAGGATTCCTCTTCAGTGCTGACATGGATCTTGGGGTAATTCTGGAGTCTCCCCAGGGGAGTCAGTCCTCGTCTCGAGAGGGGCATGCACGTGCGCTTTCCTCCCAAGCTGTAGCAGCAGTGTCACGCTTCCCATCGCGTGAGTCATGGGATCTGTGGCTTTCCCTCGAGGATTTTCCACGAGGCATTCCCACAGGGCTGTCCCACGTGCCACCTTGGTGGGGAGGCTTTCCCACAGGGCTGTCCCACGTGCCACCTTGGTGGGAGTCGATCCTCGGCGTGAAAGTCGACGTAGTGCAGGGAAAACAGGCCTCAGGAAATGCCAGTCCCCATGCGAGTTGCACGCGGGCCTCTCGGGATTCCTCTCCCTTCGATGCCGAGTCCAAAGCCCTTCGGTGGAGGCGGGGCCGGAACCTAAGGATTCCTCTCCAGTGCTGACATGGATCTTGGGGTACTTCTGGAGTCTCCCCAGGGGAGTAAGTCCTCGTCTCGAATGGGGGCATGCACCTGTGCTTTCCTCCAGAGCTGTAGAAGCAGTGTCACGCTTCCTGTAGCGTGGATCAAGGGATCTGTGGCTTTCCCTCGAGGCTTTCCCACGAGGCTTTCCCACGAGGATTTCACACAGGGCTGTCCCACGTGCCACCGTGGTGTGAGTCGATCCTCGGCATGAAAGTCGAGTCAGTGCAGGGAAAACAGGTTCCTCTGGAAATGGACTGAGACATCAGGGGGACTCTAGGAATGGTGGCACGACGCTGGAGTTCCTCTCGCCTTTCCTGTGGAGAGCGCATCCTCTTGAGAAGCGACCGGAACGCCGGGAATTCTTTCCCGACCAAGCAGGGAAAGGATCCCTCATCTCGAGCTGCGAGGCGGAAACGGGGCTTCTCTGGATGTGGACGGGACCCTCGTGATTCCTCTAGAGTGGAGACGGGGATGTCGGGGAACTTCTTGAATTGCAGCAAGGGTGTGAAGGACCTTTTGGAAGTTCCAGAGCTTCGATGTGATTAGCCTTGAGAAGCCTCAGCAGAAATGGGCCTCATCTCGCCTGGAGGGCAAAACCTCGTGGATTTTCTCGAGTTTTGGCAGGTGCTCTCGACTTACGACGGGGACTTCAGAGACCCGCTCTGGTGGCCTCAGGAAAGGCTAGTCCCCTTGCGAGTTGCTCGCGGGCCTCTCTGGATTCCTCTCCCTTCGATGCCGGGGCCTAAGACCTTGTGTGGAGTCGGGGCCAGAACCTGAGGATTCCTCTCGAGTGCTGACATGGATCTTAGTGTACTTCCGGAGTCTCCCCTGGGGAGTAAGTCCTCGTCTCAAATGGGGGCAGGCACCTGTGCTTTCCTCCAGAGCTGTAGCAGCAGTGTCACTCTTCCCATCGCCTGGATCAAGGGATCTGTGGCTTTCCCACGAGGCTTTCCCACAGGGCTGTCCCACGTGCCACCGTGATGTGATGCGATCCTCGGCGTGAAAGTCGAGGCAGTGCAGAGAAAACAGGTTCCTCTGGAATGGACTGAGACATCTGGGGGACTCTTGGAATGGTGGCACGACGCTGGAGTTCCTCTCGCCTTTCCTGTGGAGAGCGCCTTCTCTTGAGATGCGACGGAAACGCCGGGAATTCTTTCCCGACCAAGTAGGGAAAGGATCTCTCATCTCCAGCTACGAGGCGGAAACGGGGCTCCTCTGGATGTGGGCGGGACCCTCGTGCTTCCTCTTGAGTGGAGACGGGGATGTTGCGGAACTTCTTGAGTTGCAGCAAGGGTGTGAAGGACCTTTTGGAAGTTCCAGAGCTTAGATGTGATTAGCCTTGAGAAGCGTCAGAGGAAATGGGCCTCATCTCGCCTGGAGGGCAAAACCTCGTGGATTTTCCCGAGTTGCGGCAGGTGCTCTCGACTTACGACGGGGACTTCAGGGACCCGCTCTGGTGGCCTCACGATAGTACTGTCCCCATGCGAGTTGCTCGGGGGACTTTCGGATTCCTCTCCCCTGGATGCCGGAGCCTAAGACCTTGTGTAGAGTCGGGCCTGAAACGTTAGGATTCCTCTCCAGTGCTGACATGGATCTTGGGGTACTTCTGGAGTCTCCCCAGGGGAGTAAGTCCTCGTCTCGAATGGGGCATGCACGTGCACTTTCCTCCAGAGCTGTAGCAGCAGTGTCACGCTTCCCATCACCTGGATCAAGGGATCTGTGGTTTTTCCTCGAGGCTTTCCCACGAGGATTCCCCAGGGGGCTTTCCCACAGGGCTGTCCCACGTGCCACCGTGGTGTGAGTCGGTCCTCGGCGTGACAGTCGAGGCAGTGCAGGGAAAACAGGTTCCACTGGAATGGAATGAGACATCTGGGGGACTCTCGGAATGGTGGCACGATGTTGGAGTTCGTCTCCCTTTTCCTGTTGAGAGCGCCTCCTCTGAGGTGTGACGGGAACGCCGGGAATTCTTTCCCGACCAAACAGGGAAAGGATCCCTCATCTCGAGCTACGAGGCAGAAATGGGGCTCCCCTCGATGTGGGCGGGACCCTCGTGCTTCCTTTAGAGTGAAGCCGGGTATGTTGGGGATCTTCTTGAGTTGCAGCAAGGGTGTGAAAAATCTTTTGGAAGTTCCAGATGTTAGGTGTGATTAGCCTCGAGAAGCCTCAGCGGAAATGGGCCTCATCTCGCCTGGAGGGCAAAACCTCCTGGATTTTCTCGAGTTCCTGCGGGTGCTCTCTTTTTACGACGGTGACCTAAGGGACCCGCTCTGGTGGCTCAAGACTGGCCAGTCCCCATTCTAGTTGCTCGGGGGCCTCTCGGGATTGCTCTCCGGTCGATACCGGGGCCTAAGACCTTGTGTGGAGTCGGGACTGGAACCTGAGGATTCCTCGCCAGTGCGGTCATGGATCTTGGGGTACTTCTGGAGTCTCCACAGGGGAGTCACTCCTCGTCTTGTGAGGGGGCATGTACGTGCACTTTCCTCCTGAGCTGCAGCAGCAGTGTCACGCTACCCATCGCGTCGATCCTGGGATCTGTGGCTTTCCCTCGAGGTTTTCCCACGAGGCTTTCCAACGACGCTCTCCCACAGGGCTGTCCCACGTGCAACCGTGGTGGGAGTTGATTCTCGGCATGAAAGTCGAGGCAGTGCAGGGAAACAGGTTGCTCTAGAATGGACTGAGCCATCTGGGGGACCCTGGGAATGGTGGCATGACCCAGGAGTACCTCTCGCATTTCCTGTGGTGAGCGCCTCCTCTTGAGATGCGACAAGAACGCCCAGAATTCTTTCCCGACCAAGCATCGAAAGAATCCCTCATCTCGAACTACGAGGCGGAAACGGGGCTTCTCCGGATGTGGGCGGGACTTTCGTGCTTCCTCTAGAATTGAGACGGGTATGTCGGGGAACTTCTTGAGTTGCAGCAAGGGTGTGAAGCACCCTTTGGAAGTTCCAGAGGTTAGATGTGATTAGCCTGAGTCGCCTCAGCGGAAATGGGCCTCATCTCCCCTGGAAGCAAAACATCCTGGATTTTCCCGAGTTGCTGCAGGTGCTCTCGACTTACGACGTGGATTTCAGGGACCCACTCTGGTGGCTTCAAAAGGCCAGTCCACATGCGAGTTGCACGGGGGCCTCTCGGGATTCCTCTCCCTTCAATGCCGGGGCCTAAGACGTTGTGTGGAGTCGGGGCAGGAACCTGAGGATTCCTCTCCAGTGCTGACATGGATCTTGGGCTACTTCTGGAGTCTCCCCATGGGAGTAAGTCCTCCTCTCGAATGGGGGCATGCATGTGCGCTTTCCTCTAGACCGGTAGCAGCAGTATCATACTTCCCGTCGCGTGGATCAAGGGATCTGTGGCTTTACCTCGAGGCTTTCCCACGAGGCTTTCCCACAGCGCTGTCCCAAGTGCCACCGAGGTGGGAGACGATCCTCCGCATGAAAGTCGAGGCAGTGCAAGGAAAACAGGTCCTCTCGAACAGACTGAGATATCTGGGGGACTCTAGGAATGATGGCACGATGCTGGAGTTCCTCTCGCCTTTCCTGTGGAGAGTGCTTCCTCTTCAGATGCGACGGCAACGCCCAGAATTCTTGCCCGAACAAGCAGGGAAAGGATCCCTCATCTCGAGCTACGAGGCGGAAACGGGGCTCCTCTGGATGTGGGCGGGACCCTCGTGCTTCCTCTCGAGTGGAGACGGGTATATCGGGGAAATCTTGAGTTGCAGCAAGGGTGTGAAGGACCTTTTGGAAGTTCCAGAGGTTAGATGTGATTAGCCTCGAGAAGCCTCAGCGGAAATGGGCCTCATCTCGCCTGGAGGGCAAAACCTCCTGGATTTTCTCGAGTTGCGGCTGGTGCTCTTGGCTTACGACGGGGACCTCAGGGACCCGCTCTGGTGGCCTCAGGACTAGCCAGTCCCCATTCGAATTGCTCGGGGGCCTCTCGGGATTCCTCTACCTTCTATGCCAGGGCCTAAGACCTTGTGTGGTGTCCGGGCCGGAACCTGAGGATTCCTCTCCAGTGCTGACATGGATCTTGGGGAAATTCTGGAGTCTCCCCAGGGGAGTAAGTCCTCGTCTCGAATGGGGGCATGCACGTGCGCTTTCCTCAAGAGCTATAGCAGCAATGTCATGCTTCCCTTAGCGTGTATCAAGGGATCTGTGGCCTTCCATCGAGGCTTTCCCATGAGGCTTTCCCACAGGGCTGTCCCACAGGGCTGTCCCACGTGCCACCATTGTGGAGTCGTACCTCGGCGAGACAGTCGAGGCAGTGCAAGGAAAACAGGTTCCTCTGGAATGAACTGAGACTTCTGGGGGACTCTTGGAATCGTGGCATGACGCTGGAGTTCCTCTCGCCTTTCCTGTGGAGAGCGGCTCCTCTTGAGATGCGACGGGCATGCCCAGAATTCTTTCCCGACCAAGCAGCGAAAGGATCCCTCATCTCGAGCTACGAGGCGGAAACGGGGCTCTTCTGGATGTGGCCGGGACCCTCGTGCTTCCTCTCGAGTGGAGACGGGGATGTCGGGGAACTTCTTGAGTGGCAGCAAGGGTGTGAAGGACCTTTTGGCAGTTCCATAAGTTAGGTGTGATTAGCCTCGAGAAGCCTGAGCGGAAATGGGCCTCATCTCGCCTGGAGGGCAAAACCTCCTGGATTTTCTCGAGTTCTGGCAGGTGCACTCCACTTACGACAGGGAATTGAGGGACCCGCTCTGGTGGCCTCAGGACTGGCCAGTCCCCATGCGAGTTGCGCGGGGGCCTTTCGGGATTCCTCTCCTGTCGATGCCGTGGCCTTAGACCTGGTGTGGAGTCGGGCCCGAAACCTGAGGATTCCTTTCCAGTGCTGACATGGATCTTGGGGTACTTCAGGAGTCTCCCCAGGGGATTAAGTTCTCGTCTCGAATGGGAGCATGCACGTGCGCTTTCCTCCAGAGGGTAGCAGCAGTGTCGCTTCCCGTCGCGTGAATCAAGGGATCTGTGGCTTTCCCTCGAGGCTTTTCCATGAGGCTTTCCCAGGAGGATTTTCCACAGTGCTATCCCAACTGCCACCGTGGTGGGAGTGGATCCTCGGCGTGAAAGTCGAGGCAGTGCAGGAAAACAGGTTCCTCTGGAATGGACTGAGACATCTGGGGGACTCTGGGAATTGTGGCACGACCATTGAGTTCCTCTCGCCTTTTCTGTGAAGAGCGCCTCCTCTTGAGATGTAACAGGAAGACTGGGTATTCTTTTCCGACCAAGCAGGGAAAGAATCCCTCATCTCGAGCTAGGAGGCAGAAACGGGGCTCCTCTGGATGTGGGTGGGACCATCGTGCTTCCTCTCGAGTGGAGACGGGTATGTCCGGGAACTTCTTTATTTGCAGCAAGGGTGTGAAGGACCCTTTGGAAGTTCCAGAGGTTAGATGTGATTAGCCTTGAGACGCCTCAGCGGAAAAGGGCCTCATCTAGCCTTGAGGGGAGAACCTCTTGGATTTTCTCGACTTGTGGAAGGTGCTCTCGTCTTACGATGGTGACCGAACGGACTTGCTCTGGTGGCCTCAGGCCTGGCCAGACCCCATTCGAGTTTCTCGGGGGCCTCTCGGGATTCCTCTCCCTTCGATGCCAGGGACTAAGACCTTGTGTGGAGTCGGGCCCGGAAACTGAGGATTCCTCTCCAGTGCTGACATGGTCTTGGGGTACTTTTGGAGTCTCCCCAGGGGAGTCAGTCCTGGTCTCGAGAGGGGGCATCACGTGCGCTTTCCTCCCGAGCTGTAGCAGAAGTGTCATGCTTTTCATCGCGTCGATAATGGGATCTGTGGCTTTCCCTCGAGGATTTCCCACGAGGCTTTCCCATGAGGCTTTCCAACAGGGCTGTCCCATGGGCCACCGTGATGTGATTCGATCCGTGGCGTGAAAGTCGATGCAGTTCAGGGAAAACAGATTCCTCTGGAATGGACTGAAATATCTGGGGGACTCTGGGAATGGTGGCACTATCCTGGAGTTCCTCTCGCCTTTCCTGTGGAGAGAGCCTTCTCTTGAGATGCGACGGGAACGCCCAGAATTCTTTCCTGACCAAGCAGCGAAAGGATCCCTCATATGGAGCTACGAGGCGGAGTGGCGCTCCACTGGATGTTGGTGGGACCCTCGTCCTTCCTCTAGAGTGGAGAGGGGTATGTCGGGGAACTTCTTGAGTTGCAGCAAGGGTGTGAAGGACCTTTTGGTAGTTCCAGAGGTTAGGTGTGATTAGCCTCGAGAAGCCGCAGCCCACATGGGCCTCATCTAGGCTGGAGGGGAGATCTTCCTGGATTTTCTCGAGTTGCAGCAGGTGCTCTCGTGTTAAGATGGAGACCTAAGAGACCCGCTCTGGTGGCCTCAGGCCTGGCCAGACCCCATTCGAGCTTCTCGGGGACCACTTGGGATTCCTCTCCCGTCGATGCCAGGGCCTAAGACCCCGTGTGGAGTCGGGCACGGAAACTGAGGATTCCTCTCCAGTGCTGACATGGTTCTTGGGGTACTTCTGGACTCTCCCCAGGGGAGTCAGTCCTTGTCTCGAATGGGGGCATGCACGTGCGCTTTCCTCCAGACAAGTAGCAGCAGTGTCACACTTCCCGTCGCGTCGATCATGGGATCTGTGGCTTTCCCTCGAGGTTTTCCCACAAAGCTTTCCCATGAGGCTTTCCCACAGGGCTGTCCCATGTGCCACCGTGGTGTGAGTCGATCTGCGGCGTGAAAGTCAAGGCAGTGGAGGGAAAACAGGTTCCTCTGGAATGGACTGGGACATCTGGGGGACTCTGGGAATGGTGGCACGACCCTGGAGTTCCTCTCGCCTTTCTTGTGGAGAGCGCCTCCTCTTGAGATGCGACAGGAACGCCCAGAATTCTTTCCTGACCAAGCAGGGAAAGGATCCCTCATCTGGAACTACAATGCGGAAACGGGGCTCCTCTTAATGTGGGCGGGACCATTGTGCTTCCTCTAGAGTGGACAGGGGTAGTCGGGGAACTTCTTGAGTTGCAGCAAGGGTGTGAAGGACCTTTTGGAATTTCCAGAGGTTAGTTGTGATTAGTGTCGAGAAGCATCGGCGGAAATGGGCCTCATTTCGCCTGGAGGGGAGTACCTCCTGGATTTTCTCGAGTTGCGGCAGGTGCTCTCGTCTTACGACGGTGACTTAAGGGACCCGCTCTGGTGGCCTCAGGACTGGCCAGTCCCCATTCGAGTTGCTCGGGGGCCGCTCGGGATTCCTCTCCCTTGGATGTCGGGGCCTAAGACCTTGTGTGGAGTCGGAGGCGGAACCTGAGGATTCCTCTCCAGTGCTGACATGGATCTTGCGGTACTTCTGGAGTCTGCCCAGGAGAGGCAGTCCTCGTCTAGAGAGGGGGCATGCACGTGCGCTTTCCTCCCGAGCTGTAGTAGCAGTGTCATGCTTCCCGTCTTGTCTATCATGGGATCTGTGGCTTTCCCTCGAGGCTTTCCCACGAGGCTTTCCTACGAGGCTTTCCCACAGGGCTGTCTCACGTGCCACCGTGGTGTGAGTCGATCCTCGGCGTGAAAGTCGAGGCAGTGCAGGGAAAAGAGGTTCCTCTGGAATGGACTGGGACATCTGGGGGACTCTGGGAATGATGGCACGACCCTGGAGTTCCTCTCGCCTTTCCTGTGGAGAGCGCCTGCTCTTGAGATGCGACGGGAACGCCGCGAATTCTTTCCCGACCAAGCAGGGAAAGGATCCCTCATCTCAAGCTACGAGGCGGAAACGGGGCTCCTCTGGATGTGGGCCGAACCTCGTGCTTTCTTTCGACTGGAGACGGGTATGTCGGGGAACTTCTTGAGTTGCAGTAAGGGTGTCAAGGACCCTTTGGAAGTTCCAGAGTTTAGATGTGATTAGCCTCGAGACGCCTCAGCCAAAATGGGCCACATCTCGCCTGGAGGGGGGAACCTCCTGGTTTTCTCGAGTTGCGGCTTGTGCTCTCGACTTACGACGGGGACCTCATGGACCCGCTCTGTTGGCCTCAGGAAAGGTCAGTCCCCATGCGAGTTGCTCCGTGGCCTCTCAGTATTCCTCGCCCGTCGATGCCGGCGCCTAAGACCTTGTGTGGATTCGGACCAGAACCTGAGGATTCCTCTCCCGTGCTGACATGGATCTTGGCGTACTTCTGGAGTCTCCCAAGGGGCGTCAGTCCTTGTCTCGAGTGGGGTCATGCACGTGTGCTTTCCTTCTGAACAGTAGCAGCAGTGTCTCGCTTCCCGACTCGTGAATCAAGGGATCTGTGTCTTTCCCTCGAGGCTTTTCCATGGGGCTTTCCCACAGGGCTATTCCACGTGCCACCATGTAGTGCTGGGAAAACAGGAACCTCCTTCCCCACATAGGGGGTACACTGTCCCCTTGGGCGTGTATCTCCAGGGCATTCACGCTTGGGGGTTGCCCACGGATGTTGGCCTCAGGCTCCACATGAGAAAAGCCCCTAATGGCATTAGCTGCCAGTCCAGACGCTGGCCCCTCAGGTCTCTGGCCGGAGCCTTGGGCTCCAGGCAACTCAAAGCCCTCGGGGCTGGCGCTCTGGGACTGCTGTAGGGAAAGGACGCCAGGAGCCCACGGAGGAGTTGGGGAGGCGCAGGGGGCATATGGAGGCGAGGACAGCGTGGGATCTAGGTGGAGGCACTGGAGAGAGCGTCCGTTGTCCCGGAATGCCTCGGAGGAGCCAGCGAGGGACAGTACAGGCCCAGGGACCTGTGGTATGTGAAAAGGTGGGAAACCCCAGAACAAGGCAGGCTGGGAAAGGGGGCGTGGGCGGCCAATTCAAAGGGACCTAGGGGGCGTTTCCTGGTCGGTGAGCTCCCTTGGCACTGCTGAGGGCCCCTGATTGATCCACCCGGTGTTGATCCCACCATGCGCTGCGAGGGAGGGCCACAAACCAAAGCCCCCGAACTGCCCACCCACCCCGACGGGGATCTTGGCGGTCCGGGGCACAGCTGTGACCGGGAAAAGCCCACTCACTCCACGGGACTCCGTCCAGGGTCTCTGCTTGGAAAGAGGCCAGGGGCGGCCCCCTCCATCTACGCACCCAAACCCTATTGACGTCAATGGGGGCGGAGACGCCTCCCGCTCTCCAGAGTCCTGGGCTGCTGGGTCCCCGCCCACTCGGCCAGCAGTCTGCAGCGCTCCCGTGTGCCTCTCCCACCATGGCTTCGTCCAGCTCCTCCAGCACCTCAAGCGGTACGTTTGCCCTCGGTCCCTGGGGTTGGATCACGTCTCAGGGGATTTGCGGGTGGCCCGGGCAAGGGCTCTCGGCCCACGTGTCGACCCCCTCTCCTGCCCGAGAACGGCGGAGACCCATCGGCCGGGCCCGGGGTTCCCAGGCGTCAGGTGTGCCCAAAGTTGGAGGGCGTGGCATCGTTCGTTCATCTTGCTCCTTTGGCACACACATGGCTTCTCCGTTCTCTTTTCTGGGAAGACAGTGTTGTTTTAGGGGGCGCGCTGCGGGGGTCGGGGGCCGGTGGGAGCGGGTGCTGTGCTGGGATGAGGCCCTTTATCCTCACATCTTCCTGTGGGAACGGGAGTCGGGGAGCTCTGTGGCCTTGCCGCCTTCAGTGGCTTCCTCTGCACAGGGGCCTAGTGCCTTCTGCCTTCTGTCAGGCGTTACGGGGTTTGGGCTTCGCTTTGGCGGCCTTGGCCTTGGCCCTGGCCTGGGCCTTGGCCTTACCCTTGGCGTTGCCCTTGCCCTTGCCCTTGGCCTTGGGCTTGGCCTTCCCTAGGCCTTGTCCTTGGCCTTACCTTGTCCTTGCCCTTACCTTGTCCTTGCACTTAAACTTAAACTTGACCTTGACTTTGACCTTGAACTTGAACTTGACCTTGAACTTGACCTTGACTTTGACCTTGAACTTGAACCTGACTTTGACCTTGACTTTACCCTTGAACTTGACCTTGAACTTGAACTTGAACTTGACCAACAACGGGAGACCAGATTTGCTCAGAGCACCGGAGGTCCAGAGGCAGGGCCGTGTATCTCCCCTTCCCTTTGTGATCATTGCAAAGACATTCCTAGCTGATAGCGGGAGTGTCCATGAAGAAGCAAGCAGTGGGAGTGTGTTTGACACGACTGTGTGCCTCAACTCCACAAGGGGCCTTTCCTCTCGAAGTAGGCCCCATGTCCCCTTGGGGAGGGTGTCATGCCTCTTTTCTCCACACTGCCAAAGGGTGGAGCAAAGCTCGCTCTGTCAGAGGTACAAAAACAGCAATTGAATGGATTTTCAAGCTCTTGCTAGGATGCACCCTTTCAGGGCCCACTTTACTGAAACAGGTGCTCTGTGGCCCCCGGTTGGGTATGCAGGTTCACAAACAGGGTGAGATCCTGTCCAAGCCAACAATTTTCCTGAAAGACCTAGGCTCACTAAAGCTCTCCTCCAGAGCAAAGGGGATAGAGGAGATGTATGGAGGAGTCTTTGCCTTTCCCTGTGAGTGTGGGGCTACTCCCTACGGCCCCAAGCTCAGGGATAACTGCCTCTAAGAAAGAAATGGCAAGAAGCGCTAATCTTGGAGGTTGGGACAGGGAGTTCGCAGCATGTGGGGAAAGAAAGACTTCTTCGGGGAAGAAGAGGCAACCACCGGGGGTGTGTTCGCAAGCCTCTATTTGGAAGGAACACGTTTGCTTATACAACTCAAGACCTCCAGATCTGCTCAGAGGACTGAAGTTCCAGAGACAGGGCCATGTATCTCCCCTTCCCTTTGAGATCCTTGCCAAGACATTCCTAGCAGATTGTCGGAGTGCCCATGAAGAAGCTAGCAGCGGGAGTGTGCTTGACATCACTGGCTGCCTACCTGGGCTCAGCTCCTCAAGGGGCCTTTCTCTCCTGGTAGGCCCTATGTCCCCTTTGGGAGAGGGTTGTGCCCTCTTCCCTCCACACTGCCAAAGGGTGGAGGTGGAGCAAACTCGTTCTCTCCGAGGTAAAAGAAAGACAAATTGGATGGATTTTTAAGCTCTTGCTATGCTGCACCCCTCCAGGACCCACTCGAGCAAAACAGGTGCCCTGTGGCCCCTAGGTCGGGTATGCAGGTTCACACACTGGGTGTGATCCCGTCAAAGCCAAGAATTTTCCTGACAGACCTAGGCTCACTAGAGCTCTCCTCCAGAGGAAAGGGGACAGAAAAGATGTGTGTGTGGAGGTGGCTCTGCCTTTCCAGGTCCCAATCTCAGGGATAACTGCCCCTAAGAAAGGAACTGCTGCTGCTGCTGCTGCTGCTAAGTTGGTTCAGTCGTGTTCGACTCTGTGCGATGCCATAGACGGTAGCCCACTAGGCTCCCCCGTCCCTGGGATTCTCCAGGCAAGAACAGTAAGTGGGTTGCCATTGCCTTCTCCAATGCATGAAAGTGAAAATGAAAGTGCAGTCGCTCAGTCGTGTCCGACCCTCAGCGACCCCATGGACTGCAGCCTACCAGGCTTCTCTGTCCATAGGATTTTCTGAAAGGAACTGCAAGAAGCACTTTTCCAGGAGGCTGGGAAAGGGAGTTCGCAGGATGTGGGGAAAGAGAGCCTCCTTCGGGGAAGAATAGGCGGCCACTTGTTTTGTGTTGCAAACCTCTATTTGGAAGGAACAGGTTAGCTTATACAAAGGGAGACCTCCAGATCTGCTCAGAGGACCGAAGTTGCAGAGGCAGGTCGGTGTATTTTCCCTTCACTTTGCGATCCTTGCAAAGACATTCCTTGCTGATAGATGACTCAGCAAGGGCCTTTGAGACTGTTGTTTTCTTTCCTAGGTTCAAAGATTCCTTCAGTTCCTAATATAGATATCCTAGAAATTATGCGACATCCGTGAAAATCTGATATGTCCTGGTCAAATGCTGTCAGTTATAATTCTAGTTATCATATTAAAGCATTTCAAGTCGCAGCAGTGACCGGATGACATTGTCAATTTCTATTTCATCAGGTTTTAACCATGTCCTCTATGGTTTCACACTGATGCCTTTGCAGAAATACTGCTACTTCAAGATATATGGAAAATACTTTTTTTAAGCTTACTGATAATTTGTTTGTTTGTTTGCTTGTCTTCTGGTAAGCTGGTACCAGATGGAATTTAGTCTCCTCTCTAGGTTAAGAGAACAAAGTTTTCTTAGAATGCAATTTTTGATCACAGACTATGAGTTTCTCTACCTTTCATTGATTTATAATTGTTTTCATCATCTGTTTTTTTTACTTCGGTAAAGTAAATAAGCCTTATTTAAGATTTTGGTACATGTAGGATGGACTAAGCTTTCCCCACTCTTGCAAGTTCCCTTAACCCTTCAGATTCTTCTCGTGGGACCAAGATCTCACTTTCCTCCAGAGAGACAATCCAAGCCTTTTATCAGTTGATCTGCCCCTGACATCAGAGTCAAGTTGAGCACGAGTTGGCCTATAATTTAGGCATGAAACTATGACTACATAAAGAAAAGGTGACTTTATGATTCAGGGATGGCCATGATATGCCTTGCACTTCAGAGAAAATGGGTTAAAATGATTTTTTTTTCTTCAAAGCTGCACAGCCAGTTCTTTCAGCATATGCAATTGAAAACATCTAGTCATTAGGTCAGTTTTCATTCCAATCCCAAAGAAAGGCAATGACAAAGAATATTCAAGCTGCTGCACAGTTGCACTCATCTCACACACTAGTAAAGTAATGCTCAAAATTCTCCAAGTTCACATGAACTGTGAACATCCAGATGTTCAAGAGGGATTTAAAAAATGCAGAGAAACCAGAGATCAAATTGCCAACATCCACTGGATCATTGAAAAAGCAAGAGAGTTCCAGACAAAAAAAAAAAACATCTATTTCTGCTTTATTGACAATGCCAAAGCCTTTGACTGTGTGGATCACAAGAAACTGGGAAAAATTCTGAAAGAGATGGGAATACCAGACCACCTGACCTGTCTCTTGAGAAACCTGTATGCAGGTCAGGAAGAAACAGTTCGAACTGGACATGGAACAACAGACTGGTTCTAAATAGGAAAAGGAACATGTCAAGGCTGTATATTGTCACCCTGCTTATTTAACTTCTATGCAGAGTACAGCATGAGAAACACTGGGCTGGAGGAAGCACACGCTGGAATCAAGGTTGCTGGGAGAAATATCAATAATCTCAGATATTCAGATGACACCACCCTTATGGCAGAAAGTGAAGAGCTAAAGAGTCTCCTGATGAAAGTGAAAGAGGAGAGTGAAAAAGTTAGCTTAAAGCTCAGCATTCAGAAAACTACAATCATTGCATCCAGTCTCATCACTTCATGGCAAATAGATGGGAAAACATTGGAAACAGCAGCAGACTATTTTGGGGGGCTTGGAAATCACTGCAGGTGATGGCTGCCTCCATGAACTTAAAACATATTTATGACTTGGAAGAAAAGTGATGACCAAACTAGACAGCATATTAAAAAGCCGAGACGTTGCTTTGCCAACAAAGATCCATCCGGTCAAGGCTATGGTTTTTCCATATGTCATGGATGGATATGAAAGATGTACTATAAAGAAAGTGACAGCTGAAAATGTGATGCTTTTGAACTGTGGTGTTGGAGAAGATGCTTGTAGGTCGCTTAGACTACAAGGAGACGCAACCACTCCATCCTAAAGGAAATCAGGTCTGAATATCCATTGGAAGGACTAATACTGAACCTGAAACTCCAATACTTTGGCCACTTGATGTGAAGAGCTGACTCACTTGGAAGTTGCTTTGATTTGCCTATGAGTGTGGGAGCCCTCCCTGGGCAAAGGGCCTCAGGGGTCATTGCCACTGAATCATGACATCCAAGCAAGGGCATTCCAGCTGTGTGACATGCAGGAAGCAGGAGACTGGGAAAACGGTCTTCCTTAGAGGAAGGAAAGTCATCCACAGAGAGTGTGTTTTCAGGCCTCTCTTTGCAGCAAGTGTTTTGCTTCTCAGACATCAGAGCTGCAGGCTTGCTCTGAGGGCCTCAATTCCAGAGTCAGGGCTGTGTGTCTCACTGCACTTTCCAAGCATTGCAGACACATTCCTAGGTTGGAGCAGTGCTTCCCATGAGAAAGAAGCCTCGGGAGTGTGTCTGAGCGGGCTGAGTGCCATGCTAGGGTCACCTAGTCGAGGGCACCTTGCACATCCAATGGGCCCCAGGCGAGTAGCTATGGACCGGCCCCTCGGTTGAGATATCCCAAAGCAGGGAACAAAGCTAGCTCTGTCAGAAGGAGGAAAACAGCAATGGGATGGATTTTCAAGCAGTTGCTAAGTCACACCACGTGAGGGCTCCGTGGGAAAGAAATGCGAATTTTGGCCTCTAGGCCCAGTATCCAGATGTGTGCACAGGATATTTTCCCCACAGGATCCAAGAATGTTCCAGACAGACCTAAGCTCACTAGCTCTCTCCTGCAGAGGAAATGAAATATTGTTGCTGAACCACGAAAAGATGCTGGGATTCTTGGCTTATGGAGGAGAAGAATTCAATCCAGGGCCCAAGACGAGGCTTGATTGCTCAGAGCTTTTGTGCAATCGAGTTTTATTCAAGTAGAAAGGAGATAGAGAAAGCTTCTGACAGAGACATCACAAGGGGCAGAAAGCGTACCCCCTTGCTAGTGTTAGTAATGGAGTTATATACTCTCCAATAAGTTATTACAACGAACAAAAGAATGTCTGGAGGTTGTAAAGACTCACTAGACCTACTCCCATCATTTACATTTTAAGATAACAGGATTAGCCAGAAGGTTTTTCCAGAGACCGTCCTCAAGGAGGATGCATGATTGTTATATAATCCTAAGGAATGTAGAGGGAAAAAAAGTGTGCCCTTTCTTCCTTCTTGAGAATTCTAGACCCCTCTCTCCTTGGGGACCCTTGAACTTCTTATAAACCTGCCTTGGCAATGACTCTCTCAGAAACATGATTGAACAGCCGTTTGGAGCTTCCTTTGACTTTCCCTGGGAGGGAGGGAGCCCTCCCTGAGCACAGGGCCTCAGGGGCCATGGCCAGTGAAAACTAATCTCCCAGCAAGTGCTTTTCAGCCCTGTGTGACTCTCAGCCCACAGGAGGCTGAGAAAACTCTCTTCCTTGGAGGAAGGAAAGGCAGCCCAAGAGTGTGTTTTCAGGCCTGTATCTTGCAGCAAGTGTTTGGCTTGTTAGACATAAGACCTGCAGGCCTGCTCCAACAGACTCAATTCCAGAATCAGGGCCTTGTGTCTCCCTGCAGTTTCCTGGCCTCACAAACACATTCCTAGGTGAGAGCAGTCCTGCCCATGGGGAAGCAGGCTGCGGGAGTGTGTCTGAGGGGGCCAGGTGCCATGCTGGGGTCACCTGGTCGAGGGCACCTTGCACCTCCAATGGACCCCAGGCAAGGAGTTGCAGGCCACCACCTTGCTTCTGAAATCCCAAAGTGGGGAGCAAAGCTCGCTCTGTCAGAGGGAAGAAAACAGCAACAGGATGGATTTTCAAGCAGTTGCTAGGCTGTACTGCGTTAGGGCTCCAAGGAAGAAAAATGCAAATGTTAGCCCCTACGACTGGTATCCAGGTGGGCTCCCAGGATGATTTCCCCGCAGGATCCAAGAACGTTCCAGACAGACCTGGGCTCACTAGCTCCCTCCTGCAGAGGAAACATGATAGAACAGCTGTTTGGAGGTTGCTTTGACTTCCGCTGGGAGGGTAGGATCCCTCCCTGGGTGCAGGGCCTCAGGGGCCATTGCCACTGAGAAATGCCCTCTAAGCCAGACCTTTCCAGCCTTGTATGACTCAGCACGGAGGAGACTGGAAAAGCTATCTTCCTTGGAGGAAGGAAAGGCAGTCCCAGAGAGTGTGTTTTCACACCTGTATCTCGCAGCAAGTGTTTGCAGTCTCAGACGTCAGACCTCCAGGCCTGCTCCAACGGCCTCAGTTCCAGAGTCAGGGCCGTGTGTCTCCCTGCATTTTCTGAGCCTTGGGAACACATTCCTAGGTCAGAACAGTCCTGCCCATGGGGAAGGAGGCTGCAGGAGTGTGGCTGAGGGGGTCGGGTGCCATGCTGGGGTCCAATAGACCTGGTACCTCCAATAGACCCCAGGACAACAGCAGTGGGGCTCCCCCTGGCTTCCGAAATGCCAAAGCGAGAAGCAAAGCTAGCTCTATCAGAAGGAAGAAATGAGCAATTAGATGGATGTTCAGGCTGTTGCTGGGCCGCACCACTTCAGGGTCCCCCCCGAGAGGAACAGGCGCCCTGTGGCCCCTAGGTCCGATATGCAGGTTAACACACAGGGTGTGTCCCCATAGGAGCCAAGAATTTTCCTGACAGACCTAGACTCACTAGAGCTCTCCTACAGGGCAAAAGGGATAGAACAGACTGTGGATGTGACTCTGCCTTTCCCAGCGAGCATGGGGCCCTCCCTACGGCCCCGGGCTCCAGGGAAAATTGTCCCTGAAAAATGACCTCCAAGAAGCGCTTTTCCAGCAGGCTGGGATGCAGAGTTCACAGGATGTGGGGAAAGTGATCGTCCTTCAGGGAAGAAGAGGCAGCCACCCAGTGTGTGTTTGCAAGCCTGTATTTGGAAGAAACTGGTTAGCTTCTTCAAGGGGAGACCTCCAGGTCTGCTCAGAGGACCGAAATTCCAGAGGCAGCACCATGCATCTCCCCTGTCCTTTCTGAGCCTTGGAAAGACATTCCTAGCTTATAGCGGTATTGCTCATGAAGAAGCAGGATGCAGGAATGTGTCAGACATGACTGGGTGCCTTCCTGGGTTCAGCTCCGTGAGGGGCCTTTCCACTCAAAGTAGGTCCCATGCCTCCTTGGGGAGGAAGTGGGGCCCGCTTGCCTCCAAATTGCCAAAGGCTGGAACAAAGCTAGTTCTATCAGAGGTAAGAAAAGAGCAATTGGATGGATGTGGAAGCTGTTGCTGGGCCGCACTGCTTCAGGCCCCCCACCCCTCCGGCCCCGAGAGAAACAGGCGCCCTGTGGCCCCTCGGTCCTGTATGCAGTTTCACACATAGAATGTGTCCCCATAGGAGCCAAGAATTTTCCTGACAGACCTAGGCTCACTAGAGCTCTCCTACAGAGCAAAGGGGATGGGACAGATGTGTGGCTGTGGTTCTGCCTTTCCCTGGGAGTGTGGAGCCGCTCCCTATGGCCCCGGGCTCCAGGGGAAATTGCCCCTGAATAATGACCTCCAAGAAGCGCTTTTCCAACTGGCTGAGACATGGAGTTCTCAGGATGCAGGGAAAGCGAGTGTCCTTCGGGGAAGCAAAGGCAGTCATCTGTTATCATTACTTACTAGAATAGTAGGTACCTTCTCTGGTTGGGCAGAGGCCTTCCCTACCTGATCTGAAAAAGAAAATGAAGTAGCTCGCTGATTTGAGAAATAATTCCCAGACTTGGGTTTCCAACCAGTATAGAATCCGACAATGGCCCTGTCTTTGTAGCCGCGTTAATGAACAGGTATGTGAAGCTCTAAATATCAGTGGAAATTACATACAGCATATAGGCCCCAGTGTTCTGGAATGGTGGAAAGAGACAACCAAACTCTTGAAGACACACTTTCAAAATGGATCATAGAGACTGACTGTACATGGATGGGCTTGCTTCTGGCAGACTTACTCATATTACGGGTAACCGCACGTTCCCATAGTTGTCCTTATGAAATTTTCTATGGGAGACCCGCTCCCACAGTGAGGCAGGTGTTAGCAGATTTGCCACAAGTAAGGAGGTGGGATTTCACAGCAGCTGGAACAATTAGGTAAGGTAATAAATCAGGTAACTAAGTTTGTATAAAAAAGAATATCATTCCCCCTTGAGGAACAGATTCATGAATTTGTGCTCAGTGATAAGGTGTGGCTCAATGACTGGAAACACACTTCCTTGGCCTGATATCGGAAAGGTCCTTATACTGTTGTTTTAGCCACAATTCTGAAAGAGATGGGAATACCAGACCACCTAACCTGCCTCTTGAGAAATCTGTATGAAGGTCAGGAAGCAACAGTTAGAGCAGGACATGGAACAACAGACTGGTTCCAAAAAGGAAAAGGAGTATGTCAAGGCGGTATATTGTCACCCTGTTTATTTAACTTATATGCAGAGTACATCATGAAAAATGCTGGGATGGAAGATACATGAGCTAGAATCAAGACTGCCGGTAGAAATATCAATAAGCTTAGATATGCAGATGACACCACCATTATGGCAGAATGTGAAGAGGAACGGGAATGTCGGGGAACTTCTTGAGTTGCAGCAAAGGTGTGAAGGACCCTTTCGAAGTTCCAGAGGTTAGGTGTGGTTAGTCTCAAGATGCCTCAGCGGAAATGGGCCTCATGTCACCTGGAATGGAGAGGATCCTGGATATTCCCGAGTTTCAGCAGGTGCTCTCCCGTTACGTCGGGGACTTCAGGAACCCGCTCTGGCAGCCTCAGGAAAGGCCAGTCATCATGCGTGTTGCTAGGGGGCCTCTCGTGATTCCTCTCCTGTCGATGCCGGGGCCTAAGACCTTGTGTGGAGTCGGGGCCTGAACCTGAGGAAGGCTTTCCAGTGCTGACATGGATCTTGGGGTACTTCTGGAGTCTCCCCAGGGGAATCAGTCCTCGTCTCCAGTGGGGGCATGCACGTGGGTGTTCCTCCCGAGCTGTAGCAGCAGTGTCACACTTCCCATGGCGTGGATAAAGGGATCTGTGGATTTCCCTCGAGGCTTTCCCACGAGGCTTTCCCACTGGGCTGTCCCACGTGCCACCGTGGTGTGAGTTGATCCTCGTCGTGAAAGTCGAGGCAGTGCAGGGAAAACAGGTTCTTCTGGAATGGACTGAGACATCTGGGGGACTCTTGGAATGGTAGCAAGACCCTGGAGTTCCTCTCGCCTTTCCTGTGGATAGTGCCTCCTCTTGAGATGCGATGGGAACGCTGGGAATTCTTTCCCTACCAAGCAGAGAAAGGATCCCTCCTCTCGAGCTATGAGGCGGAATCGGGGCTCATCTGGAAGAGGGCGGGACCCTCGTGCTTCCTCTCGAGTGGAGACGGGAGTGTCGGGGAACTTCTTCAGTTGGAAAAAGCATGTGAAGGACCCTTTGGAAGTTCCAGAGGTGAGATGTGATTAGCCTCGAGCCGCCTCAGCGGAAATGGGCTTCATCTCGTCTGGAGGGGAGAACCTCCTGAATTTTCTCGAGTTGCAGTAGGTGCTCTCGAGTTACCACGGGGAACTCAGGGACCCGCTCTGGTGGCCTCAGGAAAGGCCAGTCCCCATGCGACTCTCTAGGGGACCTCTCAGTATTCCTCTCCCGTCGATTCCGGGGCCTAAGACCTTGTGTGGAGTCGGGTCCGGAACCTGAGGATTCCTCTGCAGTGCTGACATGGATCTTGGGGTCCTTCTAAAGTCTCCCCAGGGGAGTCAGTCCTCGTCTCGAGTGGGAGCATGCACGTGCATTTTCCTCCCGAGCTATAGCAGCAGTGTCACGGTTCCCGTCGTGTGCATCAAGGGATCTGTGGCTTTCCCTCGAGGCTTTCCCTCGAGGCTTACCCACAGGTCTGTCCCACGTACCACCGTGGTGTGAGTCGATCCTCGGCCTGAAAGTCCAGGCAGTGTAGGGAAAACAGGTTCCTCTGGAATGGACTGAGACATCTGGGGGACTCTTGGAATGGTGGCACGACCCTGGAGTTCCTCTCGTCTTTCCTGTGCGAGAGCGCCTCCTCTTGAGATGCGACGGAACGGAGGGAATTCGTTCCCGACGAAGCAGGGAAGGGATCCCTCCTCTCGAGCTACGAGGGGGACACGCGGCTCCTCTCGATGTGGGCGGGACCCTCATGCTTCGTCTTGACTGGAGAAGGGAGATTCGGGGAACTTCTTGAGTTGCAGCAAGGATGTGAAGCACCCTTTGGAAGTTCCAGAGGTGAGGTGTGATTAGCTTTCATACGCTGAACGGAAATGGGCCTCATCTCGACTGGAGGGAAGAACCTCCTGGATTTTCTCGAGTTGCGGCATGTGCTATCGACTTACGACGGGGACTTCAGGGACCCGCTCTGGTGGCCTCAGAAAAGGCCAGTCCCCATGCGAGTTACACGGGGGCCTCTCGGGATTCCTCTCCCGTCGATGCCGGGTCCTAAGACCTTGTGTGGAGTCGTGCCGGAACCTGAGGATTCCTCTCCAGTGCTGACATGGATCTTGGGGTACTTCTGGAGTCTCCCCATTGGAGTCAGTCCTCGTCTAGAGTGTGGGCATGCACGTTCGCTTTCCTCCCGAACTTTAGCAGCAGTGTCACGCTTCCCGTCGCATAGATCAAGGGATCTGTGGCTTTTCCTCGAGGATTTCCCACGAGGCTTTCCCTAGAGGCTGTCCCACAGGGCTGTCCCACGTGACACCGTGGTGTGAGTCGATCCTCGGCGTGAATGTCGAGGCATTGCAGGGAAAACAGGTTCCTCTGGAATGGACTGAGACATCTGGGGGACTCTTGGAATGGTGGCACGACCCTGGAGTTTCTCTCGCCTTTCCTGTGGAAAGCGCCTCCTCTTGAGGTGCGACGGGAATGCCGGGAATTCTTTTCCGACCAAGCAGGGAAAGGATCCCACATGTCGAGCTTCGAGGTGAAAACGGGGCTCCTCTGGATGTGGCCGGGACCGTCGTACTTCCTCTATAGTGGAGACGGGTATGTCAGGGAACTTCTTGAGTTGCACCAAGGGTGTGAAGGACCCTTTGGAAGTTCCAGAGGTTAGGTGTGATTAGCCTCGAGACGCCTCAGCGGAAATGGGCCTCATCTCGCCTAGAGGGTAGAACATTCTGGATTTTTTCGAGTTGCAGCAGGTGCTCTGGACTTATGACAGGGACCTCAGGGACCCGCTCTGGTGGCCTCAGGAAAGGCCCATCCCCATGGGGGTTGCTACTGCGCCTCTCGGGATTTCTCTCCCGTCGATGTCAGCGCC
Organism: Ovis canadensis; assembly: GCF_042477335.2. Lineage (NCBI taxonomy): Eukaryota > Metazoa > Chordata > Mammalia > Artiodactyla > Bovidae > Ovis > Ovis canadensis. The sequence continues at coordinate 14,663,125 of NC_091263.1, forward strand.
TAAGACCTTGTGTGGAGTCAGGGCTGGAACCTGAGGATTCCTCTCCAGTGCTGACATGGATCTTGGGGTACTTCTGGAGTCTCACCAGGGGCGTCAGTCCTCGTCTCGAGTTGGGTCATGCACGTGCGCTTTCCTCCCGAGCGGTAGCAGCAGTGTCACGCTTCCCGTCGTGTCGATCAAGGGATCTGTGGCTTTCCCTCTAGGCTTTCCCACGAGGCTTTCCCACGAGGTATTCCCACAGGGCTATCCCACGTGCCACCGTGATGTGAGTCTCTCCTGGCGTGAATGACGAGGCAGTGCAGGGAAAACAGTTTCCTCTGGAAAGGACTGAGATATCTTTGGGACTCTTGGAATGGAGGCACGAACCTAGAGTTCCTCTCGCCTTTCCTGTGGAGAGCGCCTCCTCTTGAAATGCGAAGGGAACGCCGGGAAATCTTTGCCGCCCAAGAAGGGAAAGTATCCCTCATCTCGAGTTACGAGGCGCTAATAGGGCTCCTCTGGAAGTGGGTGGGACCCTCGTGCTTCCTCTCGAGTGGAGACGGGTATGTCGGGGTACTTCTCGAGTTGCAGCAAGGGTGTGAAGGACTCTTTGGAAGTTCCAGAGGTTAGGTGTGCTTAGCCTCGAGAAGCCTTAGACGAAATAGGCCTCATCTCGCCTGGAGGGGAGAACCTCCTGGATTTTCTCCATTTGCGGCAGGTGCTCTTGACTTATGACAGAGACCTCAGGGACCCGCTCTGGTGGCCTCAGGAAAGGCCAGTCCCCATGCGAGTTGCTAGGGCGCCTCTCGGGATTCCTCTCCCTTCGATGCCCAGGCCTAAGATCTTGTGTGGAGCCATGGCCGGAACCAGAGGATTCCTCTCCAGTGCTGACATGGATCTTGTGGTACTTCTGTCGTCTCCCCAGTGGAGTCAGTCTTCGCTCGAGTGGGGGCATGCACGTGCGCTTTCCTCGCGAGTTTTAGCAGCAGTGTCACACTTCCTGTCCCGTCAATCAAGGGATCTGTGGCTTTCCCTCGAGGCTTTCCCACGAGGCTTTCCAACAGGGCTGTCCCACATGCCACCGTGGTGTGAATCGATCCTCAGCGTGAAAGTCGAGGTAGTGCAGGGAAAACAGGTTCCTCTGGAATAGACTGAGACATTTGGGGGACTCTTGGAATGGTGGAAAGACCCTGGAGTTCCTCCCGCCTTTCCTCTGGAGAATGCCTCCTCTTTAGATGCGACGGGAACGCCGGGAATTCTTTCCCGACAAAGCAGAGAAACGATCCCTCATCTCGAGCTACAAGGCCGAAACGGGGCTCCTCTGGATGTGAGCGGGACCCTCGTGCTTCCTCTCGAGTGGAGACGAGCATGTCGGGGAACTTCTTGAGTTGCAGCAAGGGTGTGAAGGACCCTTTGGAAGTTCCAGAGGTTAGGTGTGATTAGCCTCGAGACGCCTCAGAGGAAATGGGCCTCATCTCGCCTGGAGGGGAGAACCTCCTGGATTTTCTCGAGTTGCGGCAGGTTATCTCGACTTACAACGAGGACCTCAGAGACCCGCTCTGGTGGCCTCAGGAAAGGCCATTCCCCATGCCAGTTGCTAGGGGGCCTCTAGGGATTCTTATCCCGTCGATGCCGGGGCCTAAGACCTTGGGTGGATTCGGGGCCGGAACCTGAGGATTCCTCTTCAGTGCTGACATGGATCTTGGGGTTCTTCTTGAGTCTCCCCAGGGGAGTCAGTCCTCATCTCGAGTGGGGGCATACACGTGCGCTATCCTCCTGAGCTGTAGCAGCAAAGGTATCTGTGGCTTTCCCTCGAGGCTTTCCCACGAGGCTTTCCCACGAGGCTTTCCCACAGGGCTATCGCACGTGCCACCGCGGTGTGAGTCAATCCTCGGCGTGAAAGTCGAGGCAGTGCAGGGAAAACAGGTTCCTCTGGAATGGACTGAGACATCTGGAGGACTCTTGGAATGGAGGCACGACCCTGGAGTTCCTCTCGCCTTTCCTGTGGAGAGCGCCTCCTCTTGAAATGCGACGGGAACGCCGGGAATTCTTTCCCGAGCAAGCAGGGAAAGGATCCCACATCTCGAGCTACAAGGCGGAAACAGGGCTCCTCTGGATTGGACGGAACCCTCGTACTTCCTCTCGAGTGGAGATGGGTATGTCGGGGAAGTTCTTGAGTTGCAGCAAGGGTGTGAAGGACCCTTTGAAATTCCAGAGGTTCGGTGTGATTAGCCTCGAGACGCCTCAGCGGTAATGGGCCTCATCTCGCCTGGAGGGGAGAACCGCCTGGATTTTCTCAATATGTGGCAGGTGCTCTTGACTTACGAAGGGGACCTCAGCGACCAGATTTGGTGACCTCAGGAAAGGCCATTACCCATGCGCGTTGCTAGAGGGCCCATCGGAATTCCTCTCCCGTCGATGCCTGGGCCTAAGACCTTGTGTGGAGTCGGGCCCAGAACCTGAGGATTCCTCTCCAGTGCTGACATGGATCTTGGGGTACTTCTGGAGTCTCCCCAGGGGAGTCGGTCCTCGTCTCGAGTGGGGGCATGCACGTGCGCTTTCCTCCCGAGCTGTAGCAGCAGTATCACGCTTCCCGTCGCGTGGATCAAGGGATCTGTGGCTTTCCCTCAAGGTTTTCCACGAGGCTTTCCCACGAGGCTTTCCCACAGGGCTGTCCCACGTGCCACACTGGTGTGAGTCAATCCTCGGAGTGAAAGTGGAGGCAGTGCAGGGAAAACAGGTTCCTCTGGAATGGAGTGAGACATCTGGGGGACTCTTGGAATGGTTTCACGACCCTGGAGTTCCTCTCGCCTTTCCTGTGGAGAGCGCCTCCTAATGAAATGCGAAGGGAACGCCGGGAATTCTTTCCCGACCAAGCAGGGAAAGGATCCCACATCTTGAGCTTCGAGGCGGAAATGGGGTTCCTTTGGATGTGGGAGGGACACTCGTGCGTCCTCCGAGTGGAGACGGGTATGTAGGGGAACTTCTTGAGTTGCAGCAAGGGTGTGAAGGACCCTTTGGAAGTTCCAGAGGTTAGGTGTGATTAGCCTCGAGACGCCTCATCGGAAATGGGCCTCATCTCGCCTGGAGGGAAGAACTTCCTGGATTTTCTCGAGTTGTGGCAGGTGCTCTCGACTTATGGCGGGGACCTCAGGGACCAGCTCTGGGGGCCTCAGGAAAGGCCATTCCCCATGCGTGTTGCTAGGGTGCCTCTCGGGATCCCTCTCCCATCGATGCCGGGGCCTAAGACCTTGTGTGGAGTCGGGGCGAAACCTGAGGATTCCTCTCCAGTGCTGACATGGATCTTGGGGTACTTCTGGAGTCTCCCCAGGGGAGTCAGTCCTCGTCTTGAGTGGGGGCATGCACGTGCGCTTTCCTCCCGAGCTGTAGCAGCAGTGTCACGCTTCTCGTCGGGTGGATCAACGGATCTATGGCTTTCCCTCGAGGCTTTCCCACGAGGCTTTCCCACAGGGCTGTCCCACGTGCCACCATCGTGTGAGTCGATCCTCGGCGTGAAAGTCAAGGCAGTGCAGGGAAAACAGGTTCCTCTGGGGTGAACTGAGATATCTGGGGGACTCTTGGAATGGAGGCACGAACCTAGAGTTCCTCTCGCCTTTCCTGTGGAGAGCGCCTCCTCTTGAGATGCGACGGGAACGCTGGGAAATCTTTCCCGAGCAAGCAGGGATAGGATCCCTCATCTCGAGCTACAAGGTGGAAACGGGGCTCCTCTGGATGTGGGCGGGACCTTCTTGTTTCCTCTCGATTGAAGACGGGTATGTCCGGGAAGTTCTTGAGATGCAGCAAGGGTGTGAGGTACCCTTTGAAAGTTCCAGAATTTAGGTGTGATTAGCCTCGAGACGCCTCAGTGGAAATGGGCCTCATCTCACCTGTAGGGGAGAGCCTGTTTGAGAGCCTGTTTGATTTTCTCCAGTTGTGGCAGGTGCTCTCGAGTTACGACGGGGACCTCAGGGACCCGCTCTGGTGACCTCATGAAAGGCCAGTTCCCATGCGAGTTACTAGTGGCCCTCTCGGGATTCCTCTCCAGTAGATTCCGGGACCTAAGACTTTGTGTGGAGTAGGGGCCGGAACCTGAGGATTCCTCTCCAGTGCTGACATGGATCTTGGGGTACTTCTGGAGTCTCCACAGGGGAGTCATTCCTCGTCTCGACTGGGGGCATGCAGGTGCGCTTTCCTCCGGAGCTGAAGCAGCAGTGTCAGGCTTCCCGTCACGTGGATCAAGGGATCTGTGGCTTTCCCTCGAGACTTTCCCACGAGGGTTTCCCACAGGGCTGTCCCAGGTTCCACCATGGAGTGAGTGGATCCTCGGCTTGAAAGTCGACGCAGTGCAGGGAAAACAGGTTCCTCTGGAATGGACTGAGACATCTGGGGGACTCTTGGAATGGTGGCACGACCCTGGAGTTCCTCTTGCCTTTCCTGTTGAGAGGGCCTCCTCTTGAGACTCACCAGGAATGCCGGGAATTCTTTCGGGAGGAAGTAGGAAAAGGATCCCTAATCTCGATCTTCTAGGGGGAAACGTGGCTGCTCTGGATGCGGGCAGGACCCTTGTACTTCCTCTCGAGTGCAGACGGGTATGTCGGGGAACTTCTTGAGTTGCAGCCAGGGTGTGAAGGACCCTTTGGAAGTTCCAGAGGTTAGGTGTGATTAGCCTCGAGACGCCTCAGAGGATATGGGCCTCATTTCGCCTGGAGGGGAGAACCTCCTGGATTTTCTCGAGTTGGGGCATGTGCTCTCGAGTTACGACGGGGACTTCTGGGACCCGCTCTGGTGGCCTCAGGAAAGGCCAGTCCCCATGCGAGTTCCTAGGTGGCCTCTTGGGATTCCTCTCCAGTCAATGCCGGGGCCTAAGGCCTTGTGGGGAGTCGGGCCTGGAACCTGAGGCTTCCTCTCCAGTGCTGACATTGATATTGCAGTACTTCTGGAGTCTCCACTGGGGAGTCAGTCCTCGTCTCGAGTGGGGGCATGCACGTCCGCTTACCCCCCGAGCTGTAGCAGCAGTGTCACTCTTCCCAACGCGTGGATCAAGCGATCTGCGGCTTTCCCTCGAGGCTTTCCCACAGGGCTGTCCCACGTGCCACCGTGGTGTGATTCGATCCTCAGTGTGAAATTCGAGGCAGTTCACGGCAAACAGGTTCCTTTGGAATGGACTGAGACGTTTGGGGCACTTTTGGAATGGTGTCACAACCTCTGGGATTCCACTCGTCTTTGCTATTGAGAGCGCCTCCTCTTGAGATGTGTCTGGAATTCCGGGAACCTTCAACTCAAGCTACCGGGCAAAATCGGGCCTCCTCCTTATGTTTTCCAGACACTCAGTGTTCCTATCAATTGGAGACGGTTTTTTCGGGGAACTCCTTGAGTTGCAGCAAGTGTGTGAAGGACCCATTCGAAGTTCAAGAAGGAAGGTGTGATTTTCCTCTAGACGCCTCAGCGGTAAAGGACCTCATATCGCCTGCAGGGGAGATCCTCCTAAATTTTCTCAAGTTGGGGCAGGTCCCTCTCGAGTTACGACAGGGACCTCAGGGACCCCCTTCTTGTGGCTCCGGGAAATGCCAGTCTCCATGTGAGTTACGAGCGGCCACTCGGGATTCCTCTCCAGTCAGAACCGGAGCCTACGACCTCCTGTGGAGTCAAGGCTGAAAACGGAGGATTCCTCTCTAGCACGGACATTGATCTTTGGGTACTTCTGGAGTCTCCACTGGGGGGTCAGTCCTCGTCTCGGGTGTGGACATGCACGTCCGCTTTCCTCGGGAGCTGTAGCAACAGTATCAGGCTTCCCGTCGCGTTGATACAGGGATCTGCCTCTTTCCCACGTGTCGTTCCCCCGAGGCTTTCCCACAGGGCTGTCACCCGTGCCAACATGTTGTGAGTCGATCCTAGGCATGAAAGTCGAGGCTGTGCAGGGAAACCAGGTTACTCTGGAGTGGATTACGATATTTGGGGGACTTTTGGAATGGTGGCAACATGCCTGGAATTCCTCTCGATTTTCCTGTTGAGAGCACCCCTTCTTGAGCTGCTAGGGGAACGCCGGGAATCCTTTGCCGTGGAAGCAGGGAAACGAAGCCTCATCTCGAGCTACGAGGCGGAAACGGATCTCTTCTTGATGTTGGCAGTACCGTCGGTGTTCCTCTTGAGTGGAGATGGATATGTCGGGGAACTTCTTGAGTTGAGCCAATGCTGTGATAGAAACTTTTGAAGTTCAAGGAGGAAGGGATGATTTGCCTCCCGACTCCTCAGTGGAAAAGGGGTTCATCTTGCCTGGAGGGGAGAACCTCCTGGATTTTATCGAGTTGCACCAGGTCCCTCTCGAGTTACAACCGGGACCTCAGGGACCCACTCTTGTGGCCTTAGAAAAGGCCAGTCTCCATGCGAGTTGCGAGAGGTCTCTCGGGATTCCTCTCCAGTCGGTTTCAGGACCTAAGACCTCGTGTGGAGACGAGGCAGATCCTGAGGATTCCTCTAGTGCTGACATGGATCTTGGGGTACTTCTGGAGTCTGCACAGAGGAGTCAGTCCTCGTCTCGAGTGTGGACATCCACGTCCGCTTTCCTCGAGAGCTGTAGCAGCAGGCTCAGTCTTCCCATCACGTTGATACAGGGATCTGTGGCTTTCGCTCGAGGCTTTCCCACGAGGCTTTCCTCGTGGTTTTCACTCGTGCCAACGTGGTATGAGTCGATCCTCGGCTTGAAAGTTAAGGCAGTGCAGGGAAATCAGGTTCCTCTGGTGTGGACTGAGACATTGCTGGGACTTTTGGCATGGGGTCACGACCCTGGAGTGAGTTCCTCTTGAATTTCCTGTTGAGAGGCCCTCCTCTTGAGATGCTACGGGAACGCCAGGAATCCTTTCACAACGAAGCAGAGAAAGGAAACCTCATCTCGAGCTACCAGGCGGAAACGGGGCTCCTCTTGATGTTGGCGGGATCCTAGGTGTTGCTCTCCAGTGGAGACGGGTATGTCGGGGAACTTCTTGAGTTGCAGTAAGGGTGTGAAGGACCCTTTCGAACTTCAAGAGGAAAGGTGTGATTTGCCTGCAGAGGCCTTGGCTGAAAAGGGCCTCATCTCGCCTGGAGAGGAGAACCTCCTGGATTTTCTCGAGTTGTGGCAGGTTGCTTTCGAGTTACGACGGGGACCTCATGGACCCGCTCTTGTGGCCTCAGGGAAGGCCAGTCTCCATGCCAGTTGCCAGGGGCCTCTTGGGATTCCTCTCTAGTCGGTGCTGGGGCCTAAGAAGTCGTGCGGATTCAAGGCCGGAATCTCAGGATTCCTCTTCAGTGCTGACATGGATCTTGGGGTACTTCTGGAGTCTCCATAGGAGATTTAGTCCTCCTCTCAAGTGGAGACATACACTTCCGCTTTCCTCCTGAGCTGTAGCACTGGAGTCAGGCTTCCCATCGCGTTGATACAGGGATCTGTGGCTTTCCCACGAGGCATTCCCATGAGGCTTTAACACAGGGCTGTCCCACGTGCCACCGTGGTGTGAGTCGATCCTCGGCATGAGAGTCGATGCAGTGCAGTGAAATCAGGTTCCTCTGGGTGGACTTAGACATTTGGGGGACTTTTGGCATGGTGGCACGACCCCTGGTCTTCCTCTCTACTTTCCTGTTGAGAGCACATCCTCTTGAGATGCGACTGGAATGCTGGGAATCCTTTCCCGAAAAAGCAGTGAAAGCAACCCTCATCACGAGCTACAAGGCGGAAACGGGGCTCCTATTGATGTCGGCAGTACCCTCAGTGTCGCTCTCGTGTGGAGACGGGTATGTCGGGAACTTCTTGAGTTGCTGCAAGGGTGTGAAGGAACTTTTAGAAGTTCAAGAGGGAAGGTGTGATGACCTCGAGACGCCTCAGCGGAAATGGGCCTCATCTAGCCTCGATGGAAAACCTCCTGAATTTCCTTGAGTTGCGGCAGGTCCCTCTTGTTTTACTACAGGGACCTCAGGGACCCGCTCTTGGGGCTTCAGGCAAAGCCAGTCTCCAGTGAGTTGCGACGGGCCACTCGGGAATATTCTCCAGTTGGTGCCGGGGCCTAGGGCCACGTGTGGAGCCGAGGCCAGAACCTGCGTATTTCTTTCCTGTGCTGACATGGATCTCGGGTTAATTCTGGAGTCTCCACAGGGGAGTCAGTCCTCGTCTCGAGTGGGGACATGCATGTCTGCTTTCCTCCCAAGCTGTAGCAGCAGTGTCAGGCTTCCCATCTCATTAAGGCAGGAATCTGTGGCTTTCCCACGAGGCTTTCCCACAGGACTGTCACACGTGCCACCTTGTTGTGAGTCGATCCTCGGCATGAAATTTGAGGCAGTGTAGGGAAATCAGGTTTCTCTGGAGTCGACTGAGACATGTGGGGGACTTTTGCAATGGTAGCATGACCCCTGGAGTTCCTCTCGACTTTCCATTTGAGAGTGCCTCCTCTTGAGTTGGGACTGGAACTCCGGGAATTTTTCCCGAAGGAGCAGGGAAAGGAACCCTCATCTCGAGCTACTAGGCAGAAACGGGGCTCCTCTTGATGTTGAAGGGACCCTCCGTGTTCCTCTCGAGTGGAGACGTGTATGTCGGGGAACTTCTTGTTTACAACAAGTGTGTGAAGGACCCTTTCGAAGTTCAAGAGGGATGGTGTCATTTGCCTCGATACACCTCAGTGGAAAAGGGCCTCATTTCTCCTGAAGGGGAGAACCTATTTACTTTCTCCAGATGCAGCAGGTTCCTCTCGAGTTACAACAAGACCCTCTGGGACCCCTCATGTGGCATCAGGAAAGGCCAGTCTGCATGCGAGTTGCGAGAGGCCTCTCGGGATTCCTCTCCAGTCGATGCCGGGGCCTAAGACCTCGTCTGGAGTTGAGGCCGGAACCTGAGGTTTCCTCTCCAGTGCTGACATGGATCTTGGGTTACTTGCAGAGTATCCACAGGGGCGTCAGTCCTCGTCTCGAGTGGGGGCATGCACGTCCGCTTTCCTTGTGAGCTGTAGCAGCAGTGTCAGGCTTCCCGTCGCATTGATACAGGGATCTGCCTCTTTCCCACATGTCGTTCCCACGAGGCTTTCCCACAGGACTGTCACATGTGCCACTGTGGTGTGAGTCAATCCTCGGCATGAAAGTTGAGGCAGTGCAGGGAAATCAGGTTCCTCTGGAGTGGACTGAGATATCTGGGGATTTTTGGAATGCTGGCACCACGCCTGGAATTCCTCTCTACTTTCCTCTTGAGAGCACCCCTTCTTGAGCTGCGAGGGGAATGCCGGGAATCCTTTGCCAATGAAGCAGGGAAATGAAGCCTCATCTTAAGCTATGAGGCGGAAACGGATCTCCTCTTGATGTTGGTGTGACCATCGGTGCTCTTCTTGAGTGGAGACGGGTATGTTGGGGAACTTCTTGAGTTGAGGCAAGGCTGTGAAAGACCTTTTTGAAGTTCAAGAGGGAAGGTGTGATTTGCCTCCAGACTCCTCAGGGGAAAAGGGCCTCATCTTGCCTGAAGGGGAGAACCCCCTGGATTTTCTCGAGTTGTGGCAGATACTTCTCGAGTTATGACGGGGACCTCAGGGACCCGCTCTTGTGGCCTCAGGAAAGGCCAGTCTCCATGCGAGTTGCAGGGGCCTCTTGGGATTCCTCTCCTATCCGTGATGAGGCATAAGTCCTCCTGTGGAGTCGAGGTCGGAACCTCAGGATTCATCTCCAGTGCTGACATGGATCTTGGGGTACTTCTGGAGTCTCCACAGGGGAGTCAGTTCTCGTCTTGCATGGGGACATGTGCCAGGAGCCAGCACGGGAGATCCCACCCATGACAAGGTCATGTGGAAGAGAACTGTTAAGCAAGGCTTCTGAACTCATTGGGCTCCCTAGGCTTTCTCCAGCATCTACCCCAAAACCAGAATCTGTCTGTTTTACTATTTCATGACTTTCACCAACTCCTCTGACATTTACAGGGGTCTATTCCTGACCACACTTCTCTGGAGAAAATCAACTTAGGGCTATAGCTAATAAGTCTACTGGACATGAGATAAATATTTCAAATCAAACCCACTCTGTTAGAATTATAGCTTGCTCTGCAACTATATTCAGACCCTTGCAGCTATGCATATGATTATTTACATCCTTCCAACTGTGAGAGGCATGGAAAGCCTAAAACATAGAGCCTCTCAAAGAGTTACAAGTTATTTGAGTATTGCTAATGTAGGATCTCATTTTTTGGCCAATGCTTGTTGCTAAGTTCCCATATCTCTTATCCACTGTGCACCTGGGAGTGCATTAGATAACATAGTTGGAAAGTAAGAAAAACAAGTGTAGCCTTGAAATTAACCACGTCGGACCTTTGGGCTAATGGGTTCTGTCTTGTAACTCACTGCACCTTGCCTTCGTGAGAATGTAACTCTGTTTAATACTTTTTCAGGCTGACATACATTAGAAATATAAGAAAAAACATTTCAAGGGAAAATAAGTTTTCTGGTTGAGAAGCCTTTATCAAAAGAGGATCATAAAATGTTCACAGAATTCCAAGGCCAGAAGATAACGTACACAATATTGTTTATGGGAAAGGTTTGCAGAAAAAATCCTGGTTTCGATAAAGACAAAACAGATGTAATGTTTGGGCCGACTTTGTATGACTTTGCATCTTTCATTTCCCTCTATGTACAAGTAAAGATATAAAAGACCCTTTTGAAAATAAAAACGATGGGCCTCGCTTGAAGATGTTTGGTCACCCCCGTGTTTTTCTTTTTTCTCTTTTTTTCTCTCTTACTTTCTTTTCAGGCTGATCTCTTGGAGAATAGAGGCTCCCTGCCTTCACTTATCTGCCCGGGTTTCTAAGACCTGAACGGGAAGACATTCTGCGTCTTCACTCCCTCAGTAGACCGGGAAGGAACATGTGGCCTCTGTGAACAGGGTAAACTTCTTGTCTCCAAGTTCTATTGGCTTTTTATGTAAACCAAGGAATATCAGCCTCATTCTCTCCTCTACTTTCTCATCTATAATATTCTTTCCTTATGTCTCTCTAAATGAATACTTGACGCCATCATTCCTTCAGTTCCCCTGGATCCTGCGGGGGTGGGACCTCAGCAGACATGCAGGTCTGCTTTCCTCCCAAGCTATAGCAGCAGTGTCACGCTTCCTGTCGCGTTGATACAGGGATCTGTGGCTTTCCTTCGAGGCTTTCCCACGAGGCTTACCCACAGGGCTGTCACATGTGCCACTGTGGTTTGAGTTGATCCTCGGAGTGAAAGCTGAGGCAGTGCAGGGAAATCAGGTTCCTCTGGAGTGGACTGAGACATTTGGGGGACTTTTGGAATGGTGGCACGACTCCTGGAGTTCCTCTCGACTTTCCTGTTGAGAGCGCCTCCTGTTGAGATGCGACGGAAGCAGCGGGAATCTTTCCCAAAGAAGCAGGGAAAGGAACCCAAATCTCGAGCTACGAGGCAGAAACGGGGCTCCTTTTGATGTTGGCGGGACCGTCGTTCTTCCTCTCCAGTGGAGACGGGTATGTTGGGGAACTTCTTGAGTTGCAGTAAGGGTGTGAAGGACCCTTTCGAAGTGCAAGAGTGAAGGTGTGATTTACCTCGAGACCCCTCAGCGGAAAAGGGCCTCATCTCGCCTGGAGGGGAGAAACTCCTGGATTTTCTCGAGTTGCGGAAGGTCCCTCTCGAGTTGCGCCGGGTCCTCAGGGACCCTCTCTTATGGCCTCAGGAAAAGCTAGTCTCCATGCGAATTGGGAGGGGCCTCTCAGGATTCCTCTCAAGTCGGTGCTGCGGCCTCAGACCCAACGTGGATTTGAGGTCAGAACCTGAGGATTTCTCTCCAGTGCTGACATGGATCTTGGGGGTACTTCTGGAGTCTCCACAGGGGAGTCAGTCTTCGTCTTGAGTGGGGACTTGCACATCCGCTTTCCTTCCGAGCTGTAGCAGCAGTGTCAGGCTTCCTGTCGCGTTGATACAGGGATCTGTGGCTTTCCCTCGCAGCTTTCCCACGAAGATTTCCCACAGGGCTGTCCCATGTGCCACCGTGGTGTGAGTCGAACCTTGGCGTGAAAATCGAGGCAGTGCCGGGAAATCAGGTTCCTCTGGAGTGGACTGAGACATCTGGGGGACTTTTGGAGTGGTGGCACGACCCCTTGAGTTCCTCTCGACTTTCCTGTTGACAGCGCCTCCTCTTGAGATCCGACGGGAACGCCGGGAATCCTTTCCCGAAGAAGCAGGGAAAGGAACCCTCATCTCGAGCTACAAGGCGGAAACGGGGCTCCTCTTGATGTTGGAGGGACCCTCGGTGTTCCTCTCGAGTGGAGACGGGTATGTCGGGGAACTTCTTGAGTTGCAGCAAGGGTGTCAATGACCCTTTGGAAGTTCAAAGGGGAAGGTGTGATTTGCCTTGAGACCCCTCAGCGGAAAAGGGCCTCATCTCGCCTGGAGGGGAGAACCTCATGGATTTTCACCAGTTGCGGCAGATTCATCTCGAGTTATGATGGGGACCTCAGGGTCCCGCTCTTGTGGCCTCAGAAAAGGCCATTCTCCAGGGAGTTGGGAGGGCCCTCTCGGGATTCCTCACCAGTCGGTGCTGGGGCCTGTGACCTCGTGTGGAGTTGAGACCTGAACCTGAGGATTCTTCTCCAGTGCTGACATGGATCTTGGGGGATACTTCTGGAGTCTCCACAGGGGAGTCAGTCCTCGTCTCTCATAGGGACATGTGCTGGGAGCCACCACGGGAGATCCCACCCATGACAAGGTCATGTGGAAGAGAACTGTTAAGCAAGGCTTCAGAACTCATCAGGCTTCCTAGGCTTTCTCCATCATCTACCGCAAAACCAGAATCTGTCTGTTTTACTATTTTATGACTTTCACCAACTCTTCTGACATTAACCAGGGTCTATTCCTGACCACCTTTCTCTGGAGAAAATCAACTTAGGGCTATATCTAATAAGTCTCCTGCACATGAGAGAAATATTTCATATCAAACCCCCTCGGTTAGCATTATAGCTTGCTCTGCAAGTATATTCAGACCCTTGCAGCTACGCATATGATTCTTTGCATCTTCCCAACTGTGAGAGGCATGGAAAGCCTAAAACATAGAGCCTCTCAAAGAGTTAAAAGTTATTAGAGTAATGCTAATGTAGGATTTCATTATTTGGCCAATGCTTGTTGCTAAGTTCCCATATCTCTTATCCACTGTGCACCTGGGAGTGCATTAGTTAACACAGTTGGAAAGTAAGAAAAACAAGTGAAGCCTTGAAATTAACCACATCGGACTTTTGAGCTAATTGGTTCTTTCTTGTAACTCACTGCACCTTTGCTTCGTGAGAATGTAACTCTGTTTAATACTTTTTCAGGCTGACATACATTAGAAATATAAGAAAAAACATTTCAAGGGAAAATAAGTTTTCTGGTTGAGAAGCCTTTATCAAAAGAGGATCATAAAATGTTCACAGGATTCCAAGGCCAGAAGATAATGTACACAATATTGTTTATGGGAAAGGTTTGCAGAAAAAATCCTGGTTTCGATAAAGACAAAACAGATGTAATGTTTGGGCTGACTCTGTATGACTTTGCATCTTTCATTTCCCTCAATGTACAAGTAAAGGTATAAAAGACCCTTTTGAAAATAAAAACAATGGGCCTCGCTTGAAGATTCTTGGTCACCCGTGTTTTTCTTTTTTCTTTTTTTCTCTCTTACATTCTTTTTCAAGCTGATCTCTTGGAGAATAGAGGCTCCCTGCGTTCACTTATTTGCCTGGGTTTCTAAGACCTGAACGGGAAGACATTCTGCGTCTTCACTCCCTCAGGAGACCGGGTAGGCACCTTTCGCCTCTGTGAACAGGGCAAATTCTTGTCTCGAAGTTTTATTGGCTTTCTATGTAAACCAAGGTATATCAGCCTCATTCTCTCCTCTATTTTCTCATATATAATGTTCTATCCTTATCTCTCTCTAAATGAATCACAGACGCCGTTATTCCTTCAGGTTCCCCTGGATCCTGCGGGGCTGGACCGCTGCAGACATGCAGGTCCGCTTTCCTACTGAGCTGTAGCAACCGTGTCAGGCTTCCTGTCTCGTTGATACAAGGATCTGTGCCTTTCCCTCGAGGCTTTCCCACGAGGCTTTCCACAGGGCTGTCACACGTACCACCCTGGTGTTAGTCGATCCTCGGCGTGAAATTCGAGGCAGTGCAGGCAAATCAGGTTTATCTGGAGTGGACTGAGACATTTGGGGGACTTTTGGAATGGTGGCACGAAGCCTGGATTTCCTCTCGACTTTCCTGTTGAGAGCGCCTCCTCTTGAGATGTGACGGGAACGCCGGGAATCCTTTTCCGACGAAGCAGGGAAAGGAAATCTCATCTCGAGCTACGAGGTGGAAACGGGGCTCCTCTTGATGTTGGCCCAACCCTCCGTGTTCCTCTGGAGTGGAGACGGGTATGTCGGGGAACTTCTTGAGTTGCAGCAAGGGTGTGAAGTACCCTTTCAAAGTTGAAGAGGGAAGGTGTGATTTGCCTCGAGACGCCTCAGTGGAAAATGGCCTCATTTCACCTGGAGGGGAGAACCTCCTGGATTTTCTCGAGTTGCGGCAGGTCCCTCTCGAGTTATGACGGGGATCTCAGGACCATTTCTTGTGGCATCATGAAAGGCCAGTCTTCATGCGAGTTGCACGTGGCCTCTCAGGATTCTTCTCCAGTCGGTGCCAGGGCCTAAGAAATCATGTGGAGTCGAGTCTGGAACCTGAGGATTTCTCTCCAGTGCTGACATGGACCTTGGTGTACTTCTGGAGTCTCCACAGTGGAGTCAGTCCTCTTCTCAAGTGGGGACCTGCACATCCGCTTTCCTCCCGAGCTGTACTGGCAGTGTCAGGCATCCCGTCAAGTACAAACAGACATCTGTGGCTTTCCCTCGAAGCTTTCCCACAGGGCTGTCACACGTGCCACCATGGTTTGAGTCCATACTCGACGTGAAAACCGAGGCAGTGCAGGGAAATCAAATTCCTGTGTAGTGGACTGAGATATTTGCGGGACTTTTGAGATGGTGGCAAGACCCATTGAGTTCCTCTAGACTTTCTTGTTGAGAGCTCCTCCTGTTGCGATGTGACGGGAACGCCAGGAATCCTTTCCCAACTAAGCAGAATAAGGTACCTTCATCTCCAGCTACGAGGCGGAAACAGGGCTCCTCTGGATGTGGGCGGGACCCTCGTTCATCCTCTTGAGTGGAAACGGGTATGTCGGGGAACTTTTTGAGTTGCAGCAAAGGTGTGAAAGACCCTTTCGAGGTTCAAGATGGAAAGTGTGATTTGCCTCTGGACGCCTCAGCAGAAAAGGGCCGCATCTCACCTTGAGGGGAAAACCTCCTGGATTTTCTCGAGTTTCCTCAGGTTCCTATGGAGTTGTGACGGGGACCTCAGGGACCCGCACTGGTGGCCTCAGGAAAGGCCAGTCTCCATCGACTTGTGAGGGGCCTCTCAGGATTTCTCTCCAGGCGTTGCCGGGGCCTTAAACCTCTTGTGGAGTTGAGGCCGGATCCTGAGGATTCCTCTCCAATGCTGACCTAGACTTTTGGGTACTTCTGGAGTCTCCACAGGGGATTCAGGCCACTTTTCGAGTGGGGATATGCACGTCCGCTTTCCTCCAGAGCTGTAGCAGCAGTGTCAGCCTTCCCTTGGCATTGATAAGGGATTTGTGGCTTTCCCTCGAGGCTTTCCCACAGGGGTGTCACACATGCCACTGCGGGGTGAGTAGCTACTGGGCGTGAAAGTCGAGTCAGTGCAGGGAAATCAGGTTCCTCTGGAGTGGACTGAGACATTTGGGGGACTTTTGGAATGGTGGCACGACCCCTTGAGTTTCTCTCGACTTTCCTTTTGAGAGTGCTTCCTCTTGAGGTGCGATGGAACGCCGGGAATCCTTTCCAGAAGAAGCAGGAAAAGGAACCCTCATCTTGAGTGACGAGGGAGAAATGGGGCTCCTTGTGATGTTGGCGGGAAACTTGGTGTTCCTCTAGAGTGGAGACGGGAATGTCGGGAACTTCTTGTGTTGCAGCAAGGGTGTGAAGGAACCATTTGAAGTTCAAGAGGGAAGGTGTGATTTGCCTCGAGACACCTCAGTGGAAAAGGGCCTTATCTCACCTGGCAGGGAGAACCTCGTGGATTTTCTGGAGGCATAATTTTCTTGCAGCAGATTCCTCTCGAGTTATGATGGGGATCTCAGGGACCCGCTCTTGTGGCCTCAGGAAAGGCCAGTCTCCATGAGAATTGTGAGGGTCCTTTTGGGATTCCTCTCCAGTCGGTGCCAGGGCCTAAGACCTCGTGTGGAGTCGAGGCTGGAACCTGAGATTTCCTCTCCTGTGCTGACATGGATCTTGGGGTACCTCTGTAGTCTCTGCTGGGGAGTCAGGGCTCGTCTCGAGTGGAGACATGCACGTCAGCTTTCCTCCCGATCTATAGCAGTAGTGTCAGGCTTCCCATCGCGTTGACACAAGAATCTGTGGCTTTCCTTCCAGGCTTTCTCTCGAGGGTTTCCCACAGGTCTGTCACACATGCCACCATGCTCTGTGTCGATACTGGGCGTGACAGTCGAGGCGGTGTAGGGAAATCAGGTCCCTCTGGAGTGAACTGAGACATTTGGGGTCTTTTGGGATGGTTGCACGACCGCAGAGTTCCTCTCGTCTTTCCTGTTGACATTGAATCCTCTAGAGCTAAGACTGGAACCAGGGAATCATTTCCCAATGAAGCAGGGAAAAGAACCCTCATCTCGAGCGGAGGAGTGGGAAACGGGGCTCCTCTTGTGTTTGACGGGACCCTCAGTGTTCCTCTCGAGTGGAGACAGGTTTGTCAGGGAACTTCTTGAGTTGCAGCAAGGGTGTGTAGGACCCTTTCGAGGTTCAAGAGGGAAACTGTGATTTTCTACGAGACACCACAGAGGAAAAGGGCCTCATCTCTCCAGGCGTAGAAACCACCTGGTTTTCCTCGAGTTTCAACAGTTTCCTCTCGAGTTACAACGGGGATCTCGGGGACCTGCTCGTGTGGCCTCAGGAAAGGCCAGTCTCCATACGAGATGCGAGTGACTTTGCAGGATTCTTCTCAAGTGGGTGCCGGGTCCTTAGACCTCGTCTGGATTCGAGGCCGGAACCTGAGGTTTCCTCTCCAGTGCTGACATGGATCTTGGGGGTTCCTCTGGAGTCTCCACTGTAGAGTCAGGCCTCGTCTCTAGTGGAGACATGTACGTCCGTTTTCCTCCCGAGCTCCAGCAGCAGTGTCAGGATTCCAGTCGAGTTGACACAGGGATCTGTGGCTTTCCCTTGAGGCTTTTCCACAGGGCTGTCACACGTGACACCGTGGTGTGAGTTGATACTCGGCGTGACAGTCGAGGCAGTGAAAGGAAATCAGGTCCCTTGGAGTGGACTGAGACATTTGGGGGACTTTTGGAATGGTGGCATGACCCCTTGAGTTCCTCTCGACTTTCCTGCTGAGAATGCCTCCTCTTGAGATGCCACGGGAATGCCAGGAATCCTTTCCCAACGAAGCAAGGAAAGGAACCCTCATCTCGAGCTACGAGGCGGAAACGGGGCTCCTCTTTATGTTGCCGCAACCTTCGGTGTTCCTCTCGAGTGGAAACGGGTATGTCAGGGAACTTTTTGAGTTGCAGCAACGGTGTGAAGGACCCTTTCAAAGTTCAAGATGGAAGGTGTGATTTCTCTCGAGACGCCTCAGCGGAAAAGGGCCTCATCTTGCCTGTAGGGGAGAACCTCCTGGGTTTTCTCTAGTTGTGGCAAGTTCCTCTCGAGTTATGACGGGGACCCCAGGGACCTGCTCGTGTGTCTTCAGGAAAGGCCAGTCTCCATGAGAGTTGGGAAGGGCCTCTTGGGATACCTCTCCAGTCGGTGCCGGGTCCTAAGACCTCGTTTGTAGTCAACGCCAGAACCTGAGGTTTCCTCTCCAGTGCGGACATGGATCTTGGGTTTCCTCTGGAGTCTCCACAGGGGAGTCAGGCCTTGTCTCGAGTGGAGACATGCACGCCTGCATTCCTCCTGAGTTTTAACAGCAGTGTCAGTCCTCCCATCGAGTTGACACAGGGATCTGTGGCTTTCCCTCGTGGCTTTACCAAGGGCTGCCACACGTGCCACCGTGGTGTGAGTTGATACTCGGCGTGACGGTCAAGACAGTGCATGGAAATCAGGTTCCTCTGGAGTGGACTGAGACATTTGGTGCAACTTCGAAATGGAGGCACGACCCCTAGAGTTCCTCTCAACTTTCCTTTTGAGAGCACCTCCTCTTGAGATGAGACAGAAACGACGGGAATCCTTTCCTGACGAAGCAGGGGAAGAAACCCTCATCTCGAGCTGAGAGGCGGAAATGGGGCTCCTCTTGATTTTGGCATGACTCTCGGTGTTCCGTTCAAGTGGAAACGGGTATATCAGGGAACTTCTTGCATTGCAGCAAGGGTGTGAAGGACCCTTTCGAAGTTCAAGATGGAAGGTGTGATTTCCCTCGAGACCCTGCAGCAGAAAAGGGCCTCGTCTAGCCTGGAGGTGAGAACCTCCTGGATTTTCACGAGTTGTGGCAGGTTCTTTGCGAGTTTCGATGGGGACCTCAGGGACCCGCTCGTGTGGCCTCAGGAAAGGCCAGCTCCATGGGAGTTGCGAGGAGCCTCTCAGGATTCCTCTTCAGTCGTTTCCCGGTCCTAAGACCTCGTCTGGAGTCTAGGCCAAAACCTGAGGTTTCCTCTCCAGTGCTGACATGGATCTTGGTGTTCCCTGCGAATCTCCACAGGGGAGTCAGGCCTCGTCTCGAGTGGAGACATGCACGTCCGCTTTCCTCCCGAGCTGTAGCAGCAGTGTCACGCTTCCCGTCGAGTTGACACAGGGATCTGTGGCTTTCCCACAGGGTGGTCACACGTGCCACCATGGTGTGTGTAAATACTCGGCGTGACAATCGAGGCAGTGCAGGGTTATCAGGTTCCTCTGGAGTGGACTGAGACATTTGAGGGACTTTTCGAATGGAGGCATGACCCCTGGAGTTCCTCTTGACTTTCCTGTTGAGAAGGCCTCCTCTTGAGATGCAATGGGAATGCCGAGAATCCTTTCCCGACGAAGCAGGGAAAGGAACCCCTCGGGGTCCAGCCCAGGTGGATCTAGGGAATTCGAAGGGAGGACGGTGTTGGTGAGGAAAGACTTATTTATTGATTGATATAAGATTAGATTAAGAAACAATAGTGTAGTAGGAAATTAAGTGGAGAAAGGGGGCTGAATAACTTGGATTATGCGGAAGACCAGTTTAATTCCAGACGTTGGGCCACCAGCCCTTGCTTCAATATCTAAGGGTACCTCACCTTGCTCCCTTTCACACAGGTCTTAACAGCCAGAGCAATAAGTAGACTTGGAGAGCCTCTGCACCCCAGATTGGAATTCAGCCTGAAATTAAAGTAAAGAAGAGAGGGATAGAAAGGGAGAAAAGAAGAGAGAGAGATACACAGGGGGAGCCAGTTTCCCAAGAAACTAGGCCGAGAGACTAGTCTGAGAAACTGGTCTATCCTTTATTGTTCAAAGGCATTTTATACTTTCGATAAAACATGAAGATCAATGGGTAACACAAAGTTATGCAGCGTTCGCTGGCCAGACTCTTATGAAAACCAGGCTTTTCTCTCTGCATACCTAATTGTATACACAAGTCTTAGGTAATTTACATCATCTTCTAGCCAAAAGGGCCAATTAACCTTTTACAGCCTTTATTCTGAGGGTTTGTCAACCAGAAGACTTATTTGTATTGATCTTCCCAAAGTCTGGTGCCATTCTCAGAAAGCACTAAATAAAGTTACATTCTTACATAGCAAAATACAGCAATTTATAACAAGTGAAAGGAGTACAGTGATTTATAACCAAAGAAAAGTAATTAACTCAAAAGTCTAGTGTTGCTAACATCAAAACTACTGTATATCTTTTTCCATATCCCATTTACATTGATTAACATCCTCCCAGGTGCCTAAAAGATAAAGAATATGAAGGCCTGGCAGCAGTCATTGAGTCAACAGTGAAAACCCATCACCAATATGATTTTTAACTCTTTAGAAAAGGCTCTGTATCTTTAAGACGCTTTTAACCTTTGTGCCTCTCGGGGTTGGGGGTTGCAAGCAATGCACAAGCTGTAAGAGGTCCGGGGAACCTGTTAGGCAAGCTAGAGAGCAATCAGAGGGGGTTAACTGAAACATCCCCTTCAAATGCAGAAGACTAAAGCCCTACTTTGACTTTTTTCTAGAGAATATCAGAAAAATGTAAAAGCAGAGTACAAAAGCTGGCAGATTTTTGTTTTTTTGTTTTTTTTGTTGGGGTACAGGAAATTCCAGGAGGGGCCCTGAAGTCTGATCACGCCTTGCGTATGTCAGCTTCCTTCCTCATGACCTTGTCACGGGCGGGATTCCTCACACTGGATTCCTGCATTTCCCTCTTGTTTATTATTTTTTTAAAAAATTAGGTGCATTTCAGTCACAAGATTCCAAATGCTCTGCTGAAGAGTCCTGATAATACAAGGAAGAATGATTATGAGGAGCAGGATTATGACACCCACAGCAATACAACTAGAAAGAGTAGTCAAAAGAGTTTTTCCAGAAATGAAGTCAGAGAACATGTGGAAAAAGTCATTGGCTTCTCCTGCGGCGGTAAAATCTAATCGGGAGTGTGCCAAGGTCTGAATCTGATTATGAAGTTTCCCTAAGTCTAAGCTAATATCTGAGCTGTTCCAAACACCTAAAATATGATTTTTGATTCTTCCCCATTCAAAATCTGTTTCGTTTACCTTCAGGGATGTAACACATATCCACCGGTAATCGGCATGACATGAAAGAGCCATTTTCACTTTCAGACTCTAATTCAGTCCCAATATGCATTATTGCTTCTTCTAAGGCATCAACCCTAATTTCTAGCTTCCTGTCTATAACTTCCTTTGTTGCCAGCATTAAAGAAACATTTTTGGATACAGTATCAACATATTGGGCAGTATTCACTTGTTGAGACAATGATAATGCCGCCACAGTAACAGAAGTAACTGCAGTTATCAAAGCTGATATTCCCAAAATAAGTAAGCCCACAAACCGTTGTGTCCTCATTAAATCTTGTAGCTGTTGCAGCACAGCTAGGCCATGGTTATCATACCAATACGTGGCTACAGTTACAGGTACCATGAAATAGGGCGGACGTTTTAAAACCATGAAAAAGCAAACATTATATTGAGAAGTTAAGCAGGATGAAAGCATACATTGTTCACAAGACACTACATGGGGTCCACCTGTATAATTTAATCGTATGTTAAGTCTTCCAGGATCATTAGTGAAAAGAAAAACATAAGGAGAGGATAGACAAGCTAAAATAGAGTAAGTAGAGGTATTTTTTGGTCGGGTTAAAATAATAGGGGCAGTAGCGGCAAGGGCTTTCCAAATTTCTGGCTGCCAAAAGGTTTTCTCTTTAGCCGTATAAGACAGCATAGGGGGAACTAATTGATTATGATGCCATCTAGTGGCGACTAACGGCCAAGGAACTGAATATTCTTTCCAATTGTCCAATCTATTGATAAAGCCATCGTCGGACTCAGGGTCGTGACCTGGATTTGGGTTGCTCCAGTCCTGAATTGTACAATTTCTTCCTCCCGGTATTCTGTAATCAATTCTCGAATTATAAGTACAAGATTTCCAAATCGGATATCCTGAATGATCATCTATAGTTTTCCATATGACATCTGAGGGAGCAACATCGTCACAATTTGGATATTCTGATGGAGCTTTGAGAGACAAGGATTTATAGGGGTCAAGGACCCCAAGCATATGAGCTTGTAATATCCAAACAGATCAATACCCTTTAGATGCAAATTTAGAGGTCCGGGAATCTGTCATAACTGCTTTTGTAGAAGCTCCAACGCATCCTCTCTTGGTAACGAAGTTTCCTGTATGGCCAGAAGGAAAATTAAAGCAAACAAGAAAATCATCGGCTAGTCCTTTAAAGGTATAATTGAAATTAATAGGGTATTGGTCTTTTATATAGGAAGTACAAGATCCTCCCAAAAGGCGAGGTTGGTCTGTATTAACCCGTATGGGGTCACTGTTCCAAGTAACAACTTGGAAAGTTGGAGGATCTGGGAGAAACGCCCAATATTTGGTTGGAATGGGAGCGGCGCTTACGTGGCAAGAGAGCAAAGCAAGCATGTCAATAAACACCTTTTCAGGAGAGACTGAAGATCCCTGTAGGGAAACTATCCCCTGTGCCTGGTGACAGAGAGCTTTAATCTGTCCCCAGGTGGGTATGGAGGCTAGTTGAGTTGACTGAGCTGGGCGTCCTAATGGATTCCTGCGAGGCAAAAAATCAGGGGGAGCAATATCCTGTATCTGAAGTCGTGACATCTGTCCAGTGGATGGCTCCGCTCCTCACTCATCCAGGATCTCCGATGTCAGCTGTCCCGGGGTCAGCGGCGTTTCCCTTGCTGGTGGAGGGAGTGGGGGAAGAGGAGGCTTCTTCCTCTTTAGAGATCGTGGTGGCGGGGGAATCTGGTATCTGGGGAGCTGAGACATGGTGAATCAGTCTGTCTGGAACCCAAATCGGAGAGTCTGCGTCCTGTGGAAAAATATAAGCATACCCTCGCCCACTGGTTAATAAGGGGTCGGGACCTTTCCATTGTCCGGAGAGGAAGTCCCTCCATTTTACTAATGGTTTTGCATTCATTGCTCCGGGCACCAATGGCGAAGCATTGCAGTGTTTCCGGATGAATCAGCATTTAAGTTATTTATTACGAAAAGAGCATGTTGCAAAATCTGATGGGGGGAACTATATTTAAATTCCCCTTCTTTTAGTTTTTGAATATGGATTTTCAGTGTTTGATGTGCTCTTTCCACAATGGCTTGTCCCTGCGGATTAAAAGGGATGCTGGTGTTATGTTTAATTTGAAATCTTGTACAGAATTGCTGAAAAGATTTAGAAGTGTAAGCAGGGGCATTATCAGTTTTTAAAGCTTTTGGCAAGCCCAGATAGGAAAAACATGTAAAAAGATGTTGCATTACATCTTTAACTGCTTCCCCTGTATGAGCAGTAGCAATAATAACATGAGAAAAGGTATCTACA
Organism: Ovis canadensis; assembly: GCF_042477335.2. Taxonomy (NCBI): domain Eukaryota; kingdom Metazoa; phylum Chordata; class Mammalia; order Artiodactyla; family Bovidae; genus Ovis; species Ovis canadensis. The sequence goes on from NC_091263.1 coordinate 14,686,156, forward strand.
GTTACATGAACAAAAGACAATTTTCCAAATGAAGAGACATGAGTTACATCCTTTTGCCAGAGTGCATTAGGTTAGAGACCGCGAGGGTTAACTCCCAGAGGCAAAGCATTCATGGTAGTCGGACAATGTAAACAAGAACGAACAATCTCTCGGGCAGATTCTCGAGGAATTTGAAACTGGTATCATAAGGCAGTGGCATTCTGATGATGAAGTGAGTGAGAAGTTCGGGCTTCTTCGAAAACAGAAGCTACTGAAATCCTGGTTAGTGAATCTGCCAATTCATTGAGAGCATTTAAAGGGCCAGGCAGGCCAGAATGAGCCCGAATGTGGCCGATAAAAAACACACGATTTCTTTTCCAAATTTGCTGCTGCAGTCTAGTTAACAAATGGAAGATAGCAGTTTTGTTTTCGGGCAGAACTGCAGTGTCAATGTGTGGAAACAGTCTGACTACATACTGAGAGTCAGAGTAAAAGTTAAATTCCTCCTCTGCAAACATAACAAAGGCCTCAATAACAGCTGTGAGTTCAGCTCTTTGAGCTGAAGTTTCTTGTGTTTCTAAAACTTTCTGATGATCTCTTGTGACTATAGAGGCTTTACCGTTAGCTGATCCATCAGTAAAGAGTATCTGAGCATCTGAAATAGGGAACTGTTTACATCTGACAGGAAGAATAACTGGATGCTTAGACATAAAATTTAGCAAAACATGCAAGGGTAAATGATGCAAAATTTGACCACAATAGTTCCCTATAGCAATCTGCCAATCATCATCAAACATTAGAAGAGCATCAAGCTGCTCCTTATTATATGGAATTACAATCTCTGATGGCTCTTTACCAAACAATTCAATGCTCCACTTCCTTCCTTTTAGCATTAATGTGGCAATTAAACCGGGATAAGAAGCCACGACTTTTTTAGCTTGGGCAGGAAGATGGATCCATTCTAAAGGGCCGCTTTGCCACAGAACTCCGGTAGGCGCCGTTGGAGTAACTAGACAAAGGAACTGCCAAGTCATTGTCAAATCAATTCTTTTTACATAACTATTCGATAAGGCTGCTTCTACTTTGCCTAGGGCTTTCTGAGCCTCAGCTGTTAATTGTCTTTTAGAGGTTGAATCAGGATCCCCGCGTAGAATGTTAAAAAGAGGTTTCAATTCGGCAATGGTTAATTTTAAATATGGTCTAATCTAGTTAATATCACCTAAAAGTTTTTGATAATCATTTAAAGTAATAAGATGGTCTTTTCTCAATTGCGGAAGGGCATGAGTCACTGTTTCCGAATTTATGACTCTTTCTAAGTAAGTTATGGGCAGACTGATTTGAATTTTTTCTGTGGCAATTTTTAGACCTCTGTCTGTCAATGCCTGGGTCAGATCCTGGAGGACAGTTTGCTAACGAGCTCTATCAGGATGAGCTATTAAAATATCACCCATATAATGAATCATATATACCTGTTTATATTTAGTCCTAGTATCTTCTAGAGCGGCATTAACAAATTTCTGGCATAAGGTAGGGCTATTTTTCATTCCCTGAGGCAAAACCTTCCACTGAAGCCATAAGTAAGGCTGTTTAAGATTTTCAGATGGTAGACTAAAGGCAAATCGCTTTTTATCCTCAGTGTTTAAAGGAATGGTGAAAAAGCAATCTTGTAAATCAATTACAATTATACTATACCCCTCTGGAACGGCTACTGGGGAAGGGAGCCCAGGTTGTAAAGCCCCCATGTCCTTCATGGTGGCATTAATAGCTCTCAAATCCTGTAAAAGTGGCCATTTACCAGGTTTTTTTCTGAATGACAAAAATAGGAGTGTTCCAAGGGCTATTGGAGGGCTCAATATGTCCCAGTTCTAATTGTTCAAAGATTAATGCTTTAGCTGCCAGTAATTATTCCGTAGGCAGAGGCCATTGTTCCACCCACAACGGATCTTGAGATTTTCATGTAATGGGGTTGGCAGCAGAAACAATGGCCTCCATTATAAATTTGGATAGCCCAATCCAGTAAGTAACTGTCGAGGAGTTGGGCAAATTGGCTCAATTTTTCCTGTCTGCTGTTTACCTAATCCTTTTGATGGATCATAGTCCATTTGCAGCATCTTAGAGGTTACTTTATCATCAGGGCTAAAAAGTAACACTCTCATTTGAGACAGCATGTCCCTCCCCCACAGGGTAAGGGGGAGCAAAAGAACGACATAAGGTTGGAAAGTTCCACAGGTATCCTCAAATCGCCAATCTAAAATTTTTGCACTTTTGGCTACTGTGGGGGCTCTTCCTATCCCCTCCAAGTTATTTTCAGTAGTATGTGTGGTCCAGGAGCTGGGCCAGTCTTTTCCTGAACTGCAAGAAACATATGCTCCTGTGTCTAATAACCCCACAATAGCCTTGCCATTAATCAGAATAGTTTTCATAGGACGTTTCTGAGTAATTTCTGTTATCCAAAAAACCATATCGCTAGACCCAAATCCTTTCTCCTGCCTTTCACTCTGAGTAGCTGTGTGCCCTATGGCAGCACGGTAAGGCAAAAGCAAAAGCTGTGCTATTCTTTGTCCCTGATGTATTTGGAAAGTTTTAGTTGGGGATGAAATCATTATCTGAATTCATCCTGTATAATCTGAGTCAATTACTCTAGGGATAATTGTGAGACCTTGCATGGCTAAGGAACTTCTGCCTAATATAATTCCCACTAAACCTGTTGGTAATGGGCCTTTAACTCCTGTAGGGATTTTTATAGTGGGGCTATCTGGTGTTAATATTGTTGAGGTGGTGGAACTAAAGTCCAGTCCTGCGCTGCCTGGGGTTGCTCTGATGAGTTCTGCGACCAGACTAAGGGAATGAATGGGTTCAGTGACGCTGCCCCAATTGTTGTCGGGGCCTGGAGCTGGCCCATCAATCCGTTTCCTGACTGCTGGTTAGGGCCCAAAAAAGCTCCATTTCTATGGAACTGTGACCTACATTCTTTTGCCCAATGATATCCTTTTTGACAATGAGGGCAGAGAGACCTAGGGAGATTAGCAGACACAGCCGGGGGGTGAGGGGGGGCAGAATTTAGCAGAGAAGAACCAGCTGCTTTTTGGACACAAGCGTGCATAAAGTGCCCTTCCCGTCCACAAGAGAAGCAGGCCTTGGATAAACCAATATTCTGGCCTGGACTACTGGAATGACTCTTTGACGGGTTATTCCTCTTTGTAAAGAAAGACTGTACTGCCTGCTGATAGGAATTTCCCTTTATGGCTGCAGCTATGGCGACGCCCTGCATCATTGCTGGTCCTACATCTGCACATTGCCTGATATAATCTATTATTTGCCCAGTTTTTTTATAGGTCTTAGAATGGCCTGGCAGGTAGAATTAGCATATTTAAATGCCTGTTGTTTTATCAGTATTCCAGCTGCCTCAGTATTGGAAATTACTCTGTGGACTGCCTCTGCAAGTCTTGATATAAAGTCCTCATATGGCTCTTCTGGTTTTTGTTTAACGTTTAAGAAGGAGGAGGTAGATTCTTTCCCTTCAGGCAACAAGCGCCAAGCCCCAAGGGCACAGGTGGTTACTTGGTCTAAAGTGTTTCTGTCTAATCCCATCTGATCTCTAAGTGTTCCAAAATCATTAGTCCCTGCCAACATACTTTTTACAATATATCTTGGGCCATATTTTTGGTTAGCATCAGCCTGTTTTGGGGCAAGATCTTCATATTCAGCTCTCCAAAGTACATATTGCCTTCCAGACAGACAAGTTTTAGCGACTGTCTTCCAGTCATGGGGTGTCATCCATCTACCCGCTAAAGCCTCTATCAATACAGTGTATGGGGCTTTAGGCCCATACAAAGCACAAGCCTGTTTGAGTTCTTTGATCAGTTTCATTGGAATGGGTTCCCAGTGGTGGGCTGTTCCCCCACCACTTCCATCAAATATTATGGGGAAACAAGCCTCAAGGTGGGGGTCAAATTCATCATCAGGGCTAGAGAAAACCCTTCTTCAGGGAACTTCTAGTGGAGGCCCCTCACCCTTATATGGGGGGGGGGGGGGCAAAGGGTGTCCTATGTCCCTTTCTTCACACTTTGGGGATTTTTTATCCGTTTGGTGTTTAGATCTTATGGATGTTTTATCTGGGGATGTCTGCCTGAAGCTCCTAGATGCATATAACCTGATGGGGGACATTTCCCTTGAGCCTCTGGAAGCAGAAGACTTAATTGAGGAAATTTCTCTTGAATTCCTGGGAGCAGGTGGTCTGGTTGGGGAAGTTTTTCTTAAACTCCTTGGAGCAGATGATCTAATTGGAGAAGTTTCTCTTAAACTCCTTGGAGCATCTTTATTTAATAAAGGCCAGTCCTCATCAGAATGATCTTGACTTACTTCCTCTTCCAAATCTTCCTCATCTGAAAACTGATCTTTTTTCTCATCTCTGTCTATTACCTTTTCCTGGGCAGTCATTGCAGCTAACATTTCATTCAACTGCCGATAGATAGGTGTAGCCTCCTTTTCCTCACTCTCCTCTTCGATAGATACCTTTTTCTCTGCACTTTCCTCTTTAAAATGTCCTTTTTCATATTCAGGGGCAGGGTCTAGAGTGTCCCTAATTATATTCCATAAGGAAAAGGCGTCAGTAGGCACATTTTCTGAGCCATGTTCACCATGATAAGTTTTTAATTGTTTCCCTACACTCTCCCAAGTATCTAAGTTAACAGAGCCTTCTTCTGGAAACCAAGGACACTATTCTTGTACAAATGAAAAAAATGAATGAATATTGGATTTCTTGACTTTAATTCCTCGTTTAGTTAACAACTGCAAGATTACTCATATAAAAAGCTGTCTTTCTTTTGATTCACTGTTACCCATGTCAGAAAATTAAGCCTTTATAGAAAAGTCTGCCTCGTCAAGGGTTTTACCTTTGGTTAGGGGGGTTTTCTTTTCAACCCTAAGATAGCAGGTTTCTTTCAACCCTAAGATAGCAGGTTTCTTTCAACCTCTAGATCACCAGGTTTCTCTTAAAACCTTCAACACTTCCCACTCCTACTCACCCTGTCTATCCTACAGGGGGTTCTGCAGCACCCTGAGTGGGGTCCTAGCCGTCCTGAACACTCAATACTGGGGGAGTAACTTCAATATCTAAGGGTGCCTCGCCTTAGGCTCCCTTTTGCGCAGGTCTTGACAGCCAGGGCAAGTAAGTAGACTTGGCGAGCCTCCGCGCCCCAGATGGGAATTCAGCCTGAAATTAAAGTAAAGAAGAGACGGAGAGAAAGGGAGAAAAGGAGAGAGAGAGAGACATGGGGGGGAGGCAGGTTCCAAAGAAACTAGGCCGAGAGACTAGTCTGAGAAACTGGTCCATCCTTTATTGTTCAGAAGGTGTTTTATACTTTTGATAAAACATGAAGATCAATGGGTAACACAAAGTTATGCAGCATTAGCAGGACAGACTCATGAAAACCAGGCTTTTCTCTCTGCATACCTAATTGTATACACAAGTCTTAGGTAATTTACATCATTTTCCAGCCAAAAGGGCCAATTAACATTTTACAGCCTTTTTTCTGATAAGGGTTTGTCAACCGGAAGACTTATTTGTGTTGATCTTCCCAAAGTCTGGTGCCATTCTCAGAAAGCACTAAATAAAGTTACATTCTTACATAGCAAAGATACAGCAGTTTATAACAAGTGAAAGGAGTACAGTTATTTATAACAAAAGAAAAGTAATTGACTCAAAAGTCTAGTGTTGCTAACATCAAAACTACTATATATCTTTTTCCATATCCGGTTTACATTGATTAACATCCTCCCAGATGCCTAAAAGATAAAGAATATGGAGGTCTGGCAGCAATCATTGAGTCAACAGTGAAAATCCATCACCAACATGATTTTTAACTCTTTAGAAAAGGCTCTGTATCTTTAAGACGCTTTTAACCTTTGTGCCTCTCGCGGTTGGGGGTTGCAAGCAATTCACAAGCTGCAAGAGGTCCGGAGAACATGTTAGGCAAGCTAGAGAGCAATCAGAGGGGGTTAACTGAAACATCCCCTTCAAATGCAGAAGACTGAAGCCCTACTTTGACTTTTTTCCAGAGAATATCAGAAAAATGTAAAAGCAGAGAGCAAAAGCCAGCAGATTTTTGGGTTTTTTTTGCTGGGGTACATGCTCAGGAAATTCCAGGGGAGGGAGGCCCTGAAGTCTGATGACACGTTGCGTATGTCAGCTTCCTTCCTCATGACCTTGTCACGGGTGGGATTCCTCACACTGGTTTCCGGCAGGAACCATCATCTCTAGCTAGGAGGCAGAAACAGGGCTCCTCTTGATTTTTGGCGGGACTCTCGGTGTTCCTGTCAAGTGGAGACGGGTATGTCGGGGAACTTCTTGAGTTGTAGGAAGGGTGTGAAGGACCCTTTCGAAGTTCAAGAGGGAAGGTGTGATTTCCCTCAAGACGTGCAGTGGAAAAGGGCCTCATCTCACCTGGAGAGGAGAACCTCCTGGATATTCTCAAGTTGCGGCAGGTTCCTCTCCAGTTGTGACGGGGAACTCAGGGACTCGCTATGTGGCCTCAGGAAAGGCCAGTCTCCATGCAAGTTGCAAGGGGCCTCTCAGGATTCCTCTCCAGTCGATGCCGGGTCATACGACCTGGTCAAGGCCAGAACCTGAGGTTTCCTCTCAAGTGCTGACATGGATCTGGGGGTTCCTCTGGAGTCTCCACATGGGAGTCAGGCCTCGTCTCGAGTGGAGACATGCACGTCGAGTGGAGACATGCACGTCCTATTTCCTCCCTAGCTGTAGCAGCAGTGTCAGTCTTCCCGTCACGTTGACACAGGAATCTGTGGCTATCCGTCTAGGCTTTCCCACAGGGCTGTCACACGTGCCACCGTGGTGTGAGTCGATACTCGGCGTGACAGTCAAGGCAGTGCAGGGAAACCAGATTCCTCTGGAGTGGACTGAGACATTTGGGGGCTTTTGGAATGGTGGCATGACCCCTTGAATTCCTCTCAACTTTCCTGTTGAGAGCGCCTTCTCTTGATATGTGACGGGAACGCCGGGAACCCTTTCCCAATGAAGCAGGGAAAGGAAGCCTCATATCGAGGAGAGGAGTGGGAAACGGTGCTCCTCTTGAGTTATGTCGGGACCCTCCGAGTTCCTCTCGGTTGGAAAAGGGTACATCAGGAACTTCTTGAGTTGCCTCAAGGGTGTCAAGGACCCTTTCAAGGCTCAAGAGGGAAGGTGGGATTTCTCTCAAGAAGCCGCATCGGAAAAGGGCCTCATCTCGCATTGAGGGGAGAATCTCCTGGTTTTTCTCGAGTTGCGGCAGCAAACTTTGTGTCCCTCACGAGTTATGATGAGGATTTCAGGGAAGCCCTCATGGGAGCCTCAGGAATATTCAGACTCCATGCGAGTTGTGAGAGGCCTCTCGATATTCCTCTGCAGTCACTGCCAGGCCCGAGGTCCTCATCTGTAGTTGAGGCCGAACATCAGGGTTCCTCTCCTGTCCTGACATGGACCTCGGGGTTCCTCTGGGGTTTCCACAGGGGAGTCAGGCCTCGTCTCGTGCGGAGACATGCACATCCGCTCTCCTCTAAAGCTGGAAAAGCAGCCTCAGGCTTCCTCTCATGTTGACATAGGGATCGGTGGCTTTCTCTCGAGGTGCCACAGGGGTCCTCGGTGTGACTGTCGAGTCAGCGGCAGGGGAATCAGATGTATCTGGAGTGCATTGGGACATCGGGGTCTTTTGAAATGGTGGCATGAACCCTGGAGTTCCACTAGAGTGTCAAGTGGAGACCGTCTCCTCTTGAGGTGATATGGGAACCCCGGGACTCCGTTCCCGAAGAAGCAGGCAAACGGACCCTTCTCTCCGGATGAGGAGGGAAAACCAGGGCTCTTTTTGAGTTGTGGAGGGTTCCTTGGTGTTCCTCTCGAGTGGAGACGGGTATGTCGGGGAACTTCTTGAGTTGCCCCAAGGGTGTGAAGGACCCTTTTCAGGTTCAAGAGGGAAGGTGGGATTTCTCTCGAGACATCGCAGCAGAAAAGGGCCTCATCTCGCCTAGAGGGGAGAACCTCCTGGTTTTCCTCGAGTTGCAGCAGGTTCCTCTTGAGTTACGACAGGGACCTCAGAGACCCGCTTCTGTGGCCTCAGGAAAGGCCACTGATCATGCGAGTAGGGAGGGGTGTCTCCGAATTCCTCTACAGTCGGTGCCGGGTCCTAACTCCTCGTCTGGAGCTGAGGCCGGAACCTGAGTTTTCCTCTCCAGTGCTGACATGGATCTTGGGGTTCTTCTGGAGTCTCCACAGGGGTGTCAGGCCTCGTCTCGAGTGGAGACATGCACGTCCACTTTCGTCCTGAGCTTAAGCAGCAGTGTCAGACTTCCTATTGAGTTGACACAGCGACATGTGTCTTTCCCTCGAGGTGCCACAGGGCTGTCACACTTTCCACTGTGGTGTGAGTCGACACTCGGGGTGACTGTCGAGGCAGTGCAGGGAAATCGTATTCATCTGGAGTGGACTGAAACATTTGGAGATCTTTTGGAATGGTGGCACAACCGCTGGAGGTCCTCTCGACTTTCCTTTTGAGAACACCTCCTCTTGAGTTGCGACTGGAATGCAGGGAATCCTTTTCCGAAGAAACAGGGAAAGAACCCTCATCTCAAGCTGAGAAGGGGAAAACAGGGCTCCTCTTGAGCTGTGGCGGGACCCTCGGTGTTCCTCTCAAGCGGAGACGGGTATGTCGGGGAACTTCTTGTGTTGCAACAAGGGTGTGAAGGATCCTTTCGAGGAACAAGAGGGAAGGTGGAATTTCCCTCGAGATGCCACAGGGAAAGTGCCTCATCTCGCTTGGAGTGGTGAATCTCCTGATTTGTCTCGAGTTGCGGAAGGTTCCTCTCAAGTTACGACAGGGACATCAGGGACACACTCGTGTGGCCTCAGGAAAGGCCAGTCCCCGTGAGAGTTGCAAGGAACCTCTCAGGATTCCTCTCCAGTAGGTGCCTGGTCCTAAGTCCTCGTCTGGAGCTGAGGCCAGAACCTGAGGTTTCTGCTCCAGTGCTGACTTGGATCCTGGGGTACTTCTGGAGTCTCCACAGGGGAGTCATGCCTTATCTCGAGTCGAGACATGCACGTCCGCTTTCCTCCCAAGCTGTAGCAGCAGTATCATGCTTCCCTTCGAGTTGACAGAGAGATCTGTGGCTTTCCCTCGAAGTGCCACAGGACTGTCATAGATGCCACCGTGGTGTCAGTCGACAGTCAGGGTGACAGTTGTGGCAGTGCAGAGAAATCAGGTTCATCTGGAGTGGACTGGGACATTTGGGGGTCTTTTGGAATGGTGGCATGATGCCTGGAGTTCCTCTCGACTTTTCTGTGGAGAGAGCCTCCTCTTGAGATGCGATGGGAACACTGGGAATCCTTTCCCGACGAAGCAGGGAACGGACCTCATCTGGAGTTGAGGAGGGGCAAACAGGGCACCTCTGGAGTTGTGGTGGGACTCACGGTGTTCCTGTCTAGTGGAGACAGGTATGTCGGGGAACTTCTTGAGTTGCAGCAAGGGTGTGAAGGACCCTTTCGAGGTACAAGAGGGAAGGTGTGATTTCCCTCGAGCCGCCGCAGCGATAAAGGGTGTACACTCACATGGAGGGGACAATCTCTTGGTTTTCCTTGAGTTGCTGCAGGTCCTTCTCGAGTTATGATGGGGACCTCAGGGACCCACTCGTGTGGCTTCAGGAAAGGCCAGTCCCCTTGCGAGTTGAGAGGGGCCTCTTGGGATTCCTCTCCAGTCGGTGTTAGGTCCTAAGTCCTCATCTTGAGCCAAGGCCGGAACATGAGTATTCCTCTCCAGTGCTGACATGGATCTTGGGGTTCCTCTGGAGTCTCCACAGGGGAGTCAGTCCTAGTTTCGAGTGGAGACATGCAACTCCGCTTTCCACCCGAGCTGTAGCAGCAGTGTCGGCCTTCCCATCGAGTTGACACAGGGATCTGTGGCTTCCCCTCGAGGCTTTCCCACAGGACTGTTACACGTGCCACCGAGGTGTGAGTCGAAACTCGGGGTGACAGTCGAGGCAGTGCAGGGAAATCAGTTTCCTCTGGAGTGGACTGAGACATTTGGGGGACTTTTGGAATGGTGGAACGACCCCTGGTGTTCCTCTTTCTTTCCTGGTGAGAGTGCCTCCTCTTGAGATGCGACAGGAATGCCGTAAATCCTTTCCCGACGAAGCAGGGAAAGGAACCCTCATCTCGAGCTGAGGAGGGGGAAACGGGGCTCCTCTTGAGTAGTGACGAGACCCTTGGTGTTCCTTTAGAGTGGAGACAGGTATGTCTGAGAACTTCTTGAGTTGCACCAAGAATGTAAGGACCCTTTCAAGGTTGAAGAGGGAGGTTGTGATTTCCCTCGAGACGCCTCAGTGGAAAAGGGCCTCATCTGGCCTGGAGGGGAGAATCTCCTGGTTTTTCTCGAGTTGCACCAGCAAACTTGGGGTCCCTCCCGAGTTACAAAGGGGACCTCAGGGACACGGTCGTGGGACCTCAGGATCGTCCAGTCTCCATGAGAGATGCAAGGGGCCTCTCGGGATTTCTCTGCAGTTGCTGCTGGGGACGACGTCCTCATCTAGATTTGAGGCCAGAACCTCAGTGTTCCACCCCCGTGCCGACATGGATCTCAGGGTTCCTCTGGGGTTTCCACAGGGGCGTCAGGCCTCGTCTCGTGTGGAGACATGCACGTCGGCTCTCCACTCGAGCTGGAAAAGCAGCCTCAGGCTTCCTCTCGTGTTGACATAGGGATCGATGGCTTTCTCTTGAGGTGCCACGGGCCTGTGACGCGCGCCATTGTGCTTTGATTCGGCCCTCGGGTGACCGTCGAGTCATTTGCAGGGAAGTCATGTGTATCTGGAGTGCATTTGGACATCAGGGTCTTTTGAAATGGTGGCAGGACCCCTGCAGTTCCTCTCAAGTGTCAAATGGAGACCGCCTCCTCTTGAGGTGAGATGGAAACCCCAGATTCCTTTCCCGACGAGGCAGGGAAATGGACCCTCCTCTTGGGATGAGGAGGGAAAAACCGGGACTCATCTTGAATTGTGGTGGGACCCTCTGCGTTCCTCTCGATTAGAGTCGGGTACTTCGGTGAACTTCTTGAGTTGCCTCAAGGGTGTCAAGGAACCTTTCAAGGCTCAAGAGGGAAGGTGGGATTTCTCTCGAGACGCCGCAGCAGAAAAGGGCCTCATCTCGCTTTGAGGGGAGAATCTTCTGGTTTTTCTCGAGTTGGGGCAGCAAACTTTGGGTCCCTCTCGAGTTACGATGGGGACTTCAGGAACCCACTTGTGTGGGCCTCAGGAACGTCCAGTCTCCATTCGAGTTGTGTGGGGCCTCTCGGGATTCCTTTGCAGTCGCTGCCATGGCCGAAATCCTCATCTGTTATTGAAGCCGGAACCTCAGGTTTACTCTCCCATGCCAATATGGATCTCAGTGTACCTCTGGGGTTTATATAGGAGAGTCAGGCCTCGCTTCTTGTGGAGACATGCACATCTGCTCTCCTCTCGAGGTGGAAAAGCAGCGTCATGCTTCCTCTCAGGTAGACAGTGGCTTTCTCTCGAGGTGCCACTGGGCTGTCACACATGCCTTTTTGTTTTGACTCGGTCCTCAGGGTGACCGTCGAGTCAGTTGCAGGGGAGTCAAGTGTTCCTGGAGTGCATTGGGACAACAGGGTCTTTTGAAATGGTGGCACGACCCCTGGAGTTCCCCTCGAGTGTCAAGTGGAGACCGCCTGCTTTGAGGTGCTCCAGAACGCTGGGATTGCTTTCCCAACGAAGCAGGGAATTGGACCCTCGTCTCGGGAAGAGGAGGAAAAACAGGAATTCTTGAGTTGTGGCAGGACCCTCCGTGTTCCTCACGATTGGAGACGGGTACGTCGGGGAACTATCTGAGTTGCCTCAAGGGTGTCAAGGACCCTTTCGAGGCTCAAGAGGGAAGGTGGGATTTCTCTCTAGAAGCCGCATCGGAAAAGGGCCTCATCTCGTGTTGAGGGGAGAATCTCCTGGTTTTTCTCAAGTTGCGGCAGCAAACTTAGGGTCCCTCACGAGTTATGATGGGGACTTCAGGGACCCCCGCATGGGGGCCTCAGGAATGTTCAGGCTCCATGCAAGTTGTGAGAGGCCTCTCGATATTCCTCTGCAGTCGCTGCCAGGCCCGAGGTCCTCATCTGTAGTTGAGGCCAAACATCAGGGTTCCTCTGCCTTGCTGACATGGACCTCGGGGTTCCTCTGGGGTTTCCACTGGGGAGTCAGCCCTCGTCTAGTGTGGAGACATGCACGTCCACTCTCCTCTCGAGCTGGAAAAGCAGCCTCAGGCTTCCTCTCATGTTGACATAGGGATCGGTGGCTTTCTCTCAAGGTGCCACAAGGCTGTCACACTGCCATTGGCTTTTGAGTCGGTCCTTGGTGTGACCGTCGAGTCAGCAGCAGGGGAACCAGATGTATCTGGAGGGCATTGGGACATAGGGGTCTTTTGAAATGGTGGCACGAACCCTGGAGTTCCACTCGAGTGTCAAGTGAAGACCCCCTCATCTTGAGGTGATACGGGAACCCCGGGATTCCTTTCCCGAAGAAGCAGGCAAACGGACCCTCCTCTCGGGATAAGGAGCAAAAACCAGGGCTCTTCTTGACTTGTGGAGGGCCCCTCGATATTCCTCTCGAGTGGAGACTGCTATGTCAGGGAACTTCTTGAGTTGCCTCAAGGGTGTTATTGACCGTTTAGAGGTTCAAGAGGGAAGGTGGGATTTCTCTTGAGACGCCGCAGCAGAAAAGGGACTCATCTCGCTTTGAGGGAAGAATCTCCAGGTTTTTCTCAAGTTGCGGTAGCAAACTTGGTGTCCCTCTCGAATTATGACGGGGATCTCAGGGACCCGCTCATGGAGGGGTTCAGGAACATCAAGTCTCCATGCGAGTTGCGAGGGGCCTGTTGGGATTCCTCTGCAGTCACTGCCGGGGCCAATGTCCTCATCTGGAGTTGAGGCCGAAACCTCAGGTTTCCTCTCCTGTGCCGGCATGGATCTCAGGGTTCCTCTGGGGTTTCCACAGGGGAGTCAGGCCTCGTTTCGTGTGGAAACATGCACGTCCGCTCTCCTCTCGAGCTGGAAAAGCAGTGTCAGGCTTCCTCTCGGGTTGACATAGGGATCGGTGGCTTTCTCTCGAGGTGCCACAGGGCCTTCTCACACACCATCTTGTTGTGAGTCTGTCCTTGTGGTGACCGTTGAGTCAGTTGCAGGGAATTCAGGTGTATGTGAAATGCATTGGCACATCGGAGCCTTTTGAAATATTGTTACCGACCCCTGGAGTTCCTCTCTAGTATCAAGTGGAGACTGCCTCCTCTTGAGGTACTACGGGAACACCGGGATTCCTTTCCTGACGAAGTGGGGAAACCACCTGTCCTCTCGGGATGAGGAGGGAAAACTGGGACTCTTCTTGAGTTGTGGTGGGACCCTCTGTGTTCCTCTCGAGTGGAGACTTCTAAGTCGGGGCACTTCTTGAGGGGCCTGAAGGGTGTCAAGGTCCCTTTCCAGGCTCAAGAGGGAAGGTGGGATTTCTCTCAAGACGCCACAGCGGAAAAGGGCCTCATCTCGCGTTGAGGGGAGAATATCCTGGTTTTTCTCGAGTTGCAGTAGCAAAATTGGGGTTCTTCTAGAGTTACAACGGGGACCTGAGGGACCCGCTTGTGTGCGCCTCAGAAATGTCCAGTCTCCATGCGAGTTGGAAGGGGCATATCGGGATTCCTCTGCAGTCGCTGTTGGGGCCAAGGTCTTCATCTAGAGTTGAGCCCAAAAACTCAGGGTTCTGCTCCCATGCCAACATGGATCTCAGGGTTCCTCTGGGTTTTCCACAGGGGAGTCAGGCCTCATCTCGTGTGGAAACATGCATGTCCGCTCTCCTCTCGAGCTGGAAAAGCAGCGTCAGGCTTTTCTCGGGTTGACATAGGGATTGGTGGCTTTCTCTCGAGGTGCCACAGGGCTGTCACACCCGCCATCGTCTTTTGAGTCGGACCTCGGGGTGACCATCGAATCATTTGCTGGGGAGTCAGGTGTATTTGGAGTGCATTGGGACATTGGCATCTTTTGAAATAGTGGCATGACATGTGGAGTTCCTCTCATTTGTGAAGTGGAGACCAACTCCTCTTGAGGTACGACAGGAAGGCCGGGATTCCTTTCCTGAAGATGCAGAGAAACAGATCCACCTCTTGGGATGAGGAGGGAAAACCGGGGCTCTTCTTGAGTTGTGGAGGGACCCTAGGTGTTCCTTTTGAGTGGATACAGCTATGTCGGGGAACTTCTTGAGTTGCCTCAGGAATGTCAAGGACCCTTTCAAGGCTCTAGAGGGAAGATTGGAATTCTCTGGTGACACCGCAGCAGAAAAGGGCCTCATCTCGCATTGAGGGGAGAATCTCCTGCTTTTTCTCGAGTTGGGGCAGCAAACTTTGGGTCCCTTACGAGTTATGACAGGGACCTCAGGGGCCCGCTCGTGGGCTCCTCAGAAACGTCCAGTCTCCATGCGAGTTACGAGGAGTCTCTCGGTATTCCTGTGCAATCGCTGCAAGGCCGAGGTCTTCATCTGGAATTGAGCCTGAAATCTCAGGATTCCTATCCCGTGCCAACATGGATCTCGGGTTTCCTCTGGGATTTCCACAGGGGAGTCAGGCCTCGTTTCGTGTGGAAACATGCACGTCCGCTCTCCTCTCAAGCTGGAAAAGCAGTGTCAGGCTTCCTCTCGGGTTGACATAGGGATCGGTGGCATTCTCTCGAGGTGCCACTGGGCTGTCACATCCACCATCGTGTTTTGACTCCATCCTCGGGTGACCGTCATGTCAGTTGCTAAGGAGTTATGTGTATCTGGAGGGCATTGGGACAGCGGGGTCTTTTGGAATGGTGGCACGACCCCTGGAGTTCCTCTCAAGGGACAAGTGGAGACCGCCTCCTCTGGAGGTGGGACGGGAACACCGGGATTCCTTTCCCAAAGAAGCAGGGAAACAGACACTCCTCTCCGGATGAGGTGGGAAAACAGGGGCTCTTCTTGAGTGGTGGCGGGACCCTCGGTGTTCCTCTTGAGTGCAGACAGCTATGTCGGGGAACTTCTTGAGTGGCCTCAAGGTTTTCAAGGATCCTCTCGAGGCTCAAGAGGGAAGTTGGGATTTCTCTCGAGATGCTGCAGCGGAAAAGGGCCTCATCTCGCGTTGAGGGGAGAATATCCTGGTTTTTCTTGACTTGTGGCAGCAAAATTGGCGTCCTTAATGAGTTACAATTGGAACCTCAGGGACCCGCTTGTGGGAGCCTCAGGAACGTCCAGTCTTCATGCGAGTGGCGAGGGGCCTCTCAGGATTCCCCTCCAGTCGCTGCCAGGGCTGAGGTTCCCATCTGGAGTTGAGACCGGAACCTCAGGGTTCCTATCCCATGCCAGCCTGGATCACGGGGTACCTCTGGGGTTTCCACTGGGGAGTCATGCCTCGTCTGGTGTGGAGACATGCATGTACACTGTCCTTTTGAGCTGGAATAGCAGCGTCAGGCATCCTGTCGGGTTGATATAGGGATCGATGGCTTTCTCTCGAGGTGCCAGAGGGCTGTCACACGAGCCATCATGTTTTGAGTCAGTCCTCGATGTGAGCGTTGAGTCAGTTGCAGCGAAGTCAGGTGTATCTGGAGTGCATTGGGACATCAGTATCTTTTGAAATGGTGGCACGAACCCTGGAGTTCCAATCGAGTGTCAAGTGGAGACTGCCTCCTCTTGAGGTGCAACGGGAACGCTGGCATTCCTTTCCTAACGAATCAGAGAAACGGACCCTCCACTCGGATTGAGGAGGGAAACCGGGGCTCTTGTTGAGTTGTGGCGGGACCTTAGGTGTTCCTCTCGAGTGGAGACGCCTATGGTGGGGAACTTCTTGAGTTGCCTCAAGGGTGTCAATGACCCTTTCGAGGCTCAAGAGGGAAGATGGGATTTGTCTCAAGACGCCAAAACGGAAAAGGGCCTCATCTCCCATTGAGGGGAGATTCTTCTGATTTTTCTCCAATTGCATTAGCAAACTTGGGGTCCCTCTCGAGTTACAATGGGGATCTCAGGGACCCGCTCGTGGGGGGCCTCAGCAACGTCCAGTCTCCATGCGAGGTGCTAGGGGCCTCTCAGGATTCCTCTGCCATTGCTGCCGGGGCCGAGGTCCTCTTCTGGAGTTGAGGCCGGAACCTCAGGGTTTCGCTCCTGTGCCAACATGGACCTCAGGGTTCCTCTAGGGTTTCCACAGGGGAGTCAGGCCTCATCTGGTGTGGAGACATGTACGTCCACTCTCCTTTCGAGCTGGAAATGCAGCGTCAGGCTTCCTCTCGGGTTGACATAGAGGTCGGTGGCTTTCTCTCGAGGTGCCACATGGCTGTCACACCAGCCATCGTGTTTTGAGTCGGTCCTCGGTGTGACTGTCGAGTCAGTAGCAAAAGAGTCAGGTGCATCTGGAGTGCATTGGGACATCAGGTCTTTTAAACTGGTGGCACGACCCCTGGAGTTCCTCTCGAGTGTCAAATGGAGACTGCCTTCTCTTGAGGTTCGACAGGAATGCCGGGATTCCTTTCCAGCCGAAGCAGGGTAACAGACCCTCCTCTCAGGAGGAGGATGGAAAACCAGGGCTCTTCTTGAGTTGTGGCGGGACCCTCTGTGTTCCTCTCAAGTGGAGACGGCTATGTCGGGGAACTTCTTGAGTTACCTCAAGGGTGTAAAGGACCCATTCGAGGTTCAGGAGGGAAGGTGGGATTTCTTTTGAAATGCCACTGGGGAAAAGGGCCTCACCTCGCTTTGAGGTTAGAATCTCCTGGTTTTTCAGGAGTTGCGGCGGCGATCTTGGGGTCCCTCTCGATTAACGACGGGGACTTCATGGACCCTCTCGTGTGGGCCTCAGGAACGTCCAGTGTCCATGGGAGTTGCATGGGGCCTCTCGGGATACCTCTGCAGTCGCAACCAGGGCTGAGGTCCTCATCTGGAGTTGAGGCCGGAACCTCAGGGTTCCTCTCCCATGCTGACATGGAACTCGGGGTACCTCTGGGGTTTCCACAGGGGAGTCAGGCCTCGTCTGGTGTGGAGACATGCACGTCCGCTCTCCTCTCGAGCTGGAATAGCAGCGTCCGGCTTCCTCTCGGATTGACATAGGGATCAGTGGCTTTCTCTGGAGGTACCCCAGGGCTGTCACACCCACCATCGTGTTTTGACTCTGTCTTCAGATGTCTGTAGTGTCAGTTGCTAAGGAATCAGGTGTATCTGGAGTGCATTGGGACATGGGGGTATTTGAAATGGTGACACGACCCCTGGAGTTCCTCTCGAGCATCAAATGGAGACCGCCTCCTCTTGAGGTGCAACGGATTCACCGGAATTCCTTTCCCGACGAAGCAGGGAAACATAACCTCCTCTCAGTTTAAGGAGGGAAAACTGGGGCTCTTCTTGAGTTGTGGTGGGACCCTCGGTGTTCCTCTCGAGTGCAGACGGCTATGTCAG
This sequence comes from Ovis canadensis, assembly GCF_042477335.2. NCBI lineage: Eukaryota > Metazoa > Chordata > Mammalia > Artiodactyla > Bovidae > Ovis > Ovis canadensis. Next base: position 14,703,604 of record NC_091263.1, read on the forward strand.
GGAAATTCTTGAGTGGCCTCAAGGGAGTCAAGGACCCTTTCGAGGCTCAAGAGGGAAGGTGGGATTTCTCTTGAGAGGCCACAGTGGAAAAGGGCCTCATCTCACACTGAGGGGAGAATATCCTGGTTTTTCTCGAGTTTCGGTAGCGAACTTGCTGTCCTTAACGAGTAACAACGGGAAACTCAGGGAACAGCTCGTGGGGTTTCAGGAACGTCCAGTCTCCATGCGAGTTGCATAGGGCCTCTCGGGATTCCTCTGCAGTCGCTGCCAGGGCCCAGGTCCTCATCTGGAATTGAGGCCGAAACCTCAGGGTTCCTCTCCCATGCTGACCTGGAACTCGGGGTTCCTTTGGGGTTTCCACAGTGGAGTCAGGCCTCGTCTGGTGTGGAGACATGCACGTCCGCTCTCCTCTCGAGCTGGAATAGCAGCATCAGGCTTCCTCTTGGGTTGACATAGGGATCGGTGGCATTTCTTGTGGTGCCACAGGGCTGTCACACCCGCCATCCTGTTTCCAGTCGGTCCTCGGGGTGACTGTTGAGTCAGTAGCAGGGGAGTCAGGTGGATCTGAAGTCCATTGGGACATCGGGGTCTTTTGAAATGGTGGCAAGATTCCTGGAGTTCATCTCGAGTGTCAAGTGGAGACCGCTTCCTCATGAGGTGCAACAGGAACGCCGGGATTCCTTTCCCGATGAAGCAGGGATACGGACCCTCCTCTCAGTATGTGGAGGGAAAATCGGGGCTCTTCTTGAGTTGTGGTGGGACCCTCGGTGTTCCTTTCGAGTGGAGATGGCTGTTTCGGGGAATTTGTAGAGTTGCCTCAAGGGTGTCAAGGACCCTTTCGAGGCTCAAGAGGGAAGGTGGGACTTCTCTCGAGATGTCGCAGCGGAAAAGGGCCTCATCTCGCATTGAGGGGAGAATCTCCTGGTTTTCTCGAGTTGCGGCAGCAAACTTCGGGTCCCTCTCCAGTTACTACGGAGACCTCAGGGACCCTCCCATTGGGGCCTCAGGAACATCCAGTCTCCATGCGAGGTGCTAGGGGCCTCTTGGTATTCCTGTGCCATTGCTGCCGGGGCCGAGGTCTCCATCTGGAGTTGAGGCCAGATACTCAGGGTTCCTCTCCTGTGCCGACAAGGATCTCAGGTTTCCTCTGGTGTTTCCACAGTTTAGTCAGGTCTCGTCTCATGTGGAGACATGCACGTCTGCTCTCCTCTCGATCTGGAAAAGAAACGTCAGCCTTCCTGTCAGGTTGACATAGTGATCAATGGCTTTCTCTCGAGGTGCCACAGGGCTGTCACACCGCCATCGGCTTTTGAGTCAGTCCTTGGTGTGACCGTCGAGTCAGCAGCAGGGGAATCAGATGTATCTGGAGTGCATTGGGACATCAGGGTCTTTTGAAATGGTGGCACGAACCCTGGAGTTCCACTCGAGTGTCAAGTGGAGACTGCCTCTCCTTGAGGTGATACGGGAACCCCGGGATTCCTTTCCTGAAGTAGGCAAATGGACCGTCCTCTCGGGTTGAGGTGGGAAAACAGGGGCTTTTCTTGAGTTGTGGCGGGACCCTCGGTGTTCCTGCCAAGTGCAGACGGCTATGTTGGGGAACTTTTTGAGTTGTCTCAAGGGTGTCAAGGATGCTTTCGAGGCTTAAGAGGGAAGTTGGGATTTCTCTCGAGACGCTGCAGTGGAAAAGGGCCTCATCTCGCGTTGAGGGGAGAATCTCCTGGTTTTTCTCAAGTTGCGGCGGCAAAATTGGGGTCCTTGACGAGTTACAATCGGAACCTCAGGGACCCGCTCATGGGGGCCTCAGGAACGTCCAGTCTTCATGTGAGTTGCGAGGGGCCTCTCGGGATTTCCCTCCAGTCGCTGCCAGGGCTGAGGTCCTCATCCGTAGTTGAGACCAGAACCTCAGGATTCCTATCCCATGCCAACCTGGATCTCGGGGTACCTCTGGGGTTTCCACTGGGGAGTCATGCCTCATCTGGTGTGGAGACATGCAGGTGCGCTGCCCTTTGGAGCTGGAATAGCAGCGTCAGGCTTCCTGTCAGGTTGACATAAGGATCAATGGCTTCCTCTCGAGGTGCCACAGGGCTGTCATACGAGCCATCGTGTTTTGAGTCGGTCCTCGATGTGAGCGTTGAGTCAGTTGCAGCGAAGTCAGGTGTATCTGGAGTGCATTGGGACATCGGTATCTTTTGAAATGGTGGCATGAACCCTGGAGTTCCAATCGAGTGTCAAGTAGCGACCGCCTCCTCTTGAGGTGCAGCGGGAATGCTGGCATTCCTTTCCTGACAAATCAGGGAAACGGACCCTCCACTCGGATTGAGGAGGGAAACCGGGGCTCTTGTTGAGTTGTGGCGGGACCTTAGGTGTTCCTCTCGAGTGGAGACGCCTATGGCGGGGAACTTCTTGAGTTGCCTCAAGGGTGTCAATGACCCTTTCGAGGCTCAAGAGGGAAGATGGGATTTGTCTCAAGACGCCAAAACGGAAAAGGGCCTCATCTCCCATTGAGGGGAGATTCTTCTGATTTTTCTCCAATTGCATTAGCAAACTTGGGGTCCCTCTCGAGTTATGACGGGGATCTCAGGGACCCGCTCGTGGGGGCCTCAGCAACGTCCAGTCTCCATGCGAGGTGCTAGGGGCCTCTCAGGATTCCTCTGCCTTTGCTGCCGGGGACCGAGGTCCTCTTCTGGAGTTGAGGCCGGAACCTCAGGGTTTCGCTCCTGTGCCAACATGGACCTCAGGGTTCCTCTAGGGTTTCCACAGGGGAGTCAGGCCTCATCTGGTGTGGAGACATGTACGTCCACTCTCCTTTCGAGCTGGAATAGCAGCGTCCGGCTTCCTCTCGGGTTGACATAGGGATCAGTGGCTTTCTCTGGAGGTACCCCAGGGCTGTCACACCCACCATCGTGTTTTGACTTGGTCTTCGGGTGTCCGTAGTGTCAGTTGCTAAGGAATCAGGTGTATCTGGTGTGCATTGGGACATCAGGGCCTTTTGAAATGGTGGCCCGACCCCTGGAGTTCCTCTCGAGGGTCAAGTGGAGACCTCCTCCACTTGAGGTGTGACGGATACACTGGAATTCCTTTCCCGACGAAGCAGGGAAACGTAACCTCCTCTCGCCTTAAGGATGGAAAAGCAGGGCTCTTCTTGAGTTGTGGCGGGACCCTCGGTGTTCCTCTCGAGTGCAGACGGCTATGTCGGGGAACTTCTTTAGTGGCCTCTAGCGTGTCAAGGACCCTTTCGAGGCTCAAGAGGGAAGGTCGGATTTCTCTCGAGACGTCAAATTGGAAAAGGGCCTCATCTTGCATTCAGGGGAGAATCTCCTGATTTTTCTCAAAGTGCAGTAGCAAACTTGGGATCCCTCTCCAGTTACGACGGGGACCTCAGGGACCCTCCCGATGGGGTCTCAGGAACGTCCAGTCTCCATGCGAGTTGCGAGGGGCCTCTTAGGATTCCTGTCCCGTCACTGCCAGGGCCTAGGTCTTCATCTAGAGTTGAGCCCGGAAACTCAGGGTTCCTCTTCTGTGCCGACAAGGATCTTGGGTTTCCTCTGGGGTTTCCACAGGGGAGTCAGGCCTCCTCACGTGTGGAGACATGCACGTCTGCTCTCCTCTGGAGCTGGAAAGGCAACGTCAGCCTTCCTGTCAGGTTGAGATAGTGATCGGTGGCTTTCTCTTGAGGTGCCACAGGGCTGTCACACCCACCATCGGCTTTTGAGTCGGTCCTCGTGGTGACCGTCAAGTCAGTTACAGTGAGTCAGGTGTATCTTGTGTTCATTGGGACATTGGGGTCTTTTGAAATGGTGGCAGGAAACCTGGAGTTCCTCTCGAGTGTGAAGTGGAAACCACCTCCTCTTGAGGTGTGACGGTAATGCTGGGATTCCTTTCCTGACGAAGCAGGGAAATGGACCCTCCTCTCGGGTTGAGGAGGGAAAACCGGGGCTCTTCTTGAAATGTGGCGGGACTCTCAGTGTTCCTCTAGAGTGGAGACGGCTATTGTGGCGAACTTCTTGAGTTGCCTCAAGAGTGTCAAGGACCCTTTCAAGGCTCAAGAGGGAAGGTGGGATTTCTCTCAGGACGCCACAGCGGAAAAGGGCATTATCTCGAGTTGAGGGGAGAATCTTCTGGCATTCCTCGATTTCCAGTAGCAAAATTGGGGTCCATTGGAGTTACGATGGGGACCTCTGGGACGCGTTCGTGGGGGCCTCAGGAACGTCCAGTCTCCATGCGAGGTGCTGGGGGCCTCTTGGGATTCCTCTGCTGTTGCTGCCGGGGCTGAGGTCCTCTTCTGGAGTTGAGGCCGGAACCTCAGGGTTCTGCTCCCGTGCCGACATGGAACTCAGTGTTCCTCAGCGGTTTCCACAGGGTAGTCAGGCCTTGTCTGGTGTGGACACATGCACGTCCGCTCTCCTCTCGAGCTGGAAAAGCAGCGTCAGGCTCCCTCTCGTGTTGACATAGGGATCGGTTGCTTTTCTCGAGGTGCCTCAGGGCTGTCACACATGCCATCATGTTTTGAATCGGTCCTCAGGGTGACCGTCGAGTCAGTTGCAGGGGAGACACGTGTATCTGGAGTGCATTGGGACATTGGGCTCTTTTGAAATGGTAGAACTACCCCCTGGAGTTCCTCTCGAGTGTCTAGTGAAGACCGCCTCCCCTTGAGGTGCGATGGGAATGCTGGGATACCTTTCCCGATGAAGCAGGGAAATGGACCCTCCTCTTGGGATGAGGAGGCAAAACCAGGGCTCTTCTTAAGTTGTGGCAGGACCCTCGGTGTTCCTCTCATTTGAGACGGCTATGTCGGGGAACTTCTTGAGTTGTCTCAAGGGTGTCAAGATCCTTTCGAGGCTAAAGTGGGAATGTGGGATTTCTTTTGAGACGCCACAGCAGAAAAGGGCCTCATCTCGCATTTAGGGGAGAATCTTCTGATTTTTCTCGAGTTGTGGCAGCAAACTTGGGGTCCCTTTTGTGTTACGATGGGAAACTCAGGGACCCGCTCTTGGGGGCCTCAGGAATGTCCAGTCTCCATGCGAGTTGCGAAGGGCCTCTCGGGATTCCTCTGCGGTTGCTTCTGGGGCCATGGTCCTCATCATGAGTTGAGGCCAGTACCTCAGGGTTCCTCTCCCATGCCTACATGGATCTCGGGGTTGCTCTTGGGTTTGCACAGGAGAGTCAGGCCTCGTCTCGTGTGGAGACATGCACTTCCACTCTTCTTTCAAGCTGGAAAAGCAGCGTCAGGCTTCCTGTCATGGTTGACATAGGGATCGGTGGCTTTAGCTCGAGGTGCCACAGATCTGTCACACCCGCCATCGTGTTTTCAGTCGTTCCTCGGTGTGACCATCGAGTCAGTTGCAGGGCATTCAGGTGTATCTGGAGTGCATTGGGTATTCGGGGTCTTTTGCAATGGTAGCACGACCCCTGCAATTCCTATCGAGTTTCACTTGGAGATCGCCTCCTCTTGAGGTGCCAAGGGAATGTCGGTTTCCTTTCCCAACGAAGCAGGGAAACGGACTGCCGAGGTCCAGCCCCGGTGGATCCAGGGTGATTCGAAGAGGAGACGGATAGGCGAGGAAAACTTCTTTATTTAGAGATATAAAATTAGATTAGGAAGAAATAGTATAGTAGGAAATTTAGGGGGAGAAAAAGAGGCTGAATAACTTGGTTTACAGGGAAAACCAATGAAACCTCGAGACAAGAGGTTTGCCCCATCTACTTTAGGCCACTAGCACCCACTTGAATATCGAAGGGTGCCCTGCCTTAGACTCCCTTTTGCATGGATCTTAGCCTCCAGGGCAAGTAAGTAGACGTGGTGAGCCTCCCCTCTCCAGATGGGAATTCAGCCAAATAACGGGAGAAAAGAATGATATGGGGAAGCCCAGCATCAGTGCAAGACTCCAAAAATTTTATTTTTCAAAATCAGCTTATAAGCCCCAAATTGTACATAAAGAAATAACGGAATATGCAGAGTTACACAGGGGCAGCAGTTGTGACCCTCATTGAGACCAGGCTTTCTTTTTGCATACCCTCCCGTATACAAAAGGTCTCAGGTGGTTTACACTATCCTCTGGCCAAGAGGCCTGTTAACATTTTTATGGCTCTCTTCCTGGATAATTGTCCAGAAAACTCCTTTCCCCAGAAGGGTTTTTCTTTACTCTGCGTCATCCTCAAAGTACTAAATAAAGCCACATTCCTGTAGAACAAAGGTGCAGTGGGTTATAACAAAGAAAGCACTTAACTCAAAGATCTAATGTTGCTAATACCAGGTCTACTATCTGTTTTTCTATATACCAACTATATCTAAAAATAAAATATATGAAAATTTGGCAGCAAGTATTGCCTCAACAAATGAAACCTTTAATCAGTCCTATTCTAATGATTTTGACTCCTTGGAAGCCCCTACATTCCTAGGATGTTTTAAGCTTCCTGTGCTTCCCGCAGTTGGGAGGCCTCAAACAATCACACGCACAGCTGTATGAGTCCTGATTGCAGGCTAGAAATCCATCAGAGGGGTTTTTGAATTGAAACACCCTTTCAAATGCAGAAGACAAAAGCCTTGAGATGACATTTTCCAGAGTATGTCAGAAGAGTGGAAAAGCAGAGTACAAAGGCCGGCAGACTTTGGTTTTTTGGGGTACATGATCAGGTAATACCATGGGGAGAACCTGAGATCTGACTTGACCTGGACCATCAGATCTCTGCCACATGACTTTGTCACTGGTGGGATTCCTCACGCTGGCTCCTGGCAATGGACCCTCCTCTCGGGATGAGAAGGGAAAACAGGGGCTCTTCTTGAGTTGTGGCGGGACCCTCGGTTTTCCTCTCGAGTGGAGATGGGTATGGCGGGGAACTTCTTGAATTGCCTCAAGGGTGTCAAGGACCCTTTCGAGGCTCAAGAGGGAAGGTGGGACTTCTCTCGAGACGCCGCAGCAAAAAAGAGCCTCATCTCACATTGAGGGGAGAATCTCCTGCTTTTTCTCAAGTTATGGCAGCAAACTTGGGGTCCCTCTCGAGTTACGATGGGGACCTCAGGGACCCACTCGTGGGGGCCTCAGGAACATCCAGTCTCCATGCGAGTTGCGAGGGGCCTCTCAGGATCCCTTTGCATTCACTGCCAGGGCCGAGGTCCTCATCTGGAGTTGAGGCCAGAACCTCAGGTTTCCTCTCCCGTGCCTACATGGATCTCAGGGTTCCTCTGGGGATTACACAGGTGAGTCAGGCCTCGTCTCGTGTAGAGACATGCACATCCGATCACCTCTCGAGCTGGAAAAGAAGCTTCAGGATTCCTCTCGGGTTGACATAGGGGTCGGTGGCTTTCTCTCGAGGTGCCATAGGGCTGTCACACCTGCCATCGGCTTTTGAGTCGGTCTTCGGGGTGACTGTCGAGTCAGTTGCAGGGGAGGCAGGTGTATCTGGAGTGCATTAGGACATTGGGGTCTTCTGAAATGGTGGCACAACCCCTGGATTTCCTCTCGAGTGTCAAGTGGAAACCGCCTCCTCTTGAGGTGTGATGGAAACGCCGGGATTCCTTTCCCAAAGAAGCAGGGAAACGGACCCTCACCTCAGGAGGAGGGAAACCTGGGGCTCTTCTTGAGTTGTGGCGGGACCCTCAGTGTTCCTTTAAAGTGGAGATGGCTATGTCGGGGAACTTCTTGAGTTGCCTCAAGGATGTCCAGGAACCTTTTGAGGCTCAAGAGGGAAGGTGGGATTTCTCTCGTGACGCCGCAGCAGAAAAGGCCTCATCACGCATTGAGGGGAGAATCTCCTGGTTTTTCTCGACTTGTAGCAGCAAACTTGGGGTCCCCCTCAAGTTACGACTGGGACTGCAGGGACCCACTCATGGAGGCTTCAGGAACGTCCAGTCTCCAAGCGAGTTGAGCAGGGCCTCTAGGGAGTCCTCGGCAGCCACTTCTGGGGCTGAGATCCTCATCTGGAGTTGAGGCCGGAACCTCAGGGTTCCTCTCCCTTGGTTACATGGATGTTGGGGTTCCTCTGGGTTTTCCACAGTGGAGTCAAGCCTCGTCTCGTGTGGAGACATGCATGTCCGCTCTCCTCTCGAGCCTGAAAAGCAGTGTCAGGCTTCCTGTAGGGTTGATAAGGGATCGGTGGCTTTCTCTCTAGGTGCCACAGGGCTGTCACACATGCCATCGTGTTTTGAGTCGAACTTTGTGATGACCTTGGAGTCAGCGCACGGGAGTCAGGTGAAAATGGGATGCATTGGGACAGCGGGGACTTTTAAAATGGTGGCACGACCCCTGGAGTTCCTCTTGAGTGTCAAGTTGAGACCGCCTGCTCTTGAGGTGAGACAGGAACGCTGGGATTCTTTTCCTGACAAAACAGGGAAACGGGCACTCCTCTCCAGATGAGGAGGGAAAACCGGGGCTCTTCTTGAGTTTTGGCGGGACCCTTGTTTTTCCTCTTGGGTGGAGTCAGTTATGTTGGGGAACTTTAGAGTTGCCTCAAGGGTGTCAAGCACACTTTCGAGGCTCAAGAGGGAAGGTGAGATTTCTCTTGAGAAGCCACAGTGGAAAAAGGCCTCATCTCGCGTTGAGGGGAGAATCCCCTGGTTTTTCTCGAGTTGCTGCAGCAAACTTGAGGTCCCTCTCCAGTTATGACGGGGAACCCAGGGACCCGCTCGTGTGGCCTCAGGAAAATCCAGTCTCCATACAAGTTACGAAGGGTGTCTCAGGATTCCTCTGCGGTTACATCTGGGGCCAAGGTCCTCTTCTGGAGTTGAGGCCAGAACCTCAGGGTTCCTCTCCCGTGCCGACATGGATCTCGGGATTTCTCTGGAGTTTCCACAGGGAAGTCTGGCCTCATCTCATGTGGAGATATGCAAGTCCGCTCTCCTCTCGAGCTGGAAAAGCAGTGTCAGGTTTCCTGTTGGGTTGACATAGGGATTGGTGGCTTTGTCTTGAGGTGCTACAGGGTTGTCACACCATCCGTCGTGTTTTGAGTCGATCCTCGGGGTGACCGTCGAGTCAATGCAGGGGAGGCAGGTGTATCTGGAGTGCATTGGGACATTGGAGTCTTTTGAAATGGTGGCACGACCCCTGGAGTTCCTCTCGAGTGTCAAGTGGAGATGGTATCCTCTTGAGGTGCGACGGGAACTCTGGGATTCCTTTCTCAACGAAGCAGAGAAATGGGCCTTCCTCTTGAGGGGAGGTGGAATACCCAGGGCTCTTCTTGAGTTGTGCTGGGACCCTCGGTGTTCCTCTCGAGTAGAGACGGGTATGACGGGGAACTTCTTGAGTTGCCTCAAGGGTGTCAAGGACCCTTTGGAGGCTCAAGAGGGATGGTGGGATTTCTCTCAAGAAGCCACAGGGGAAAAAGGCCTCATCTCGCATTGAGGGGAGAATCTCCTGGTTCTTCTCGAGTTATGGCAGCAAAGTTGGGGTTCCTCTCAAATTACGATGGGGACCTCAGGGACCGGCTCGTGTGTCCTCCGGAATGTCCAGTCTCCATGCGAGTTGCGAGGGGTTCCACTCGGGATTCCTCTGCAGTTGCTGCCGGGGCCAAGGTCCTCAACTTGAGTTGATGCCAGAACCTCCTGTCCAGTGCCAAAATGGATCTCTGGCTTCCTGTGGAGTTTCCACAGTCGATACAGGCCTCGTCTTGTGTGGAAACATTCACAACCGCTCTCCTCTCGAGTTGGAAAAGCAGTGTCAGGATTCCTGACGGGTTGACCTAGGGATCGGTGGCTTTCTCTCGAGGTGCCACAGGGCTGTCACACCTGCCATCGTGTTTTCAGTCGATCCTCGAGGAGACCGTCGAGGCAATGCAGGGGAGTCAGATGTATCTGAAGTGCATTGGAACATCGGGGTCTTTTGAAATACACGACCCCTTGAGTTCCTCTCGAGTGTCAAGGTGAGACCGCCCTCTCTTATGGTGCTTCGGGAATGCCAGGATTCTTTTCCCGACGAAGCAGGGAAATGGACCTTCCTCTCGGGATAAGGAGCGATACCCCAGTCTCTTCTTGAGTTGTGGCGGGACCCTCGGTGTTCCTCTCGAGTGGAGATGGGTATGTTGAGGAACTTCTTGAGTTGCCTCAAGGGTGTCAAGGACTCTTTTGAGGCTCAAGAGGCAAGGTGGGATTTCTCTAGAGATGCCGCAGTGGAAAAGGGCCTCATCTCGCCTTGAGGGGAGAATCTCCTGGTTTTCCTCGAGTTGCAGGAACAAATTTGGGGTTCCTCTTGAGTTACATCGGGGACCTCAGGGAGCCGCTCATGTGGCCTCAGATAAGTCCAGTCTCCATGTGAGTTGCGAGGGGCCTCTTGGGATTCCTCTGCAGTCGCTGTTGGGGCCTAGGTCCTCATCTGGAGTTGAGGCCGGAAGCTCAGTGTTCCTCTCCAGTGCTGACGTGGATCTCGGTGTTCCTCTGGACTTTCCACAGGGGAATCAGGCCTCATCTCGTGTGGAAACATGCAAGTCCGCTCTCCTCTCGAGCTGGAAAAGCAGTGGCAGGCTTCTTCTCAGGTTGACATTGGGATCGGTGGCTTTCTCTTGAGGACCCACAGCGCTGTCACACCTGCCATCGTGTTTTGAGTCGATCCTCGGAGTGACCGTCAAGTCAGTGCAGGGGAGTCATATGTATCTTGAGTGCATTGGGACATCGGGGTCTTTTGAAATGGTGGCACGATCCCAGGATTTCCTCTCGAGTGTCAAGTTGAGGCTGCCTCCTGTTGAGGTGTGACGGGAACGCCTGGATTTCTTTCCCAACGAAGCAGGGAAATGGACCCTCCTCTCGGGATGAGGAGGGAAAACCGGGGTTCACTAAGCGCAGGTGGCGGTGGCAGGCCGGCACACTTACTGCAGCTGAATGCTACCCCACCTCCGAGGTCAGGGGTGGTGGCTGAGAGGAGCTACCCCATGTCCTAGGCCAGGGGTGACAGCCAATAGGAATTACCCCGCGTTTGAGGCCACGGATTGGGGCCTGAAGGAGATACCCTGCTTCCGAGGCCAGGGGCAGTGGCAGAGAGGAGGACCCTGGGGCTGAGGCCAGGGGCAGCGCCTGAGGCCAGGGGCGGCGGCTGGGAGGAGCAACCGCACGCCCAAGGAGTGGTGGCTGTGCAGGCACAGGAAGTCCTAGAGGAGCCATCCCACGTTGAAGGTCAGGAAAGGCGGTGGGAGGAGATAACCCTCATCCAAGGTAAGGAGCAGCAGCTGTGCTTTGCTGGAGCAGCCTTGAAGAAATACCCCATGCCCAATGTAAGAGAAACCCAAGTAAGATGGTAGGTGTTGCAAGAGGGCGTCAGAGGGCAGACACACTGAAACCATACTCACAGAAAACTAGTCATTCTAATCACACTAGGACCACAGCCTTGTCTAACTCAATGAAACTAAGCCATGCCCGCAGGGCCACCCAAGATGGGCAGGTCATGGTGGGGAGGTCTGACAGAATGTGGTCCACTGGAGAAGGGAATGGCAAACCACTTCAGTATTCTTGCCTTGAGAACCCCATGAACAGTACGAAAAGGCAAAATGGTAGGATACTGAAAGAGGTACTCCCCAGGTCAGTAGGTACCCAATATGCTACTGGAGGTCAGTGAAGAAATAACTCCAGAAAGAATGAAGGGATGGAGCCAAAGCAAAAACAATACCCAGCTGTGGATGTGACTGGTGATAGAAGCAAGGTCCAATGCTGTAAAGAGCAATATTGCATAGGAACCTGGAATGCCAGGTCTATGAATCAAGGCAAATTGGAAGTGGTCAAACAGGAGATGGCAAGAGTGAACGTTGACATTCTAGGAATCAGAAAACTAAAATGGACTGGAATGGGTGAATTTAACTCAGATGACCATTATATCTACTACTGCGGGCAAGAATCCCTTGGAAGAAATGGAATAGCCATGATGGTCAACAAAAGAGTCCGAAATGCAGTACTTGGATGCAATCTCGAAAATGACAGAATGATCTCTGTTCGTTTCCAAGGCGAACCATTCAATATCACAGTAATCCAAGTCTATGCCCCAACCAGTAATGCTGAAGAAGCTGAAGTTGAACGGTTCTATGAAGATCTACAAGACCTTTTAGAATTAACGCCCAAAAAAGATGTCCTTTTCATTATAGGGGACTGGAATGAAAAAGTAGGAAGTCAAGAAACATCTGGAGTAACAGACAAAGTTGGCCTTGGAATGCAAAATGAAGCAGGGTAAGGACTAACAGAGTTTTGCCAAGAAAATGCACTGGTCATAGCAAACACCCTCTTCCAACAACACAAGAGAAGACTCTACACATGGACATCACCAGATGGTTGACACTGAAATCAAATTGATTATATTATTTGCAGCCAAAGATGGAGAAGGTCTATACAGTCAACAAAAACAAGACCAGGAGCTACTGTGGCTTAGATCATGAACTCCTCATTACCAAATTCAGAATGAAATTGAAGAAAGCAGGGAAAACCACTAGACCATTCAGGTATGACCTCAATCAAATCCCTAATGATTATACAGCGGAAGTGAGAAATAGATTTAAGGGCCTAGATCTGATAGATAGAGTGCCTGATGAACTATGGAATGAGGTTCATGACATTTTACAGGAGACAGGGATCAAGACCATCCCCATGGAAAAGAAATGCAAAAAAAGCCAAATGGCTGTCTGGGGAAGCCTTACAAATAGCTGTGAAGAGAAGAGGAGTGAAAAGCCAAGGAGAAAAGGAAACATAAGCATATGAATGCAGAGTTCCAAAGAATAGCAAGAAGAGATAAGAAAGCCTTCTTCAGCGATCAATGCAAAGAAATAGAGGGAAAGAACAGAATGGGAAAGACTAGAGATCTCTTCAAGAAAATTAGAGATGCCAAGGGAATATTTCATGCAAAGATAGGCTCGATAAAAGACAGAAATGGTATGGACATAACAGAAGCAGAAGATATTAAGAAGAGGTGGCAAGAATACACAGAAGAACTGTCCAAAAAAGATCTTCATGACCCGGATAATCACGATGGTGTGATCACTCATCTAGAGCCAGACATCCTGGAATGTGAAGTCAAGTGGGCCTTAGAAAGCATCACTAAGAACAAAGCTAGTGGAGGTGATGGAATTCCAGTAGAGCTATTTCAAATCGTGAAAGATGATGCTGTGAAAGTGCTGCACTCAATATGCCAGGAAATTTGGAAAACTCAGCAGTGGCCACACGACTGGAAAAAGTCAGTTTTCATTCCAATCCCAAAGAAAGACAATGCCAAAGAATGCTCAACCTACCGCACAATTGCACTCATCTCACATGCTAGTAAAGTAATGCTCAAAATTCTCCAAGCCAGGCTTCAGCAGTACATGAACCATGAACTTCCTGATGTTCAAGCTGGTTTTAGAAAAGGCAAAGGAACCAGAGATCAAATTGCCAACATCCTCTGGATCATGAAAAAGCAAGAGAGTTCCAGAAAAACATCTATTTCTGCTTTATTGACTATGCCAAAGCCTTTGACTGTGTGGGTCACAATAAACTGTGGAAAATTCTGAAAGAGATGGGAATACCAGACCACCTGACCTGCCTCTTGAGAAATCTGTATGCAGGTCAGGAAGCAACAGTTAGAACTGGACATGGAACAACAGACTAGTTCCAAATAGGAAACGGAGTACGTCAAGATTGTATATTGTCACCCTGCTTATTTAACTTATATGTAGAATACATCATGAGCAACGCTGGACTGAAAGAAACACACGTTGGAATCAAGATTACTGGGAGAAATATCAATAACCTCAGATATGCAGATGACACCACCCTTATGGCAGAAAGTGAAGAGGAACTAAAAAGCCTCTTGAAAGTAAAAGAGGAGAGTGAAAAAGTTGGCTTAAAGCTCAACATTCAGAAAACGAAGATCATGGCATCTGGTCCCATCACTTCATGGGAAATAGAAGGAGAAACAGTGGAAACAGTGTCAGACTTTATTTTTTTGGACTCCAAAATCACTGCAGATGGTGACTGCAGCCATGAAATTAAAAGACACTTACTCCTTGGAAGAAAAGTTATGACCAAACTAGATAGTATATTCAAAAGCCGAGACAATACTTTGCCGACTAGGGTCCATCCAGTCAAGGCTATGGTTTTTCCAGTAGTCATGTATGGATGTGAGAGTTGGACTATGAAGAAGGCTGAGCACCGAAGGATTGATGCGTTTAAACTTTGGTGTTGGAGAAGACTCTTGAGAGTTCCTTGGACTGCAAGGAGATCCAGCCAGTCAGCCTCTGGCTGCCCAGGAAACTTTGACTGAGGAGCATGCTTCAGGACACTCCACGGCAAGACTGGAGGAGGAAGGACACACAGGGACATGCATCTATCAGGAGTGTGCATTTGTGCGTGTGTGCATGCACACATCCACGATGGATCCAGGTACGTGATCCATCTGTGGGTGTATTCCTTAGAGCCCTGCCCCAGCTGCAGAGCCACCTGAAGTGATTCAGGTGTGTGGGACTCTCCATCCCCTCCACACCATCTAGGGTATCTGTGCTGTGAACATTCCATGGGCCTTAAAGTCCTCTCCTCTCAGTGTGTTCTTTCTTTGGTAGAACACTTGGCCAGAGAGGCCAGGAGAAAGAGGGAAGTCATCTCTCCCTCTCAAACAAGGATCCTTGTGCAAGCCTTCACGTGGGATTGCTTTCCGGTGAATTGCTGCCAGGGAAGAACTGGCTCATCAGACGGGAATCCCAGAAATTGATGTGCTGAGTGGTGTGTTTTGGGCCACTGTGGCCTTGCAGGCACCCCTCATTTCCCAGGGCCAAGGGATTCGTTTGCAGAAAATGGCCCTGCAGAACTTTCCCTGTGGCTGACAGATCAGAGGATGGGCGGCCAGGTGGGGTGTTGAATGGGCACTGGGAGGCGCCAGCACTTTGATCTGGACGGTCATGACGTCTGATGTGCCTGTCTGCCTTTTGCTCCCCTAGACATGGTTTCAAAACTGAATATCTCAGCACCCCTAGCAGAGCACAAGGGGCCCAGGAATGTCTGGGCCCAAGGCCCAGGTGGTGCACTGGCCATGACTACTCCTGCTCCAGAGACCCGAAGGGCCCCACCCACTGTCCGGAGCACCTCACTTCCCCTCACATCTCTCAGCCACAGGCTATCATGCCACCCTTGGCTGCAGCGACACCTTTGGGCACCCCACCTTCTGGGTGCCTGGAACTGCCTCTGTGGTCTGTGTGGGTCAGCTGTTGAGTATCTTCATGGTCCAGCCCAGCCAGGTGGATCTCCAGCCAGGTGGGAAGCCACCATCTCCTCCCCAGGTAGCAGTTCCCTGGGCTGAGTTCTCCCCTGCTGTCACAGCATCTTGGCAACCTGGGCCAGGGGTCACCTTGCCACCTGGGCAGCCTGAGACACATATCCCACGGTGGCCGGAGTCACCCTATGGTGAAGTAATGGCCCCTCCGCTATAGCCACAGCCCCATCCACCCAGGCTTCCAAACTCAACAATCCTCCTAGATGAGCCTGTGGTGGCCATGGACGTCCCAGACATGCAAGTGCCTTCTCTTGTGGCCGCTGCAAATGCAGAGGCATACTCTGCCCTCCCAGGTGCACCCAGCTTTCTAGAGGAGCTCTTGAAGGCCACAGGCATCCTAGACATGGAGATGCTTTCCTTGGGGGCTACTGCAGGAGTGCACCCTGCCCTCCCAGGTGCCCTCAGCTTTCTAGAAGAGCTCTTGGTGGCCACAGGCATCCCTGACATGCAGGCGCCTTTCCCGTGGTCCACTGCAGATGCAGGAGCACACCCTGCCCTCCCAGAAGGACCCGGCTTCCTAGATGAGCTCTTGGTGACCCCAGGGAATCTGGACATGATGGGGCCTTCCTTGGGGCCATCTAAAGATGCACCAGCACACCTCGCCCTGCCAGGCTCACCCAGCCGCCAAGACGAGCTCCTACCTGCCACATGCATCCCAGGCTCGCCGGGTCCTTCCCTGGCATCCTCTACTGTCATTGCGGAACTGTCCAGCCCTCCCTGGGTCATCCAGCCTCCTAGAGGAAATCATGGCTGCCATAGCCATCCACAACATACCCTGGTCTTCACTGGGGTCCACTGCGAAGGAAGGAGTTGAGGTAATCCTAGAAGCACCCCTCAGTGAAGATGATTACTAGGTCCTCCTGGACATGCTGCCAGGCTCCCCAGCCCCTCTGGCTTAGAGGGAGAGGAAGGAAGGGACACCATCCCCCAGAGCACCTTTCAGGTCTCCTTTTCTGGGATGCAGAGCCATGGAGAGGAGGGGGGCGGTATTGGGTGAGGGGAGGAGAGAATACTGATGGGATGTCTACCAACTGCCAGGAGCCAGTACGGGAAATCCCACCAATGACAAGGTCATGTGGAAGAGAACTGTTAAGCAAGGCTTCAGGACTCAAGGGGCTTCCTAAACTGCTCGAGCATCTACCCCAAAACCAGAATCTGTCTGTCTTAATATTTTGTGCCTTTCATCAACTCTCCTGCCATACAGTGGCTATCCCCAACCACCTTTCTCTGGAGAAAATCAACTTAGGGCTCTAGCTAATAAGTCTCCTGGACATAAGAGGAATATTTCAAATCAAACCCCCTCTGTTAGCAGTCTAGCTTGCTTGGCAGGTTTATCCAGACTCTTACAGCTATGCATGTGATTATTTACAGCCTCCCAACTGTGAGAGGCACAGGAAGCCTAAAACATAGAGCCTTTCAAAGAGTTAAAAGTTATTAGAGTAGTGCTGGTGCAGGATTTCATTATTGGGCCAGTGCTTGCTGCTAAGTTCCCATATCTCTTATCCACTGTGCACCTGGGAGTGCATTAGTTGACATAGTTGGAATGTAAGAAAAACAAGTGTAGCCTTGAAATTAACCACATCAGACCTTTGAGCTAATTGGTCCTTTCTTGTAACTCACTGCACCTTTGCTCCGTGAGAAATGTAACTCTGTTTAGTGTTTTCTGAGGCTGACATAGATTAGAAATATAAAGAAAAAACATTTCAAGGGAAAATAAGTTTTCTGGTTGAGCAGCCTTTATCAAGAGGGTCATAAAATGTTCACAGGCCTCCAAGGCCAGAAGATAATGTACAAAACATTGTTTATGGGAAAGGTATGCAGAAAAAGTCCTGGTTTTGATAAAGACAAAACAGATGTAATGTTTGGGCTGACTCTGTATGACTTTGCATCTTTCATTTCCTTCTATGTACAAGTTAAGGTATAAAAGTCCCTTTTGAAAATAAAGTAAGGGGCCTCGCTCACCGAAGAAGCTTGGTCACCCCATGTTTTCCTTTTTTTCTCTCTTTCTTTCTTTCTCTCTCCCTCTCCCTCCCTCTCTTTTTCAGGCTGATCCCTTGGAACACAGAGACTGTCTGCGTTCACTTTCCTGCCTGGGCTTCTAAGACTTTATTAGCTTTCTGTGTAAACCAAGGAATATCAACCTCTTTCTCTCCTCTATTTTCTTATCTGCAACATTCTTTCCTTATCTCTCTCTAAATCATTTGCCGACACCATTTCTCCTTCGGGTTCCCCTGGATCCTATGGGGGCTGGACCCGGCAACCAACAACTTTGGGGACAGACCCAAGAGCTGGAGATTTGGGAAGCAAGGGCTCCCCAAGAGGGAGAGAGTTGGGGAAGGCTGAGTGGGAGAGGGAGGGAGGGAGAGAGGGAAGGGAGGCAGGGAGAGTTGGGGACCAAGGGAGGGAGAGGAGGGTAGGGGAGGTGGGTGGAGCCCCCATCTGGGACTCAGCTTCAAGCCACCGGCAAACCCGGCAGGTATGCCTAAAATACTCCCTCAGGTACACGCTTCCCTCAGTTTCAGGATGCCAGCTCTGGGTGGGTTTCCCAAGGTCAGATCCTCTGGGCCAGCAGTAGGGACCTACCCACACAACTGCTTTTGTGACCAGACTCCGTGTGAACACACATGCCTGAAATAGCTGCAGAGGTCAATCATCTCCGTGTGTCTCTCTGATCCTCACAGTGTAGTGACTGAGCTTGCCCTGCCACAAGCATCCCCCTGTCACCAGCATCCCCCTGTCACCCACAGACATACAGACTTTATATACTTGCTAACCTGTTCCTGAATTCATAGATCCAGTGGTTTTGAAGTACATCCAAACCCCTGACCATTCTCATATGAATCCCCGTGGTTGGGTTTAGAGACCTGGGTGGCCATAGAATACATTGCTAAAGATGGCTGTGGGTGTGGTGTTGTGGTTCGTTCATTTGCTTTCAATTCACTGGGACCTGTTCAGAGTGAAAAGAGAAGTGCCTCTCATCGACCATCACCCGTGTTGCCTCACGCAGCCTCCTTCCTTCTTTGTCTCCTTCCTCCTGATTTCTTCCTCTTTCTCCTCTCTGCCTTCCATTTCTTTAAGGAAGCACACACTCTTTCCATGTCCTGTTGTTGGCACAGGTCAAGGCTTCATTCTGTGCAGAATGTGCATGCTTCCTTCCTTGGCTTATTAGAACGTCCTTCATAATAGTAGGGAGTACACTGTACCCTTTCCCGGGTCTCTCCAGGGCACTTGGGTTGGGAGGTGGGCTGGGAAGGTGTGGGCATCAGGCTCCACCTGACAAAGCCCCAAATAGTGTGGATTGGCCCATCATGTCTCTGGCAGTAGGCTTGAGTTACTGGCACTCAAAGACCCGCGGGTGTAGGTGGGGGTGGGAGTGGGGGTGGGCAGTGGGGTGGACTGGGATGGCTGTAGGGAAAGGACGCCAGAGGGTTCTGAGTAGCTGGGGATGGATGTGGGAAATTGAGGCAAGGAAAGGGAGGGGTCTAGGTGGAGGCACTGAGAGAGGGTCCAGTGTCTGGAAATGCCTCAGAGGAGTCTGTAGAGCCCATTGAGGCCAATGTATGAGTGGAATGTGAAAAGGCGGGAAACCCCAGAGTTTCAGAAGCAAGGCAAGCTGGGAATGGGGACATGGATGACAACTTCAAAGGGACCTAGGGGAATTCCCAGGCAGTTATGACTGTGTGCACTGCTGACAGCGCCAGAGCCTCGGTTTGATCTCAGCTGCTGCCTGGGTGGGCCACAAACTAAAGCCCTGAACAACCCTCCCAGCCCAACGTGGACCTTGAGGTGTGGGGCAAGGGCGGTGCCTGTGAAAGCCCACTCGCTCCACAGGATTCTTTTTTTTATATATATAAATTTATTTATTTTAATTGGAGGCTAATTACTTTACAATATTGTATTGGTTTTGCCATACATCAACATGAATCCACCATGGGTGTACACGTGTTCCCCATCCTGAACCCCCCTCCCACCTCTCTCCCCATACCATCTCTCTGGGTCATCCCAGTGCACCAGCTCCAAGCATCCTGTATCATGCATCAAACCTGGACTGGTGATTTATTTCACATATGATATTAAACATTCAATGCCATTCTCCCAAATCATCCCACCCTCACCCTCTCCCCCAAAGTCCAAAAGACTGTTTTATACATCTGTGTCTCTTTTGCTGTCTTGCATACAGGGTTATTGTTACCATCTTTCTAAATTCCATATATTTGTGTTAGTATACTGTATTGGTGTTTTTCTTTCTGGCTTACTTCACTCTGTATAATAGGCTCCAGTTTCATCCACCTCATTAGAACTGACTCAAATGTTTTCTTTTTAATGGCTGAGTAATACTCCATTGTGTATATGTATCACAACTTTCTTATCCATTCATCTGCTGATGGACATTGCTTCCATGTCCTGGCTATTATAAACAGTGCTGCAATGAACATTGGGGTACACGTGTATCTTTCAATTCTGGTTTCCTCGGTGTGTATGCCCAGAAGTGGGATTGCTGGGTCATATGGCAGTTCTATTTCCAGTTTTTTAAGGAATCTCCACACTATACTCCATAGTGGCTCTACTAGTTTGCATTCCCACCAACAGTGTAAGAGTGTTCCCTTTTCTGCAAACCCTCTCCAGCATTTATTGCTTGTAGACTTTTGGATAGCAGTCATTCTGACTGGCATGAAATGGTACCTCATTGTGGTTTTGATTTGCATTTCTCTGATAATGAGTGATGCTGAGCATCTTTTCATGTGTTTGTTAGCCATCTGTATGTCTTCTTTGGAGAAATGTCTGTTTAGTTCTTTGGCCCATTTTTTTTATTGGATCATTTATTTTTCTGGAACTGAGCATTCTTTCCTAGGTTTCTGCATGGTGGCCAAGGGTGCCCTCTCTGACTAAGCACCCAATACTATTTAAAAAACAGGGGCGCAGCCACATCATCCTATCAAAAGTCCTGAGCTGCTGGGTCCTAGCCCATTGAAACAGCAGTCTGCAGAGTCTGTGTGGCTCTCCCACCATGGCTTTGTCCAGCTCCTCCAGCACCTCAAGCAGTACATTTTCCCTCGCTCCCTGTGGTGGTATCACATCTCAGGGGGTCTGTGGATTGCCCATCCAAGGGTTCATGACAAACCTGTTGACTGACCACCTGGAATGGCAGGGACCAATCGGCTGGGCCCCTGGTTTCCAGGCATCATGTGTGCCCAAAGAGGCAACATTTGGACGTTTTACTCCTTTGGCACGCACATGACTTCTCCTTTCTCTTTTCTGTGATGATGGTGTTGGTTGCTGAGGGGAGTGGGGAGCGGGGCCTGGGATGGGGCACTTTTTCTTCATCTTCCTGTGGAAAAGGAAGTTGGGGAGCTCTGTGGCTTTGCCTCCTTCAGTGGCTTTCTCTCCACAATGGCTTAGTGCCTTCTCTCTTCCATCAGGTGTTGCGTGTTGGGCTTTGCTTCAGCATCCTTCCCTTTCCTTTCCTTTTCCACTAGTGAAGCATATATGGCTCAGGCACGTGTTAGTCCGGAGAAGCCAGGTACTTTCCAATTGTCATCATGATAGAGGGAACTCTGAGAGACACCCCATCAAGACGTTTCCCAGGCATCTGCCCAAAAAGGTGGGAAAATGTTTCTTCAGACAGGCGGGATAGTGTTGTGGTCTTTGGTGGGTGGGATTTCCTGCCGGTTTGTTTTGGGGGTGGGTTTGGTTTCCTTTCTGCTTGCTCATGTTTCTTGGATTCCACAGTGAGTGGGGGTTTGGGGGTTTCCCCACCAGCCTTGACTCTCAGCCTGGCTCTCAGGGTGTAGCCAAGTGACTTCCAAATACAGACACTTCCCTGGGCACCCGGCTCTGCTCAGGCACAGGGGCAACTCCGCTCTGCAGGGAGCATGCTTGGGCACCTCTGTCAAGTCCTCACTCACTCCCACGTCCTCTGAGACTTTTCCCTTTTTTCTCTTCCACAGGCTTTATTGCTAAACGATCTCGAAGGAGGAGCCTCGCTCTGAAGCTGAGCAGAAGGATGACCTGCAAGCCCTCTTTCAACAGAAACCCTACTCTGGGATAGCACCCAGAGAATGACGGGCCTGAGAGTTTGGCACTGCAGAAAGCAGAGTTCAGGTAGGCCCCCTCTCTCCAACCGTTCTGCCTCTCAGGCTCCCCATGCCGATCCATGTCAGCCGAAAGCATCCAGCGGCCTTTCTCTTCAGAACAAATTCTCTCTGTTTGCCCCCAGGTCTGGTTTCAAAACCAACGAAGAAGACAGTTAAAGCAGAGGCGATCGCCTTCTGAAAATGTGTGCCAAGACGGGGAAGGGGTGTCAAGGTGCACAGCCAGGCCTCCATCACCACCTCCTGGACCTCAGTCTTCCTCTCAAGGTAATTTACCCAGAGTTCTGCAAAGACAAGTCCCCAGAGGGGGTCCTGAACCCTCCCCCACTTGTCAGAGAATTCTCTCTGATGGTGGATGACCACGGGAGGCCCAGAAACAACTAGGAGGGAAGAAACAGGGCTATTTGGTTGCTTTCCTCATCAGTGTCCCAGATACCAGCACAACCCCCTCATTCAGCATGGACGGGCAGCACTGTTCCCCCTTATATCCCCTCCCCAGTCCCTGTCAGGAACTTTAGTCTCCAACTGCCCAGGCAACCTTGGCCAAGGAGCATGCTTCAGGGCACTCTGTGACAAGACTGGAGGAGGAAAGAAACAGGGACATGCATGTGTGTGGCGTTTGCCTGTGTGCGTGTGTGTACACAAACATCCATGATGGATCCAGGCACGTGACCCATCTGTGGGTGTATTCCTTAGAACCCTGCACTGGCTGCAGAGCCACCTGAAGTGATTCAGGTGTGTGGGACTCTCCATCCACTCCACACCATCTAGGGTATCTGTGCTGTTAACATTCCATGGGCCTTAAAGTCCTCTCCTCTCAGTGTGTCCTTTCTTTGGTAGAAGATTCGGCCAGAGAGGCCACGAGAAAGAGGGAAGTCATCTCTCCTTCTCAAACAAGGATCCTTGTGCAAGATTTCACGAGGGAATTCTTTCCAGGGGTTGCCGCCAGGGAAGAACTGGTTTGCCAGTAGGGAATCCTAGAATCTTGAATCCAGGTAAGTTCTCCCCCCAGCACATGGGCCCAGGACATGGCCCAGGAGAAAGGAGTGTTCAGTCCTGCCAAGCGTTTGGAGCTGGATACATGTAGGCTTGGGCTGGAGCTTGGGCTAGGGCAGAGGGGGCCGAAAGTTGGTGGACTGAGTAGTGGGTTTCGGGCCAACTGTGGCTGTGCAGGCACCCCTCATTTCCCAGGGCCAAGGGATTCGTTTGCAGAAAATAGCCCTGCAGAAGTAGCCCTGGGCCAGACAGATCAGAGGACAGCCGGCCAGGCGGGCTGATGAATGGTAGCAACGGAGGCACCAGCACATTGATCTGGACGGTCACGACTTCTGATGTGCCTGTCTGCCTTGTGCTCCCCTAGGTATTGTTTCAAAACCGAAGAGCTTGGCACCACGAGCAGAGCACTAGGGGACCTGGCAGTAACAGGGCCCAAGTCCCAGGTGGCCCATCAGCCAGGAGTACTCCTGCTCCAGAGGAGTGAAGGGCCCTACCCACTGTCCACAGCACCTCTCCTCCCCTTCACCCTTCTCAGCCACAGGAGAGCATGCCACCCTTGGCTGCAGCTGCTCCTTTGGGCATGCCCACCTTCTGGGTGCCGGTTCTGCCTCTGGAGTCTGTGTGGGCCAGCCGTTGATGATCTTCATGGTCCAGCCCAGCCTGGTGGCTCTCCAGCCAAGTGGGAAGCCACCACCTCCTCCCCAGGTAGCAGTTCCCTGGGCCGAGTGCTCCCCTGCTGTCACAGACCTTTGGCAGCCTGGTCCAGGGGCCATCCTGCCACTTGTACAGCCTGAGACACATATCCTGTGGCGGCCAGAGTCAGCCTATGGTGATGGCACATTCCCTCCACTACAGCCACAGGCCTATCCACCCAGGCTTCCAAGCTCAACAAGTCTCCTAGATGAGCTAGTGGTGGCCATGGGCATCCCGACACACAGGCACCTTCCGCGGGGGTCACTGCAGATGCAGAGGCACACTCTGCCCTCCCAGGCACACCCAGCTTCCTAGAGGAGCTCTTGGTGGCCACAAGCATCCCGGGCATGGAGGAGCCTTTTAAAGGGGCTGCTGCAGATGCAGGAGCACACTCTGCCCTTCCAGGTGCACCCAGCTTCCTAGACGAGCTCTTGGAGGCCTTGGGTGTCCCGGACTTGCAGATGCCTTCCACGGGGGCCGCTTCCTATTCAGAGGGACACTCTGCCCTCCCAAGTACACTCAGCTTCCTAGATGAGCTCTTGGCGGCCCCGGGCATCCCGGACCTGGAGGCGCCTTCCCTGGGGGCCCCTGCAGATGCAAGAGTGCACCCTGACCTCTCAGGCGCACTCAGCTTCCTAGACGAGCTCTTGGTGGCCACAGGCATCCCAGACACGCAGGCACCTTCCTCAGTGGCCGCTGCAGATGCACAATCACACCTCTCCCTCCCACACTCACCCAGCCTCCAAGACGAACTCCTGGCTCCCATGTGCATCATGGGTTCACTGGGTCCTTCCCCGGGGTCCTCTATTGTCATTGCTGGGGACCACTCAGCTCTCCCTGGGTCATCCAGCCTCCTAGGGGATATCTTGGCTGTCACAGCCACACTGGACATGCCCTGGTTTTCCCCGTGGGCCACTGCAGAGGAGAAAGGAGTTGAGGCAATCCTGAAAACACCCTTCAGTGAGGACGATTACTAGCACCTCCTAGACATGCTGTTAGGCTAGCCTCTCTAGGCCCTCAGGCTTAGAGGGAGAGGAAGGAAGGGGCACCTTCTCCCCCGAGCCCCTTTCAGGTCTCCTTGCCTGGGATGCAGAGCCATGGAACTCGGAGAGGGGGGTGGTTTTCGGTTGGGAGAGGAAAGAATACGGACTGGATGTCTACCAACAACTTGGGGACCAACACAAGATCTGTACCTTTTGGATGCATGGGCAGGGGCAGGAGGGCTCTTTTTTGCCAGTGTCCCCTCTCAATGAAGCACTCAGCCGTCCTTCCCTACCCGCCCCCACCACCCACCCCATCCCCCCACCCCACCCCACCCCCCAACCCCGTCCCCTCTCAAGCCAGCCTGGACGTTCTCAAAAGACCCATGTGTCTTAGTAGAAAGACAAGAAAGGCATATGGGTGCAGCCTAGAAGGGGCACCCACTCACTCACTGATCTTGGGTCGTCAGAGAATGACAAGTGCGCTCATGGTAGGTGGTGGTTGGATGGCGGGAAATTCAACGAAGCAGCAGACATCTAGGCGTCCACCATGAGCTAAGCTACAGGGCTGCTCCTAGGTGAGATGAGGAGTGTTCAAGCCACCCTCCCCCTCTGCTCCCCTTGTCCGCGTGGCCCTGCCATTCCAGTGGACTGGTAACTGATCAGAAGGGGAGGAAAGGCAGAATCTGAGCCACTCATCCTAGTGAGACTGCATCCTGCCCCATGATCATGCCAGGGAAAAAAGGTCTATTTCCCACTCCGTGGCTGATGCTATGCAACCTTGTAGACTAGTTCTGGAGGCCAGATGGTAGTTTTCTCCCTTCTCCAGGGGATCTTCCCAATGCAGGAATCAACTTGGGTCTCCTGCAATGCAGGCGGATCCTTTACCAACTGAGCTATCAAGGAAGCCCCAAGCACAGGCAAGCCAAGTTCAAGGCCATGCCCCCAGGAAAGAACAGGCTAGCTGATCTCGGCGTCATCCATCCGCCAACCCCCAGCCCCCCACATCCCAGCCAACAGCACATCCCAGCATGAATGAGGAGGCATACATCAGAGGAACGAGCCCCAGTGGAAGCACAGTCCTCCAGGTACTGGCTTCTTTCCCCTGGCATCGGTGTCCTCCAGGTTCAGCCATTTGGCTCGCACCATGCAGAAAAGCGTCTTCTTCTCGAGAGGTGGGAGGATAAAACGCATTTGGGAGGGCACAGCATCTTATCAGCGTCCACACACATTTCCTTTTCCCTGGACAGTTCAGGTGCTTGACTAAAGTCTTCATGCTTGAGAACCCTGATGCCAATGAACAGGGCATAGCTTCCATCTCTGCCAGGGGCCTTACCCCATTTCAATTCTTGGTTTGGCTGGAGGGGCAGTGTGGTGAGCCCAGCCTGACCTGCTTGATCCTGTGGTAGGTCCTTCCACTCCACTGGTGCAGCTGCAGGTCCAGGGCGGCATCAGCAACTGTGCCTGGCAGGACCAACACTCACAGCCAGGCTCCTTTTGCCACGACTTGCCTTCCTCAACCCTGCCCCCGTGACCCAAGGATGCTCCCCATCTCGGGTGCTTCGTGTGTTGGGGAGAGGTGGGAAGGGGAGACTAGTTTTTCTTTTTTCAAAAATGATGACATTGGCCATAGGGCGCTTTTACCAAGCTTAGCAAGCGGGATGGGGTGGCATGGTGTGGTTGAAATTTGAAGGAAGTTCTTGCTATATATCCCCAGACAAATAAGAGGAGCCTTTCTCTAGTAGGACTGCTCCAGCCCACACCCTCTGGGGGAAAAGGTCATTGCACGCATCCTAGTCCATTAACCATCCAGGCTTTCCAGAATTCCCCTGCTTCAGGTGGTGGATAATTTAAGCCTTCGCCATTGGTCTGTGGCCAAAAGAGTGCACTCCTCCAAGAGTGAGTGGAGGCGTGGGCCGAGGCTCCACTCCTTTCCCCTCTCAATCCCCGCCCACCACCCCCTGACCAAGGTTACTTAAGGCCTTGCCCAGGGGGGCCTGCGTCTCTGTTTGGTCACAGACATTCAGAGGAGGGAAAATTTGGTTGGACCTTCTCCCTGTGCCTGGTGCTTATAGCGTCCTGCACCTGGAAGCCCATTGCCAAGACAGAAGGAGGGAAAGCCTGAGTCTCGGTCTATCTCTTCTGTTCTTGTATCTGAGCTGCTGGGTGGTGTGGGGAGTGTTGCTTTTGCTCTTGTTTTTGGTGGTGCTGGGGGGGGTGGTGGTGGGGAGTGGGGACACGTTCCATCCTTGATCCTGCAGGCGCTCACCTACGCATTCAAGGAACCACAACCCCAACACATGCTGCATGCACACACGCACACACACATGTACACATACACATACCTCATCCCTCATTGCTGTTGAGGGCAGTGGAGGAGAAGGAGGAAAAGGGTTGTGCAGTTAGCGTGTCCTAAAAGCCAAAGGTTTTCTCCAGTTGACACATGAGGAGACAGACACAATGGACATCTCTTGCCCCAGGGGTCCTCTGGCCTTCACTGCCCACACGGTGGACTGGGCTCATCCAGCCTCTCAGGATGCAGAGGCGATGCCTCATCAGGGGCACTGCAGGGGCAGATTCCTTCCATCCCCAGGCCAAGCACCTTGGAGATTCCACCTCCAGCGCCCTCCTTGGATTTCCCACTTCCCTTGGGAGAGAGCATGGGGCAGTCCCCACCAGATTCAGGGGGCTCGACATCAGCTTCTTCCCACGTGGTGTCCTCACTGTCCCCTGGCTTCACCAAGAGGTACCATATGTTTGTCCTGTCATTGCCTAGTCCTTCACGCCCTCCCCTCATGGAGTCCTCCATGGGCCCCAGCTGCTTGTCGCCCAGCACACCTCCCAGACCCCAGCGGGAATCAGAACCCAGTCCTTGGGACAGCAGCGGTCTCTGGCAGAGTTCCCCCATGTCTTGCTCAGGGTCACCCCTGACATCAGCGGCAGCCCCCTGGGACTCTCCTGAGGACCCCAGCTATTCTCCAACTGTCTCCAGGCTTGTGGGTCCCTGGGCCCATCAACCCAAGCGCCAAGCCTGCCAGGTGCTGGCCCAGGATCTTCTTTGGGTTCACCCATGGCCCTTGGCTCCTCGCCACCCTGCACCCCCTAAGCTACAGGCGGGAGGAGAAAACCAGCACCCCCCCCCCAACCCTGGGCACCGAGGGGCCCTGGCAGACCTCCCCCATGTCCTCGGCAGAGTCCCCCCTGAGATGGGGCACAGAGCCCTGAGAGCCCCGCAGGGACCCCTGCAGCTGCCAGAGGTGCCAGCGGGAGGCAAAGGCCAGCCCACCGGGTCCCTGGCAAACCTCCCGGGTCTGCATCACAGACCCCAGGGAGCCCCCCAACTCGCCCAGCTCCTGCCAGCCCTGCAGCCCACCAAGCTGCTGTCTGGTCCCTGACGGCAGCTCCACAGGTCCCTGGCAGACCTCCCTAGTCTCTTTGACAGGGTCTCCCCTGAGCTTGGGCCCCAAACCAGGCAAGCCCCCTGAGGCTGCCAGCTCCTGGCCGCTATGCACCCCTCGGATGGGCTGGCGCTATGCAGAGGGCAGCCCAGCGGGTATGCCCAGGCCCTGGCAGACCTCCCCAGTGTCTTCGTCCGGGTCTCCCCTGAGCTGGGGCACAGACCTCTGGGAGCCCCGCGGGTACTCCCGCAGCCGCCAGAGGCGCCAGTGGGTGGCAGAGGCCAGCCCGCCAGGCTCCTGGCAAACCTCCTCGGTCTCTTCTGCAGAGTCTCCCATGGGCTGGTACCTAGATCCCATGGAGCACCCCTCCTCCCCGCGATGCCCCCAGCTCCTGGCTGCCCTGCATCTCGCTGAGCCCCCAGCGGGTTGCAGACGGCAGCTCCTCAGATCCCTGGCAGACCTCCCCCATCTTTCTGACAGAGTATCTCCTGGACTAGGACCCTAAACCTAGCGAGCCCCCTGAGGCCCTCAGCTCTTGGCCACCCTGCACTCCTCCGATGGGCCAACGGGAGGCAGGGGCCAGCCAGCCGGTGCCCTGGCAGACCTTCCACATCTCTTTGGCAGTGTCTCCTCAGAGCTGGGGTGCAGGCACCTTGGAGACCCATGGGGCTCCCTGCATCCTCCAAGGCATCGGCAGGAAGCAGGCAGGAGGCAGAACCCAGCCCACCACCAGGGCCCTGGCAGACCTCCTGTGTCTCTTGGACGGAGTCTCCTCTGGGCTCCCCTGAAGGGAGCTGGGGCTCTCCCATGGCGTCTCCCACCGGCCCCACCCATCCACTGGAGTGGACAGGTTCCTGGCTGGAAAGCCCTGTTCTGGCACAGACTTAATGGCTTAACTCCCTTCCCTTTGCTGTTTCCCCAGCAAAGACTCTGGCCTCTTTTCCCATGCTCCCACGCTCACTTGGCTTCCCACTGGGATGGACCCCGGGTGTCCCCACCCCTCCCCCTGACGATTTCTTCCAGGACAGGAAGGCATTGTCTTGAGGATCAAATGGCAGATTCAGGATTTTTAGAGTCAGCAGCAGTAGGCTCACATAGATTATCAGGGCCATCTGAAAAGTACAGAGTCAGAGCCTAGAAAGTAAAGACATAAAATGACATCACTTAGTTCTCCTCAGGGTGCCATCTCTTAATTCAAGTGTGGTATACACACAAATCAATTCCTGGCACTTGACAGCTGTGGGAGAAGAAAGAATAACCTGGTAAGGGCCTTCCAAGAGGGGCTCGAGGAATTGGCCCCCAGATCCCAATGTTTTTATGAGGACCCTGGTTCTTGGCTCAAAGGGCGGCTTGCTTGACTCAGAGGCTCGGTCAAGAGTCACCTCTTGGACTTCCATTAAGGCCTGTTGAAAAGCTGAGAGATGAGTTTCATAGTTAGTTAATTCCAAAGTTCTAGGAAAACTTTTCCATTGAGTATTTTCAGGAATTATTAATCATCCATCATCCAACTGTAACCACCTTTTATCAGTGATCTTTGCTCCTCTTTTCTCATATCTTTCTAATTCTTCCTCAGTATATTATATTTTTTCCTGTTCCACAGGACATGTCCAAATCAAAGGCGACTACATTGAAGGGGTTTCCTAAAGTGTGGCCTTTCTGGCTTGACAGTCAACCAGCTGATTACCTTCGGCTACTTTACTCCTGGCCCTGCTGTGCCCTTTGCAATGCATAACACCTACTTCTTTAGGACAATATATAAACAGATGACAAGAGTGAACATCAACATTCTAGGAATCAGTGAACTAACATGGACTGGAATGGGTGAATTTAACCCAGATGACTATTATATCTACTACTGTGGATAGGAATCCCTTAGAAGAAATGGAGTATCCACCATAATCAACAAAACAGTCTGAAATGCAGTACTTGGATGCAATCTCAAAAACGACAAAATGACCTCTGTTCGTTTCCAAGGTAAACCATTCAATATCCCGGTAATTCAAGTCTATGCCCCGACCAGTAAGGCTGAAGAAGCTGAAGTTGAACAGTTCTATGAAGACTTACAAGACCTTCTAGAACTAACACCCTTTAAAAGATGTCCTTTTCATTATAGGGGACTGGAATGCAGAAGTAGGAAGTCAAGAAACACCTGGAGTAACAGGCAAGTTTGGCCTTAGAGTACAGAATGAAGCAGGGCAAAGGCTAATAGAGTTCTGCCAAGAGAATGCACTGGTCATAGAAAACACCCTCTTCCAACAACACAAGAGAAGACTCTACACATGGACATCACCAGATGGTTGACACTGAAATCAGATTGATCATATTCTTTGCAGTCAAAGATGGAGAAGCTCTATAGAGTTGACAAAAACAAGACTGGGAGCTGACTGTGGCTCAGATCATAAACTCCTTATTACGAAATTCAGGCTGAAATTGAAGAAAGTGGAAAAAACCACTAGACCATTAAGGTATGACGTAAATAAAATCCTTTAGAACTATACAGTGGAAGTGAGAAATAGACTTAAGGGTCTAGATCTTAGAGTTCATCAGAGTGCCTGATGAACTATGGATGGAGGTTCGTGACATTGTATAGTAGACAAGAATCAAGACCATCCCCAAGAAAAAGAAATGCAAAAAGGCAAAATGGCAGTTTGAGAAGGTCTTACAAATACCTCTGAAAAGACGGGAAGTGAAAAGAAAGGAGAAAAGGAAAGATATAAGCATCTGAATGCAGAGTTCCAAAGAATAGAAAGGAGAGATAAGAAAGAGTTCTTCCATGCTCAATGCAAAGAAATAGAGGAAAACAATAGAGTGGGAAAGACTAGAGATCTCTTCAAGAAAATTAGAGATACCAAGGGAACATTTCATGCAAAGATGGGCTCAATAAAGGACAGGAATGGTATGGACCTAACATAATCAGAAGATATTAAGAAGAGGTGGCAAGAATACACAGAACTGTACAAAAAAGATCTTCACGACCCAGATAATCATGATGGTGTGATCCCTCACCTAGAGCCAGACATCCCAGAATGTGAAGTCAAATGGGCCTTAGGAAGCATCACTAAGAACAAAGCTAGTGGAGGTGATGGAATTCCAGTAGAGCTATTTCAAATCGTGAAAGATGACGCTGTGAAAATGCTGCAGTCAATATCCCAGCAAATTTGGAAAACTCAGCAGTGGCCACAGGACTGGAAAAGGTCAGTTTTCATTCCAATCCCAAAGAAAGGCAATGCCAAAGGATGCTCAAACTACCACACAATTGCACTCATCTCACACACTAGTAAAGTAATGCTCAAAATTCTCCAAGCCAGGCTTCAGCAGTACGTGAACCGTGAACTTCCAGATGTTCAAGCTGGTTTTAGAAAAGGCAGAGGAACCAGAGATCAAATTGACAACATCCGTTGGATCATCGAAAAAGCAAGAGAGTGCCAGAAAAACATCTATTTCTGCTTTATTGACTATGCCAAAACCTTTGACTGTGTGGATCACAATAAACTGTGGAGGATTCTGAAAGACATGGGAATACCAGACCACCTGATCTGCCTCTTGAGAAACCTACATGCAGGTCAGGAAGCAACAGTTAGAACTGGACATGGAACAACAGACTGGTTTCAAATAGTAAAAGGAGTATGTCAAGGCTGTATATTGTCACCCTGCTTATTTAACTTATATGTGGAGTACATCGTGAGAAACCCTGGGCTGGAAGAAGCACAAGCTGGAATCAAGATTGCTGGAAGAAATATCAATAACCTCAGATATGCAAATGACACTACCCTATGGCAGAAAGTGAAGAACTAAAGAGCTTCTTGATGAAAGTGAAGGAGGGGAGTGAAAAAGTTGGCTTCAGACTCAACATTCAGAAAACTAAGATCATGGCATCCTGTCCCATCACTTCAGGGCAAACAGATGGAGAAACAATGGAAAGAGTGGCTGACTTTATTTTTCTGGGCTCCAAAATCACTGCAGATGGTGACTGCAGCCATGAAATTAAAAAAACGCTTATTTCTTGGAAGGAAAGTTATGACCAGCCTAGACCACATAATAAAAAGAAGAGACATTACTTTGCCAACAAAGGTCCGTCTAGTCAAGGCTATGGTTTTCTCAGTGGTCATGTATGGATGTGTGAGTTGGTCTACAAAGAAAGCTGAGCACCAAAGAATTGATGCTTTTGAACTGTGGTGTTGGAGAAGTCTCTTGAGAGTCCCTTGGACTGCAAGGAGATCCAACCAGTCCATCTGAAAGGAGATAAGTCCTGGGTGTTCATTGGAAGGACTGATGTTGAAGCTGAAAATCCAATACTTTGGCTACCTGTTGCAAAGAGCTGACTCATTTGAAAAGACTCTGATGCTGGGAAAGATTGAGGGCAGGAGGAGAAGGGAACAACAGAGGATGAGATGGTTAGATGGCATCATTGACTCAATGGACATGGATTTGGGTGGACTCCGGGAGTTGGTGATGGGCAGGGAGGCCTGGCTGCTGCGGTTCATGGGGTCACAAAGAGTCGGACAGAACTGAGTGACTGAACTGAACTGATAGCAGTCAAAAGTCTCTCAATCTCTCTGAGACACTTAATAGGTTCTCCTGTTGCCATTTTACACTGTTTTTCTTTCCATATTGCAGCATGAGTATGTAAAGTCAGATAAGAATTCTTAGAATCAGTTTAGATATTTACTTGCTGCCCTTTGCTTAACTCTAGAGCTCAGGTCAGAGCCACAAGCTCCAGTAGCTGAGCACTTATTCTCTGGGGGAGAGATTTTGCTTTTAAAATCTTTTCAGCCATCACCACTGCGTAACCTGCTTTATGATTCTCATCCCAAACAAAAGAACTGCCATTTGTAAATAATTTCATGTCCAGATTGTCTAACGGGGTATCCATCAGATCTTCCCGAGCTGCATAGCTTAAAGTTAGACATTGGGAACAATCGTGATCAGGTGTTTCATTTTCCTTTTCAGGAAGGAAAGTGGCAGGATTAAGTTTCCACAAACGTTAAGCTTAGTTATTGGTCCTTTTAACAACAATGACTGATATTTAAGAAGCCAACTGTCTGTCATCCAAATTTAACCTCAGAGTTTAAGAATACATTCCTAGTGACTACTCTAAGGCCTTTGGTGTTGTATCAAAACTCCCAAGTGCATACCTTTTCTTTCAGTGACAAAGAAATTAAATTCTGATCCTGTGGGTAAGTTCAAAGTGGGAGCTTGCAGGAGAGCAGTCTGAAGAGCCTTAAAAGACTTTGAGAATCTGGAGACCAAACCAGTTTGTCAGTTTGGGCTTGTTAATTTCAGTTATAAGTTTATATAAAGGCCAGGAAAGTTGCCCATAAGCCAGAATCCAAATGTGGAAGTAGCCTGTGATCCCTAAAAATCCTCTCAATTGTCTTAAAGTCATAGGTAGCGGATAATTCAGTGTAGGTTTAATTCTAGAAAGCATACTGAAAAATATTTGGCTCTTTCAGGAACTTTAGATAATAGAATATAAGGATTAGGTACCATGGGGTACAAAGGAACCACAGCCTTATTATTCATAAATCTTTAACTAGGCTCCATTTATCATTTGATTTCTTTATACCCAAAATAGGAGTGTTGCATGGACTGTTACAAGGAATTAATAGCCCCTGCTCCTTTGAATTCTCAATGATGAGTTTTAACCCTTCCTCAACCTCAGGTTTCAGAGGATACTTCTTTTTATGTGGAAATAAATGCATCTTTGCATTTGACAACTACAGAAATAGCATTTTGTGCTCAACCCACAGATTTTCTATCAGCCCACACTCTAGGATTTATATTTTGTTCAATTAAAGGGAGAAAAAGGGAGGGCTTCATATTCATGAAAACAGAGGCATGGACCTTGCTCAGTATATCCCTCCCTAAAAGGGATGAGGGAGACTGGCATGATCAGAAACTCATGTGAAAATAGCACAGAGTCCCAATTGCAGCTTGGAGGACAACTGAAATAATGTTTGGCTCATCCTGACAGTCCCATTATGGAAGTGGATTAGGGAGAAAATAGGCCAGGGGCTTCAGTAAGCACAGAGTAAGTTGCCCCAGTGTCTAAAAGGAAATTGATGGATTGTCCCCCATGGTTATTAATACCCAGGTTTCCTCAGGTGTAATTAGGATGGGAGCTTGTGTGCAGATCCCCAGGCACCTTTAGTCCTGATTGTCTTGAGAGTCCGACCCCTGAAACCTACGCCTCTAGGGGCAGTCTTTCTTTGAGTGTGGTCCCTTCCAAACTGGGTATGTAGCCAGGGGCGACTTAGATGCTTGAGGGCAATCCCACTTGAGGTGCCCTCCTTTCCACAGTAATAGCAAGCCCATCCCTTTTCACCTAGGTCCCTCTGGGCATTTTTCTCAGGCTGTTTACGATTGCTGTAAATGGCTGACAGCCATTACAAGGGCTTCTGCCTGTTCCTTTGTCTTTCTCTGCCTTTCTTTTCCTCACCTTTTCTACCATAATCTGAGCCAGTTGCAACAGATTATTTAAAGACTGATTTGGTCCATACACCTGTTTTAATAGCTTACAGCAGATATCTGGAGCCAACTGACTGAGAAATCTATCTTTTAAGATCACTCTTCTGTCTTCACTCTTGGGATCAATCTCAGTGAATCTGTGAAGGGCTTCTCTCAGTCTATCTAGGAATTTACCAGGATCTTCCTTCTCTTCCTGTTCTATGTCTGCCAATTTGGTATAGTTTAAAGTCTTAGCATGCACTTGCCTGAGTCCTTCAAGAATACATCTGACAAAATGACTTTGATCTCATCTTCATTTAGCCATGTTATAGTCTCAATCTGGTTCTATAGTCAGGACCACCTGATTCCCAGTGAGGAGGGCAGCTATCTCATCCTTCCCCTTCCCTACTGATTCATCACCAAGCCATTAATCTCCATAGGCAACAGCTTTCCCCAAAACTTGAGTTTTTTGAGTCAGGAGTTAGCGTTTGTCCCAAGTAAGGGCCTTTGTCCTTCCAAGTAAGGTCATAAAGCAGAGTAACACCCTTAAAATCTCTAATATACTTTTCTGGGTCTTCTAAATAATCTTCCAGATCATGCTTGATTCTTTGTATTTCTTCATAAGAAAACAGCTTAATAACTCTCATAGATAGATTATTTCTCCCGGTGGATGCTTCATGAAGAGGCAAAAGCTTGTGTGGCTGCTGTTCCTCAGCCTCTCTGGCTGCTCGGTGCATATGATCCCATGGATAGACTGGAGAAACGTGCTTTTCTTTATCTCTGTCTCCTGTCCTCCATCTCAACCTGTATTTCACCCTTAGTTTTTGCTGTCTGAGCTTCTCTTACTTCGATTGTCTGAGTTTCCATTGAAACAAGAATTCTGAGGTTGTACTGAGACAGGAGTTGTTTGGACCTCTACTTGGACAGTTTGAATCTGTTTAGGTTTTTACCGACACCAAGGCAACCCTTTCTGGGGGGGTTCCCTGATTTTCAGTTTGTTCAATTCAGAGCCCCATTTACAGGGGCAAAGTAGAAGGACAGGAGGGAGCTGAAGGTTTCATACCTAAATCTACACTCTTAGGACATAATTCTGGTATGTCTCACGGAGAGAAAAAGGGCAACACATACGCTACTTCTACCCATTTCCCTTGTTTTCTACAGAACTGGTCTAATTGTAAAACAGTATTATAGTTAAGAGACTCTCCAACTGTCCTCCATTCACCATTCTCCAGTGGATATCGTGACCATGTACTATCACATCAGAAGATCAGGCATATCTTCTTCAAGCTCTGGGGATCAAATCTATCCCAGTTTTTCAGGATACAGTTCAAAGGAGTGAGGCTGGAATTGTTAGCTTCCATCTGTATGAGAGGAAAAAAGTGACCAGTGCCATCTTTCTACTGGAGGTGTCCCTCCCTCATCTAGATGGGGGTGTAGACAGACTTTACAAGAAAGCTTTCATTCCCTGGTCAGACTTAGTCTGTCCCTTTCTGACGCAGGCGCCATACTCAGCCCTCCCAGGTCTACCACTGAGGTGGGATGGAGAGGCACTAGGGGTAGACTTGATGGCATCCCAGACTAGTGTCCAGTTCCTCACTATTAAAACATTGCTTGCCTCTGATGCCACCTGGGGTGCAATCAGAGTAACATTCCGTAATGCCTCCAAGCTAAAACCGCTGGGGGAAACATTTGTCTCCTGAGTGCCTGTGCATGACCCTGAGTATACTCCTGACAATAATAAGACCAGTATGAACATAAAACCAGTATGTTCTTTCAAGCATCACCACACCAGTATAGGTGATAGCAAAAGAGACGGTGAAGGGGTGGCCAGTGAGGAAAAAGTGATTTTTGTCCTCGAGTTATTAGGGCTAGTCCTTCCAGTTCATTCCCACAGATTCCACAGAAAGGATATCTAAGGAGTTGGGACAAAAGCCACAGGAGAGCCTCCTCTGGTCCACTAAGAGCTAGCTTTACCAAAGGAAGAAGACCGCTGTACTTCCTATCTGAGTAACCTTTAACCTGAGAGATGCTCTTGGAGCTAGAGCTCCATCTAGCTTTTGAGCTTTCGAGTCCTAGCAAGTCTAAGTGCTTCCTGACTACCAATCCAAGTTTGGGACCTAAGTAACAGTACAGAGCAACAACATAGATCACAAGTCCCTTGAAAGTCTATGATCTGAGAGATTAGGTTAGTATTTCTAATTCCCAGGAAGTTATGAAATAGTCAAAGAAACCGAAAAGTTTGACCGAGAAAGGAGAGTTTGGTCCACATGCTTTGTCCATTTCTGGCCATTCCTGCAGGATACATTGGGTGCCCTTGACATTAGCAGGGGGGTATAATTCCCCGACAGGGTTTTCTGCCATAAACTGTATGAGGTCACCTCAGAACCACAGATTAGGACACAGCTCTTGGTTTGCACATGTGTGCCTCTTTCAACTGATCACACACACAAGCACCCCCTAGAGTTAGTAAAGTACAGCAGAAAATGTGTTTGCTAGGAGAACAAGAACTACAACTCCAAGCATCTTTAACTTGTCCTGAAGAATCCCAGATGAGCCCCCAAGATGAAAGGTTGTTGCTGAGCCATGAAAAGATACCAGGATTCTTGGCCTCTGGAGGAGAGGAATTCAATCCAGGGCCAGTGAGGAGGATTGATCACTCAGAACTTTTGTGTAATAAAGTTTTATTAAAGATAGAGAGAGCTTCTGACATAGACATCAGAAGAGGCAGAAAGAGCACCCCTGCTAGTCTTTAGCTGGATGTTATATAGCTACTAGCAGTCTGCTAATTAGAAAAAGGAAATGGCTCTAAACTCAGAGACTGGCACCAGGCCCCTCACCCAAAACATGCATTTTGAGATAACACTGGCACAGAACAACAAGGTAAGTTGTCCTGAGCCATAAAATGATTGACATGAATCTTGAGGGAAGGCAGGTTTCCAAGCAAATACAGTCTCATTACATAGCTTAGAGAACATTAGCATGAGTAAAACATACTGGTTTGTCAAGTGGGTTCTGAGTCTTAGGCAGAACAGACTTGAAGACAGAGTCTAGGGTAAAAACATAGTTCATTAACATAGCTTAAGACAAACATTTCCATTAAAAAAAAAAAAAAAAAAACCTCATTGGTTAGGTCAAGGTTTGAGAAAGATTAAGTTCAGTTGGAGCCAGGCATTGTCATGGCAACACAGAATTTTAAGAGAAACCCCTTTTTAAGTTTGTATCAGTTCAGTTCAGTCGCTCAGTTGCCTCCAACTCTTTGTGACCTCATGGATTGCAGCACGCCAGGCCTTCCTGTCCATCACCAACTCCCTAAGTTTACTCAAACTCATGCCCACTAAGTCGGTGATGCCATCCAACCATTTTATCCTCTGTCATCCCCTTCTCCTCCTGCCCTCAATCTTTCCCAGCATCAGGATCTTTTCAAATGAGTCAGCTCTTCGCATCAGGTGGCCAAAGTATTGGATTTTCAGCTTCAACATCAGTCATTCCAATGAATATTCAGAACTGTTTTCCTTTAGGATGGACTGGTTGAATCTCCTTGCAGTCCAAGGGACTCTCAAGAGTCTTCTCCAACACCACAGTTCTAACGCATCAATTCTTTGGTGCTCAGCTTTCTCTATAGTCCAACTCTCACATCCATACATGACTACTGGGAAAACCATAGCCTTGACTAGATGGTCCTTTGATGGCAAAGTAATGTCTTTGCTTTTTATTATGTGGTCTAGGCTGGTCATAACTTTCCTTCCAAGGAGTAAGTATATTTTAATTTCATGGCTGTAGTCACCATCTGCAGTGATTTTGGAGCCCAGAAAAATAAACTCTGACACTGTTTCCATTGTTTCTCCATCTGTTTGCCCTGAAGTGATGGGACTGGATGCTATGATCTTAGTTTTCTAAATGTTGAGCTTTAAGCCAACTTTTTCACTCTCCTCTTTCACTTTCAAGAGGCTCTTTAGTTCTTCTTCACTTTCTGCCATAAGGGTGGTGTCATCTGCATATCTGAGGTTATTGATATGTCTCCTGGCAATCTTGATTCCAGCTTGTGCTTCCTCCAGCGCAGTGTTTCTCATGATGTACTCTCCATATAAGTTAAATGAGCAGGGTGACAATATACAGCTTTGGCATATTCCTTTTCCTATTTGGAACCAGTCTGTTGTTCCATGTCCAGTTCTAACTGTTGCTTCCTCTGACCTGCATATAGGTTTCTCAAGAGGCAGGCCAGGTGGTCTGGTATTCCCATCTCTTTCAGAATTTCCCACAGTTTATTGAGATCTACACAGTCAAAGGCTTTGGCATAGTCAATAAAGCAGAAATAGATGTTTTTCTGGAACTCTCTTGCTTTTTCAATAATCCAGCAGATGTTGTCAATTTGATCTCTGGTTTCTCTGCCTTTTCTAAAACCAACTTGAACATCTGAAAGTCCACGGTTCATGTGTTGTTGAAGTCTGGTTTGGAGAATGTGTAGAGAAGCGGAAAATGTATAGAGAAGGGGAAAAATCTAGCACTTATTTGTTTCCTCCTGCAGCTTAAGAGAGAGAAAGAAAATGTCTGACACTTGCAGCCTGTTTCTTCCGTTTGGAGATCCCGGTCCTTCCTGCCTGTTACCCTCTCAGTAGGTCATTTGTTCTTGTTTCTCCTCGCAATCTACTGGTGCCATTTAAAAACACCCAAGAATTCTCCAGCTCATAATGCCTTTGATGCTGTGATTGAAAAATCTTGCCTCAGAGCAAGAGCAAAGAGCTTAAACTTCACACAATGTAAATTCTGCACTTTTAAAGGAGAGTGTTTGACTAATATCTTTGTACAGAAAGTACAGACATCTTTGAGATGAGTTGTATTGTAACATCCTTTATTGAAAGTCACCCTCCAAAAATGCAGTTCTTTTCACGAGCTTCTTGTATATATTGGAACCGTCTACAGCCTGATGTGGGGCTACAATAACTTCGTTTTCTCCTGCTTGGTATATGCAAAACTCTGTTAAGAGGATTATACTGTCAGAGGGGAAAAGAGCATGCAGATGAAACAAGCTCTGAGAGTTTAGAGTGCCCAAAACAAGGAGTGGAGTCTCTGGATAGAAGCTGCAGTCACAAACTATGAGAAGCAGATTAGGAGTGTATGCTCATACAGTGTCAGCCGCCCTGTCCTTAGTAAATGTACGTGGAATGCCTGCTACATGCCAGGCATGGAAATGTCACAGCATAGCCTCAAGCAGCTCCCTTGTGAGCCTGGACCCTCAAGACATGGAATAGGTGCTGTGATAGACACTAGAATATTCTTCAGTTGAGGAGGACACAAAGCATGGCCTGGGGACAGCAGAGGCTCTAATCTGTAAACCTTGAGGCTCCAAGTGTAATGTAATGTGAGAAGCCAAAGAAGAGCCTGATGAAAGGCCAATATTCTTACCCTGTGTTTCCCTAGGAAGGCTGTCTGCCTGGGGTGCTGAGAGACCCGCCCCAGGGAGGACATAGCCAAGCTGCCACCACAGCTGCCTCCATAAGATCTGAACTGCCTGTTCCCACCAACCATGCTGGGCCAACTTCCTCTTTTGTGTGAACAGAAAAGGTCTCTAGTTCACTTTTCTCTGACATTTCTCATTTGTCTGGATGATTATGCAATAACATTTTAAAAGTAGTCAGACAATTTTGACCAAATTAAGTGTTTTGCAGACTTTTCTACGTTAAATTCCTGTTTAGTCTGTTATCTGGAAAAAAATGGCAACTAATAAATTTCCCAATGACAAATCTTTGCAAATCTGTCTAGAAGTTAGAAATCTCTTACTTTAAAGCTAGAAAACCAAGTGTACGAGAATAGGCTCACTCAAATTCTGAATTTATTAAATCATCCTACTTTTATCAAGGGAGTTTTCTTATTTTATTTATGAACTATAGCTTAAACCAACTCACTGTGCTTAAGTGGAAAGTATTAATGACCTCCAATCCAGTCTAGCATCCCCACATGGGGGAATTCAGAAATGCCCTTAGTTGGTCTTCACATCCAACCATCTGGAAGGGAGGAAACTGAGAGCAGGCATCCAGGATCTCTAGCCAGCCCTAAAAGAGGAGGACATCAGCAAGGACAGCTGACTGACTAGAAGGAAGGTGCATATACCTGGCTGTGTCCCCAGCCTGGGTGGCACCAGCCAGAGAGAACCAAGGAAGGAAAAGAAAAGAAAAGAAACAGAAGTGAGGGGAACAGTTGGGAGACAGTAACTTTCTCCAAGCCAGGCTTCAGCAATACATGAACCGTGAACTTCCTGATGTTCAAGCTGCTTTTAGAAAAGGCAGAGGAACAAGAGATCAAATTGTCATCTGCTGGATCATGGAAAAAGCAAGAGAGTTCCAGAAAAACATCTATTTCTGCTTTATTGACTATGCCAAAGCCTTTGACCGTGTAGACCACAATAAACTGTGGAAAATTCTGAGAGAAATGGAGATACCAGACCACTTGACCTGCCTCTTGAGAAATCTGTATGCAGGTCAGGAAGCAACAGTTAGAACTGGACATGGAATAACAAACTGGTTCCAAATAGGAAAAGCAGTACATCAAGGCTATATATTGTCACCCTGCTTATTTAACTTATATGCAGAGTACATCATGAGAAATGCTGGACTGGAAGAAAAACAAGCTGGAATCAAGATTGCCAGGAGAAATATCAATAACCTCTGATATGCAGATGACACCACCCTTATGGCAGAAAGTGAAGAGGAACTAAAAAGCCTCTTGATGAAAGTGAAAGAGGAGAGTGAAAAAGTGGGCTTAAAGCTCAACATTCAGAAAACGAAGATCATGGCATCCGGTCCTATCACTTCATGGGAAATAGATGGGGAAACAGGGGAAATAGTGTCAGACTTTATTTTTGTGGGCTCCAAAATCACTGCAGATGGTGACTGCAGCCATGAAATTAAAAGACACTTACTCCTTGGAAGAAAAGTTATGACCAACCTAGATAGCATATTCAAAAGCAGAGATATTACTTTGCCAACTAAGGTCTGTCTAGTCAAGGCTATGGTTTTTCCTGTGGTCATGTATGGATATGAGAGTCGGACTGTGAAGAGGCTGAGCACCAAAGAACTGATGCTTTTGAACTGTGGTGTTGGAGAAGACTCTTGAGAGTCCCTTGGACTGCAAGGAGATCCAACCAGTCCATGCTGAAGGAGATTAGCCCTGGGATTTCTTTGGAAGGAATGATGCTAACGCTGAAACTCCAGTACTCTGGCCACCTCATGCGAAGGGTTGACTCATTAGAAAAGACTCTGATGCTGGGAGGGATTGGGGGCAGGAGGAGAAGGGGACGACAGAGGATGAGATGGCTAGATGGCATCACCGACTCGATGGACGTGAATCTGAGTGAACTCCGGGAGTTGGTGATGGACAGGGAGGCCTGGCGTGCTGTGATTCATGGAGTCGCAAAGAGTTGGACATGACTAAGCGACTGAACTGAACTGAACTTTCTTTTTTTGTCGCATTTTTGTCAGGTTTTGGTATTAGGGTGATGTGACATCATAGAATGAATTTGGAAGTTTACCTTCCTCTGCAATTTTCTGGAAGAGTTTGAGTAGGATAGGTGTTAACTCTTCTCTACATTTTTGTAGAATTCAGCTCTTCAGCCATCTGGACCTGGGCTTTTGTTTGCTGGAAGATTTTTTATTACAGTTTCAATTTCCATGCTTGTGATGGGTCTGCTAAGATTTTCTATTTCTTCCTGGCTCAGTTTTGTAAAGTTGTACTTTTCTAAGAGTTTATCCATTCTTCCACGTTGTCCATTTTGTTGGCATATAATTGCTGATAGTAGTCTCTTATGATCCTTTGTATTTCTGTGTTGTCTGTCGTGATCTCTCCATTTTCATTTCTAATTTTATTGATTTGATTCTTCTCCCTTTGTTTCTTGATGAGTCTGGCTAATGGTCTGTCAATTTCATTTATCCTCTCAAAGAACCAGCTTTTGGCTTTGTTGATTTTTGCTATGGTCTCTTTTGTTTCTTTTGCATTTATTTCTGCCCTAATTTTTAAGATTTCTTTCCTTCTACTAACGCTGGGGTTCATCATTTCTTCCTTTCCTAGTTGCTTTAGGTGTAGAGTTAGGTTATTTATTTGACTCTTTTCTTGTTTCTTGAGGTATGCCTGTATTGCTATGACCTTTCCCCTTAGCTTTGCTTTTACAGTGTCTCACAGGTTTTGGGTTGTTGTGTTTTCATTTTCATTCATTTCTATGCATATTTTGATTTCTTTTTTTGTTTCTACTGTGATTTGTTGGTTATTCAGCAGCGTGTTTTTCAGCCTTCATATGTTGGAATTTTTAATAGTTTTTCTCCTGTAATTGATATCTAATCTTACTACATTGTGGTCAGAAAAGATGCATGGCATGATTTCAATTTTTTTTGAGTTTACCAAGGCTAGATTTATGGCCCAACATGTGATCTATCCTGGAGAAGGTTCCGTGTGCACTTGAGAAAAAGGTGAACTTCATTGTTTTGGAGGTGAAATGTCCTCTAGACATCAATTAGGACTAACTTGTCTATTGTGTCATTTAAAGTTTGTGTTTCCTTGTTAATTTTCTGTTTAGTTGATCTGTCCATAGGTGTGAGTGGGGTAATAAAGTCTTCCACTATTATTGTGTTATTGTTAATTTCCCCTTTCATACTTGTAAGCATTTGTCTTACATATTGCCGTGCTCCTATGTTGGTTGCATATATATTTATAATTGTTATATCTTCTTCTTGGATTGATCTTTTGATCATTATGTAGTGTCCTTCTTGTCTCTTTTCACAGCCTTTGTTTTAAAGTCTATTTTATCTGTTATGAGTATTGCTACTCCTGCTTTCTTTTGGTCTCTATTTGCATGGAATATCTTTTTCCAGCTCTTCACTTTCAGTCTGTATGTGTCCCTTGTTTTGAGGTGGCTCTCTTGTACACAACATATATAGGGGTCTTGTTTTTGTATCCATTCAGCCAATCTTTGTCTTTTGCTTGGGGCATTCAATCAATTCACGTTTAAGGTAACTAATGATAAGTATGATCCCGTTGCCATTTACTTTATTGTTTTGGGTTTGAGTTCATACACTCTTTTTGTGTTTCCTGTCTAGAGAATATCCTTTAGCATTTGTTGGAGAGCTGGTTTGGTGGTGCTGAATTCTCTCAGCTTCTGCTTGTCTGTAAAGCTTTTGTTTTCTACTTCATATTTGAATGGGATCCTTGCTGGGTACAGTAATCTGGGCTGTAGGTTATTTTCTTTCATTATTTTAAATATGCCCTGCCATTCCCTCCTGGCCTGAAGGGTTTCTATTGAAAGATCAGCTGTTATCCTTATGGGAATCCCCTTGTGTGTTATTTGTTGTTTTTCCCTTGCTGCTTTTAATATTTATTCTTTGTGTTTGACCTTTGTTAATTTGATTAGTATGTGTCTTGGGGTCTTTTGCCTTGGGTTTATCCTGTTTGGGACTCTCTGGGTTTCTTGGACTTGGGTGATTATTTCCTTCCCCATTTTAGGGAAGTTTTCAACTATTATCTCCTTAAGTATTTTCCCATGGTCTTTCTTTTTGTCTTCTTCTTCTAGGACTCCTATGATTCAAATGTTGGGGCGTTTAACATTGCCCCAGAGGTCTCTGAGATGGTCCTCATTTCTTTTAATTTGTGTTTCTTTTTCCTATCTGATTCATTTATTTCTACCATTCTATCTTCTACTTCACTAATCCTATCTTCTGCCTCTGTTATTCTACTATTTGTTGCCTCCAGAGTGCTTTTGATCTCATTTATTGCATTATTCATTATATATTGACTCTTTTTTATCTTTTCTAGGTCCTTGTTAAACCTTTCTTGCATCTTCTCAATCCTTGTCTCCAGGCTATTTATCTGTGATTCCATTTTGATTTCAAGATTTTGGATCATTTTCACTATCATTATTCGGAATTATCAGGTAGATTCCCTATCTCTTCCTCTTTTGTTTGGCTTGGTGGGCATTTCTCCTGTTCCTTTACCTGCTTGGTATTCCTCTGTCTCTTCATCTTGTTTATATTGCTGTGTTTGGGGTGGCTTTTCTGTATTCTGGCAATTTGTGGAGTTCTTTTTATTGTGGAGTTTCCTTGCTGTGGGTGGGGTTGTACGGGTGGCTTGTAAAGGTTTCCTGGTTAGGGAAGCTTATGTTGGTGTTCTGGTAGGTAGAGCTGGATTTCTTCTCTCTGGAGTGCAATGAGGTGTCCAATAATGAGTTATGAGATGTCAATCGGTTTGGAGTGACTTTGGGCAGCCTGTATATTGAAGCTCAGGGGTATGTTCCTGTGTTGTTGGAGAATTTGCATGGTATTTCTTGATCTGGAACTTGTTGGCCCTTGGGTAGTGCTTGGTTTCAGTGTAGGTATGGAGGCGTTTGATGAGCTCCTGTCAAGCAATATTCCCTGGAGTCAGTTCTCTGGTGTTCTCAGGATTTGGATTTAAGCCTCCTGCTTCTGGTTTTCAGTCTTATTTTTATAGTAGTCTCAAGACTTCTCCATCTATACAGCACCACTGATAAAACATCTAGGCTAAAGATGAAAAGTTTCTCCACAGTGAGGACACCCAGAGAGGTTCACAGAGTTACATGAAGAAGAGAAGAGGGAAGAGGGAGT
Source organism: Ovis canadensis (assembly GCF_042477335.2). NCBI lineage: Eukaryota > Metazoa > Chordata > Mammalia > Artiodactyla > Bovidae > Ovis > Ovis canadensis. The sequence goes on from NC_091263.1 coordinate 14,748,014, forward strand.
TAGAGGTGACCCAAATGAGATGAGGTGGAATCAAAAGAGAAGAGAGCAAGCTAGCCAGTAATCACTTCCCTATGTGTGCTCCACAGTCTGGACCACTCAGAGACGTTCACGGAGCTATACAGAGAAGAGAAGAGGGAGGAAGGAGACAGAGGTAGCCAGGAGGATAAAAGGGGGAATCAAGAGGAGAGAGACAGATCCAGCCAGTAATCAGTTCCCTAAATGTTCCCCACTGTCTGGAACACACAACAAGATTCACAGAGTTGGGTAGAGAAGAGAAGGGGGAGGGAGGAGATAGAGGCGACCTGGTGGAGAAAAAGGAGGGTCCAAAGGGGGAGAGAGCAGTCAAGCCAGTAATCTCACTCCCAAGAGAAATGGGTACTGAAGATTGGATTCTTAAAGGTACAAAATTGATAAGAAATACCAGAAAGCAAAGATTAAAAATCTCCAGTAGAGGTTGGATTTTCAAATACAATATTAAAGAAAAGAAAAAAAGTCACAAAATTATAAATATGTATATATATATATATATATATATATATATATATATATATATGAAGTTTGCTTTTAAAAATAGGGTCTTTTTTTGCAAAGTAATAGTAGGTTATAAAAATGAAAATTAAAGGAGAAATATAGGACTTAAAATTTTTAATAAATTAAAAAAGGATGATAGTAAAAATGTATCTAGGACTTTCTCTGGTGTTGTTGTGGGCAATGTGGAGTCAGTTCATTTTCGGATAGTTCCTTGGTCCGGCTTATATTTAATAAGATCTATAGGCCCCTTCCTATGTAGTTGGTACTAACTACAGGGTTTTAATCTATTGCACCTGTCACTTCCAAGGCAGTTCCCTCTGTTTTAGCTTCTGTTTGCTGGTCTCTTCAGTGTCTAATTTCCACTCTGACACAAGGGGGCAGTGGTGGACTCTTTTTTAGGCTGACTTGTTCAGTTACGCTGTGGGGAGGGAGGGACACTGCAAACAAATAACACTAGCGTGTGCTCGCAGTGCCCCCGCTCATGGCGTGTGTGCCCTCCCTGCCCACACTGCTCAGTCTCTAGGTTGCTCTGCCGGGAACCGTCCGAGGCCAGCCCTGGGCTGCATGCACCTCCCAGGTCTAAGCCGCTCAGGTTCAGGCACTCGGGTAGTCCTCAGAGGCGCAGACTCCGTTGGGCCTGCGTTTTGTGCCCTTCCCAGGTCCAAGCAGCTCAGGTGATCAGGTGTTTGGCCAGCGCAGTCGCTGAGACTTATCGCCTCCCCCGTCCCTGCTGCTCAGTTTTCTGGGTGTACAACTGGCGGATGTTGACCATCCAGAACCCCAAGAAGTCTTAGTTAGCAAAGAAGCCTGCTCGCAGTTTGGTAGATAATGCCTCTCTGGGGCCACGATTGCCCCTTCCAGCTCTGGCTGCCTGTCACCGGAGGAGGATGGTCAGCAGCTGGCTAACTCTGCTCACTCCTTTGTTCTGTGAGTGGGCCTGACAGTCTCTTAGGTTAGGGCTTTTTGCGTAGCTCTAGTAGAGTTGGACATGACTGAAGGGACTTAGCAGCAGTAGCAGCAGCTCGTCAGTCCTTTGCTCTGTGAGTGGGCTTGGCGGTGTCTTAGGGCTTTTCACGTGGTAGCTATCCCACAGTCTGGTTTGCTAGCCCAAGTTAGTTTCCTCAGATTGCCCTCGGGGTATTCAGGCTCAGTCCCTTCTCTAAGCAAGGCAGCCCATGCCTCCCTGCCCAGCCCCCGCTTGCTAGTGGCGGATGCAGGCGTCTGAGCTGCTTCTCCGCTGGGGGAGTTACCATTGGACATGTAATCTGTGGGGTTTAATTATTTATTTATTTTTCCTCCCAGTTATGTTGCCCTCTGGTTCCAAGGCTCACCACAGACCAGGCAGTGACAGCGTTTCTTGGTGTTTGTAAACTTCTCTCCCTTCCTGGGACGGAGCTCCGTCTCTGCCTCTTTTGTCTCCCTTTTCATCTTTTATATTTTTTCCTACCTCCTTTCAAAGACAATGGGCTGCTTTTCTGGGTGCCTGATGTCCTCTGTGGGCATTCAGAAGTTGTTTTGTGAAATTTACTCAGCATTTAAGTGTTCTTTTAATGAATTTGTGGGGGAGAAAGTGGTCTCCCCGTCCTATTCCTCTGCCATCTTAGCACCGCCCCTGTTTTATCTACAATTTTAGTAACCAAAAACTATATTACAATGATGTAATGTTATTTTTAATATAAATTTATTTTAATTGGAGGTTAATTACTTTCAAAAAAAAAAAAGCAGCCTTGCTTAGGGAACTGACAGAAAGCAGCACCTGGGGAAAGCAATGGAGAGAGATTAGAGTTCAAGTCTTCTTCTTCAGGGATTGTATTCTCTGAACTTCTTTTCATAGCAAACGATGAGGACAGGATTCCTAGCATCTGCATGAATTGTTCTTGACTTTACTACTGTTTTTCCTCCTCCTTCTGTGCCTCCCCCTAGCACTGCTAATTTGCTTCCTCTCTCCAGATCTGACACCTTTTGAGTCCAGGTGTGCACTGTCTCTCTTTGGCACTCTCAGTGGGTTCTTAGCACAGCCCTCTGGCTGCACCCTCTCCACCCTCCTGTTTGCCTTCTCTGTGTGATAACTGATCTGTTTTAACTGCAGCTCTGAACATGTCAGTTCTCTGTAGCATTTGAATAGCTCCCCATTTCCCTTGGAAAGAGAATGGCATGTACGGCCAGGCCCTGACCCTCTTTCATTCTTCCTTGTCCCCTTCCTCTGCTGCACCCTCTCTGCATGAACCCCTACAGCCCATGCTCCCTTTGACATCTTCCAGGAGCTTAAATGTATCCTATTCCTTCACACCTGCCTTTTTCAGAGGACTTTCTCTCTATGTTGCACCTACCATTAGCTCCTGGCTCCAGATTCTTGGCTGCTAACCGTATTTCTCAGGCTTTGCTTGAACACCATCTCCTCTGACTCCTTCAGGCTGAATCACATCTCCTTGTCCATTCTTCTGGTCCTGTGTGCCATTTGCTTGGTGAGCATCTACCATACGGTGGGGCAAATATTTCTTGTCTGACTCCCCTCCTAGGCCCGAGGCTTCCTGAGAGCAGGAACCCAGTCTCCAGCCTTGCATGGGCACAGAGGTGCTTGCTGTTTGTCTTCCCAATGACTGGAAGCTGTGACTGTTTCATAAGGCCTCCTGGCTTCCTTGGTCTTTCATCACAAACAGTGTCTGTGCTGTGGAGGAGCAGCTTTTCACTTTAAGACCCCCCATCCCTCCATCTTCCCAACAGAGTCACATGCTCTCCAGCTTATCCTACTCTACTCCTTCTCCCATTCACTCTTCAGTGTCTGCTATCTACTAGGGCTATGGGAGCCCAAGAACACAGATGTGCAGGATTCATCAGCCCTGCCTCCCAGGAGCTTCCAGAGCAGTGGCAGGAGTAGGGAAGGAACAGATAGGCAGGAACTTGAGCACGCCACTTCATATAGACCCTATGTGTGTTAGGGAAAACACTAACTGAAACCACTCACCCTACCCAGGCACCCTGGTAACCATCTGCATGAGCTATTTTATAACAGGAAGTCCTGGCAAGGAACATAGAACAAATGAGCCAACACTAACCAGAAAAATATGAGTTAAAGATTATTTAACTCAGAATGGGTGAATTTAACTCAGATGACCATTATATCTACTACTGTGGGCAGGAATCCCTTAGAAGAAATGGATTCGCCACCAAGGTCAACAAGAGTCCGAAATGCTGTACTTGGATGCAATCTCAAAAACGACAGGATGATCTCTGTTCGTTTCCAAGGCAAATCATTCAATATCATGGTAATGCCCCAACCAGTAATGCTGAAGAAGCTGAAGTGGAATCGTTCTATGAAGACTTACAAGACCTTCTAGAACTAACACCCTTTAAAAGATGTCCTTTTCATTATAGGGGACTGGAATGCAAAAGTAGGAAGTCAAAAAATACCCGGAGTAACAGGCAAATTTGGCCTTAGAGTACAGAATGAAGCAGGGCAAAGGTTAATAGAGTTTTGCCAAGAGAAGGCATTGGTCATAACAAACACTCTCTTCCAACAACACAAGAGAAGACTCTACACATGAACATCACCAGATGGTCAACACCAAAATCAGATTGATTATATTCTTTGCAGCCAAAGATGGAGAAGCTCTAGACAGTCAACAAAAACAAGACTGGGAGCTGACTGTGGCTCAGATCATGAATTCCTTATTGCCAAATTCTGACTTAAATAGAAAAGAGTGGGGGAAACCACTAGACCATTCAAGTATGACCTAAATCAAATGCCTTATGATTATACAGTGGAAGTGACAAATAGATTGAAGGGACTACATCTGATAGACAGTGCCTGATGAATTATGGACGGAGGTTCATGACACTGTACAGGAGACAGGGATCAAGACCATCCCCATGGAAAAGAAATGCAAAAAAGCAAAATGGCTGTCTGAGGAGGCCTTACAAATAGCTGTGAAAAGAAGAGAAGCGAAAAGCAAAGAAGAAAGGAAAGATATAAGTGTCTGAATGCAGAGTTCCAAAGAATAGCAAGGAGAGATAAGAAAGCCTTCCTCAGCGATCAGTGCAAAGAAATAGAGGAAAAGAACAGAATGGGAAAGACTAGAGATCTCTTCAAGAAAGTTAGAGATACCAAGGGAACATTTCATGCAAAGATGGGCTCGATAAAGGACAGAAATGGTCTGGACCTAACAGAAACAGAAGATATTAAAAAGAGGTGGCAAGAATACAAGGAAGAACTGTACAAAAAAGATCTTCACGACCCAGATAATCACGATGGTGTGATCACTCATCTAGAGCCAGACATCCTGGAATGTGAAGTCAAATGGGTCTTAGAAAGCATCACTAAGAACAAAGCTAGTGGAGATGATGGAATTCCAGTTGAGCTATTTCAAATCCTGGAAGATGATGCTATGAAAGTGCTGCACTCAATATGCCAGCAAATCTGGAAAACTCAGCAGTGGCCACAGGACTGGAAAAGGTCAGTTTTCATTCCTATCCCAAAGAAAGGCAATGCCAAAGGATGCTCAAACTACCACACAATTGTACTCATCTCACACACTAGTAAAGTAATGCTCAAAATTCTCCAAGCCAGACTTCAGCAGTACAAACTTCCAGATGTTCAAGCTGGTTTTAGAAAAGGCAGAGGAACCAGAGATCAAATTGCCAACATCCACTGGATCATGGAAAAAGCACGAGAGTTCCAGAAAAACATCTATTTCTGCTTTATTGACTATGCCAAAGCCTTTGACTGTATGGATCACAATAAACTGTGGAAAATTCTGAGAGAGATGGGAATACCAGACCACCTGACCTGCCTCTTGAGAAATCTGTATGCAGGTCAGGAAGCAACAGTTAGAACTGGACATGGAACAACAGACTGGTTCCAAATAGGAAAAGGAGTACGTCAAGGTTGTAAATTGTCACCCTGCTTATTTAATTTGTATGCAGAGTACATCATGAGAAAAGCTGGGCTGGAAGAAGCACAAGCTGAAATCAAGATTGCCAGGAGAAATATCAATAACCTCTGATATGCAGATGACACCCCCCTTACGGCAGAAAGTGAAGAGGAACTAAAAAGGCTCTTGATGAAAGTGAAAGAGGAGAGTGAAAAAGTTGGCTTAAAGCTCAACATTCAGAAAACAAAGATCATAGCATCTGGTCCCATCACTTCATGGGAAATAGATGGGGAAACAGTGGAAACAGTGTCAGACTTTATTTTGGGGGGGCTCCAAAATCACTGCAGATGATGATTGTAGCTATGAAATGAAAAGATGCTTACTCCTTGGAAGGAAAGTTATGACCAACCTAGATAGCATATTGAAAAGCAGAGACATTACTTTGCTGACTAAGGTCCATCTAGTCAAGGCTATGGTTTTTCCTGTGGTCATGTATGGATGTGAGAGTTGGACTGTGAAGAAGGCTGAGCACCAAAGAATTGATGCTTTTGAACTGTGTCGTTGGAGAAGACTCTTTAGAGTCCCTTGGACTGCAAGGAGATCCAACCAGTCCATCCTAAAGGAGATCAGCCCTGGGTGTTCATTGGAAGGACTGATGCTGAAGCTGAAACTCCAGTACTTTGGCCACCTCATGCAAAGAGCTGACTCATTGGAAAAGACCCTGATGCTGGGAGGGTTTGGAGGCAGGAGAAGGGGACGACAGAGTATGAGATGGATGAGTGTGAGTGAACTCCAGTTGGTGATGGACAGGGAGGCCTGGCATGCTATGATTCATGGGGTCACAGAGTCCGACACTACTGAGCAACTGAACTGAATTGAACTGAACCAGAATTCGGTAAAGGTCAAAAGGAGACTTCCCCTACCACCTTCCAGAATCCATCTTGGCTGAGCAACATATGTGACACTAGAAAGGACTCTGAGTGAGAATGATTGGTCAGAGACAACGTGGAAACCAACCTCATAGTCATTAAACCGGAGACTGTGAGTCACGTGACAGCATTTCTCCTGGGTTCCCTTACGCTCTGTTCTGCCGAGTTTTAACTTTCATCTTAGGTTCAAATTATTTGTTAACGAAATAGACTACTTGTTATATACAAATTAACAATATTAATATTTATTAGAGAATTATCAAGCTTATTTTCAAGACACTAACAGTAAAGGAAAAGAGAAACAGCAGAGGATTCATCAGCAGATTTCGATCAACATTTAGACTTTAACAGCACTGGGATATCCCGTGTCATAGCTCGTCCGGGGTCCCAATTGGGAAAAGGTGCCAGGCAGTACGTTCACTCCATGGGTAAGACTTCAAAAGTTGCACTTTGGTGTTCCCGCTTATCATCCTAGGGCCACAAACTGATACCGTCATCAGTCTGTGAGCAAACTGCAGCTCCAGTTTCAGTGTTAATGCTGTTGGTTTTATCTTGTGAGTGTTGATATTCTCCAGGTCTGGGAGATTGGTTGGATCTCCAGGGCTCGCGAGGATTCCACGAGTCACTACCTATCCTATCTATGATGCTACTCAGCTGGCTGGTAACAAGTGCAGGCAGACATATAGCCAGGGTGGCATCCAGGCAGGTCAGGGACAAGTCAGAGGGCCTGCTCTACTTTGTCTCTGAAGCCTAAACAAGACTACATCCTCCTGCTTTCCATCAAGGTGCCCCGTTTTCAATAAAGTCTCTTTTTTGTCAGCACATGTTGGATAATTCATTCCTGAGTGTTAGGAAGGGGTCCCCATTCCTGCAACATGCACAGACCACATGGGTGGCCCAGATGGGGTGCAGAGAGAGTACTGACTACCCAACTGACTCCCAGGATGCTCGCCTGTGTGCATCAGAAGGTAAGGAAGAAGAGGGCCGTCATTTCAGGATGTAGTGGGGACCAGATAACACCCGTAGCTGCCCCAGCACCACAGTTGTCCCTTTCGTGTCTGCAGTGACACCACTTGGCCAGAGTCTCCCCAGCTGTTTGCAGGGGCTCTGGTACTATGGAGCTGCCACACAGAGACCTCACACTTCTGACACCTGCCAACTTCGTTGATGCCCAAACACTGTTGGAAAATCAAGTCAACACAAGGAACTCTAAGAGTAGCCTCATTTTACACATGAGGACGCTGACCCCAGAGGTGTCACCCAGTGTGTGGCAGAGCTAGAGCCCAGGGTCTCTCCCGAGCCCACTGCCTTCTCCCACATCAGAAATAAAAGTCCTGTGTCCATACCGGGCCACTCAGGGCCACCGGGCTGTCAGGAGGTGTGTCTGAGGCTTGGGGGCGTGGACATCACCTTTAGTGACAGAAGCTGAGAGCTAGGAGTAGCCTATCTGGGCTCCTGTGTGGCACAGATGTTTCCTTTCCTTCCCAACTTTCTACTCCTCACAGCGAAATAAAATTTAAAGCTTCTCAAGCAAGTCCATTTCATTTTTTAACAACTGTAGCAAAGATTCCTCCTTATATTGCTTTAAATCTTTAATTTCCCACTGGAGCCTTGAAACAATGATGACAAACTGAGTGAAGTCCTCATGGAAAGTGTGACTGTAGACACTAAGAAGGGTTCCTAATGAGCACTCCAAGAAAAATTAAAACAAACGCCCAGAATGTTAAACCACTTGAGGAGTTATAGCATTCCCAGTCTGTGAAAACCACTGATTTATTTTTCTCTGTAGCAAGGAAACACTACCTCATCTCATCCCACAGCTATTTTAGGTTGTCAGGAAGGGAGGCCAAAATAGCCCTTGTGCTCCACTCATCCTAATTGTAATCTGATCCCTTAGACACCAGCCCAGCTAATCTCCACCCTCAGGTGCTTTAAGACCTTGCTGTGGGCTTCTCTGGTGGCTTAGTGGCAAAGAATCCACCTGCCAAGGCAGGAAACATGAGTTTGATCCCTGAGTTGGGAAGATCCCCTGGAGAAGGAAACAGCAACCCACTCCAATATTCATGCCTGGGAAATCCTCTCTAGAGCATTCTGAGCCTGGCAGCCTAGAGTCCATGGGTTTGCAAAAGAGTCAGACATGACTGAGTGACTAAACAACAACAAATTCAAAGTACAACCCAGGGACCTGCAGCACTGGCATTTTCTGGGCGCTTGTGAGAAATGCAGGATCCCAGACCCATCCCATCCTATTGTATCAAAGGCCATATGTATCCTTTACCTTAATGAGAAGAAGGGAAGACTGCAAACTCTGAAGGAAAGCTCATCGTTTTGGCTTTGTTTGGAATTGTTAGAATACTTATTGCCCTCTCCCCCGGCTTTTTTCTTGTTTTTAATTGATGCATAATTGACATACACCATTATATTAGTTTTGGGTGTACAACATGATGACTGAATATTTGTATATATTATAAATGATTATCATACTTTCACTTCACACCCTCATCTATTTTGTTGTTGTTCAGTTGCTCAGTTGTGTCCGACTCTTTATGACCCCATCGACTGCAGCACACCAGGTTTCCCTGTCCTTCACGATCTCTGAGTTTTCTCAAACTCATGTCCATTGAGTCAGTGATGCCATCCAACTATCTCATCCTCTGTTGTCCCCTTCTCCTCCTGCCCTCAATCTTTCCCAGCATCAGAGTCTTTTCTCTTGAGTCAGATCTTCACATCAGGTGGCCAAAGTTTTAGAGCTTCAGCTTCAGCATCAGTCCTTCCAATGTATATTCAGGGTTAATTTCCTTTAGGATTGACTGGTTTGATCTCTTTGGTGTCCAAGGGACTCTGAAAAGTCTTCTCTAGCACCACACCTCAAAAGCATCAATTCTTTGGGAGTTAGGCTTCTTTATGGTCCAACTACACCTGTACATGACTACTGGAAAAACCATAGCTTTGACTATACAGACCTTTGTCAGCAAAGTGAGGTTTCTGTTTTTTAATACATTGCCTAGGTTTGTCATAGCTTTCCTTCCAAGGAACAAGCATCTTTTATATAACAGCTGAGAACTTCCCAAACCTGGGGAAGAAGCTGTATATACAAGTCCATGAAACTAAGAGACTATCTACCTACTTCAATGCAAAAACCTTCTCCAAGACATATGAAAATTGTCAAAAGTCAGTAACAAAAAAAAAAAAAAAAAATCTTAAAGGCAGCCTGTAGGGGAAAAAGAAAGTAATCCACAAAGGAACCCCCATTAGGCTATCAGCAAAGTTCTCAGAAGAAACTCTACAGGCCAGGAAAAAGTAGAATGACATACTCAAAGTGTCAAAAGATAAAAACTGCCAGTTATGAATACTTAACTGAAAGGAAATGGCAACCCACTCCAGTGTTCTTGCCTGGAGAATCCCAGGGACAGGGGAGCCTGGTGGGCTGCCGTCTCTGGGGTCGCACAGAGTCAGACACGACTGAAGCGACTTAGCAGCAGCAAGAATACTTTATCTGAGCATCAGATCAGAAGGAAAATTAAAGGCTTTCTCAGATAAAGCTGAGAAATTTCACCACCACTAGATGTACCTTTCAGAAAGACTGAAAGGAGCCCTTCAAGTTGAAATAAAGACACTAACTAGTGACATAAAAGCTAATGAAAGTACACAATATTCTTAACAAATGTGAAAAGTAAACAGAATGAGAAAACTGTGACTCCATATATTACAATGGTACATTAACCACCTAATATAAAGGCTAAAGGGACACAGCATTCACACAACTACAGCTATGATAATTTCACAAAAAATTCACAGCATAAAAAAGGTAAATTGCAACATTAAGAGATGCAAAATGGTGGAAACTTTATGGGTGGATAAAATTAAGGTGCTATCTGCATAAAAATGATTATTTCACCTGAGATGTTTCACGTAAATCACATGGTAACCACAAAGCAAAAACCTACAATAGAGTCACGAAACACACACAAAGAGAGGGAAGCTGAGAAAATTCCATGAAAAACCAGACAGAGAGAGAGGGGAAAAGAAATGATGCAAGACTTCCCTGGTGGTACAGTAGATAGGAGTCTACCTGTCAGTGCAGGGGACATAGGTTCAATCCCTCGAAGATTTCACATGCCATGGAGCAGCTAGGCCCATGTATCATAGCTACTGTGCCCACACTCTAGGGCCTATAAGCTGCAACTACTGAGCCCACATGCCACAACTACTGAAGCCCACATGCCTACAGCCTGCAATAAATAAGGTGACAGCAGTAAGTCTTTACATGTCAGTAACTACTCTAAATAGAAATGGTCTGAAGTCACCAGTCAAAAGATACAAAAATGGATGGATTGATTAAAAGACAAGACCCAACTATAAGCTACCTACAGGGAACTCATATCAGCTCTACAGATATACAGGTTTAAAGTGGAAATATTGAAGAGGATAGTCCATGCAAGTAGAAACCAAAAGTATGCATAGTCATAGAGCTATCAGACAAAATACACTTTAGCCCAAAAATGATAATAAGAGACAAGGACAGTATATATCGATGAAAAGGTCAATTGTAAATCACACTGGAGCACCACAATATAAACAAATACTAACATATTCAAAAGGAGAAACAGACAATACATTAATAGTGTGTGCATGCGTGCTCAGTCACTAAGTTGTATCCAACTCTGCAACCCCATGGACTGTTGCTTCCCAGGGTTCTCTATCTGTGGGATTTCCCAGGCAAGAATACTGGGCTGGGTTGCCATTTCCTCCTCCAGGAGATCTTTCTGACCTAAGGATCAAATCCATATCTCCTGCCTGGAAGGCAGATTCTTTACCACTGAGCCACCAGGGAAGCCCATATTAATAGTAGGGGACTTCAACACCCAACTGCCAGCAATGAGTAGATCATTCAGATGGAAAATCATCAAGGAAACAGTGGAATTGAAATATACTCCAGAACAAATGGAATTAACAAATATATATATATATTTTAAATTTCATTCAATAGCAGCAGAATATAAGTTCTTCCTAGCGGCACATGGAAAATTCTCCAGGACAGATAATATGATAGAAAACAAATCTCAGAAAATTTAAGATTGAAATCCTATCAACTATGTTTTCTGACCACATGGTATAAAACTAGAAATCAACAATAACAGAAAAAGCTTGAAAATCTACAAATATATAGAAACAAAACAGCACATTTCTGAACAACCAATGGGTCAATGGGGAAATAAAAAAATATCTCCAACAATTGAAAATGAAAAAACAACATATAAAAACTTATGGAGTGCAGCAAAAGCAGTTTGGAAAGTTTATAGCAATAAATACAAATATCATCATCAGAAAGACATAAAAAAACACTTACAACTCAATGTACTAGAAAAAGAACAAATTATGCCCAGAGTTAGCACAAAGAAGGAAATAATAAAGATCAGAGTGGAAATGAAGAAGAGATCAGAAAAACAATAGGAAGAATCAACAAAACTAAGAATCGGTACTCCCCAAAAATAAAACTGACAAAGCTTTACCTAGACTAAGAAAAAAAGAATAAAATAAATTAAATTAGGAATGAAAATGGTGGGGTGGTGGAGACATTACAACTGATCTGACAGAAATACATAGGTTCATAAGAAATTATTATGAACAATTATAAGCCCCCAAAATTAAATAACCTAGAATAAATGGATAAATTTCTAGAAACATACAAGTTACCAAGACTGAAGAGATAGAAAATCTGAACAGACCAATAATAAGTAAATAGATTTAATCAACAACCAAAAACCTCCCAACAGAAAACCACAGAACCAGAAGTCTTCAATGAAAAATTCTACCAAGCATTCAAAGATTTAAGACCAGTCGTCAAACTTTCAAAAACTGAGGATGGAATACTTCCAAACTTATTCTAGGAAGCCAGAATTACCCTAATAGAGCAAGATAAGGACACAATGAGAAAATTAAACCAATATCCCTGATGAATACAGATGCAAAAATTCTCAACAAAATTTTAGCAAACAGAATTCAAAAGCACATAAAAGATTATACACCATGATTAAGTAGGATTTATGAGGAGCTTCAAGATGGTGGAGGAATAGGACAGGGAGACTACCTTCTCCCACACAGATACATCAAAAGATCATCTCCATGTGGAACAATTCCCATAGAACAACTTCTAAACACCGTCAGAGGATCCCAGACTTGCAGGAAGGCAAACCAATCTCCTTGGAATGAGGTAGGGCAAAAGAAGATGAGAAGGGAGACAAAGGACTTTGCGATGGGGGACCAATCCTAAGGAGGGAGTCATGAAGGAGGAGAAATTTCCACACAATAGGAAATCCTCTCACAGGTGGGGTCAGGGATGAGTTTAGGAATGTCAGAGGGAAGTACAATGAGGCAAAACAGAAAAAATTCACCACAAAGATTGCACCAAAATGCAACTTCCAGCCAAGCAGCAGCTCCCACACTTGTGTCCAGCTGCAGTGAGTGGGGGCTGGGTGCAGAAGCGCAGGCTGTGTGGGTCGGTCCTCAGGAAAAGGACTGAGGTTGAATGCCATGAAGACATGCTGAGGAGGCTAATGTGACACTGTCTAGGCAGGACAGAGAAAACCCTGGAACCACCGGAAAAACAAAAGATTATTCCCACAGGAAGGCTCTAATGCCGTACTCTAACTCAGTGCATTCACAGAACAAAGGACTGCACCCTAGGAAATACCAAAGTGGGGTGGGCTGTCTGTAGTCTACAGCTCCCGAGAAAGACAGGCAGGCACATGACTGCCAGAATCAGAAGGCAAGGGCCTGCTGCAATCTCAGCCCCAGAGACCACATCTGCTGCCAAGCTGTGAGCAGCCACCAGTTGCCACCCACTTCCTCCTGTGATCCTCAGCTCAGATCCGCCGGCAGTGGTTACAGCTCAAGACCAGCTTCCCTGGGGAAGCGCACAACCCACCTGGGACTGTGACCTCATGCACTAGCAAGGAGCCCAAGCAGCTTGGCCAAGGGTCCCACAGACTAAGACTGACTCTCCTGGGAGGTGCATGCCCACCTACGGCAGTGACAACATCCCATGTGGTTCAGCCACAGCAACTGGACCCCATACACGAAGCAGCGTTTACAGTGTCCCTCCCTCTCCACAGCATAACTGAGCAAGTGAGCCCAAATAAGTGGCCCCTTTCAACCCCTCATGTCAAGGGGTAGATCAGACATTGAAGAGAGACTTGCAAGCAGAGGCAGGCCAAAAAACAAAGCAGCAGTGTGAGCAAAGCAAAGAAGGGGGAATCGCACCAGAAGTGGCAAGTGCAAGATTAAAATCCTGCAGTTAACTTCAGACTGTGTGCTTTAGGGGAAACTGTAGGCTTTCAGAGCCAAGTAAAAGCCAGAACAATGGAAGATCTTGAGACTGAACTGATTCCATACTGCACACAAGTCCAGAGACCTTCCAAGATAGACTGGAGAACATTCTGAGACGGCAAAGCAACTGGAGCAGAAAAAGGGAGGAATCCCACAAACATTCCTCTCACTACCACCATATACATACTATCTACCTCCTATAAATTTATTATTTTAAAATTTTTTTATTCTTTTAACCCCTTTTTCCCCCCTTATACCGTCTTAATACAGTTCTTTATTACTTATTAATTTTTATAGCCTTTTACCTTTAAAAAAAAAAACCTTATTTTAAAAATAAATTCCATACTTTACTTTTGTGTTTGATATTTTTTAATATTGGACTTTTGAAGGACTAATTTTTTCTCGGTTTTTAATTTTTGCTTTATGATCTTTTGTTATTTTTTTTTTTTCTTCATTAATCTTTGAGAATCTAAGTTTTAGTATCCATTTTCACTTAAGGATTTGAAAGTTGGCTTGGTTGCTCTCTTCTGACTCTCCCTTTTCTCCTTTTCACCTTCTGTTCTCTACATAACTCTGTTAATCTCTTTGGGTGTTACTGGCTGTTGAGTTGCTTCACCATTAACCTATGGGTTTTGTCTCCTGTGCTGTGTGGCCTGAGAAGTTTTGGTGCTTCTGTAAGAGGTTGGAACTAAACCCGAGACTCAACTCCAGGACTTTGGAACATCAGAGATCTCCCACACCCATGCAATATTAATAGACAAGATCCCGCCCAAAAAGCTCCATAACTACACGGAGACTTAGCTCCACCCAAGAGTCAGCAAGCTCCAGTGCAGGACACCACATGCCAATCTTCCAGCAGGAACACAACCCTGCATATTAACAGACAGGAGGCCCAAAACCACATCAAACCCACAGACACTCCCAAACTCACTACTGCACACTGCATTGCCCTCCAGAAAGATGAGATGGAGCTCCACCCACCAGAACACAGGCACAAATCCCCCCAACCAGGAAACCTTCACAAGGCACTAGTGCAGCCACACCCACAGGGAGCAGACTCCACAACTAAGAGGAACTATGCCTCTAAAACCTTCAGAAAGGAGACCCTAAGCATAGCAAACTAAACAAAATGATAAAACAGAGAAATATCTAGCAGGTAAAGGACCATGGTAAAAACCCATCAGACCAAACAAAAGAGGAGATAGGGAATCTATCTGAAAAAGAATTCAGAATGATAATAAAGATGATCCAAAATCTTGAAAACAAAACAGAGACACGGATAAATACACTGGAGGAACAGATTGAGAAGAGGTAAGAAATGTTTAACAAGGATCTAGAAAAAATACAGAATAGTCAATTAGCAACGAACAACACAATAACTGAAATTAAAAACACTCTGGAGGGAACCAACAGTACAGTAACTGAGGCAGTTACAGATAAGTGAGCTGGAAGACAGAATGGTGGAAATAACTGAAGCAGAGCAGAAAAAAAGAAAAAAGAAGAAAAAGAAATGAGGGCAGCCTTAGAGACCTATGGGACAATGTTAAGCACCCCAACATTAGACTCATAGGAGTTCCAAGAGAAGACACAAAAGTAAAGGGCATGAGAAAATATTTGAGGAGCTAACAGTTGAAAACTTCCCTAAAATGGAGAAGGAAATATCCACCACGTCCAGGAAGCCCAGAGAGTCCCACAGAGGATAAACTGGAGAAACATGCCAAAAGATATATTAATCAAACTAACAAAAATTATTCACAGAGAAAAAAATCTTAAAAGCAGCAAGGGAAAAGCAAAAATTACATACAAGGAAATTCTCATAAGGCTAAAAGCTGAGCTTTCAACAGAAACTCTGCAGGCCAGAAGGGAATGGCAGGATATACTTAAAGTGATGAAAGGGAAAAACCTACAACCAATACTCCTCTATCCAGCAAGGATCTCATTCAGATACAAAAGAGAAAAAAGCTTCAGATAAGCAAAAGCTAAGAGAATTTGCACCACCAAACCAGCTCTTCCAACAAATGCTAAAGAAACATCTCTAGACAGGAAATACAAAAAAAAATGATTATAAAAACAGAAAACAATAAGGTAAATGGTAACAGGAATATTTATCAAGAATTACCTTAAACATAAATGGGTTAAATGATCCAACTAAAGACACAGACTAACTGAATGGATACAAAACAAGTCCCCTATATATTCTGTCTACAAGAGACCCACCTCAAACCTAGGAACACATACAGACTGAAAGTGGGGAGTGAAAAAAGATATTCCATGCAAAGTGAAGGTGAAAGTGAAGCCGCTCAGTCGTGTCCAAGTCTTTACGACCCCATGCACTGTAGCCTACCAGGCTCCTCTGTCCATGGGATTCTCCAGGCAAGAATACTGGAGTGGGTTGCCATTTCCTTCTCCAAAGGATCTTCCCAACCCAGGGATCGAACCCGGGTCCCCTGCATTGTAGGCAGACGTTTTTACCATCTGAGTCAGCAGGGAAGTCACTATTCCATGCAAATGGAGACCAAAAGAAAATAGAAGTAGCAATGCTTGCATCAGGCAAAATAGACTTTAAAATAAAGATGGTTGTAAGAGACGAAGACACTACATAATGATCAAGGGATCAATCCAAGACGTAATTATTAACATACATGAACCCAACAAAGGAGCACCTCAAGATGTATAAAGCAAATGGGAATAACTATTAAAAGGGAAATCGACGGCAACACAGTAATAGTGGGGGACTTTAATCCATCCACTTATGGATGCATAGATCATCCTGACAGAAAATTAACAGGAAACACAAGTTTTAAACAATACATTGGACCAGTTGGACCTAATTAATATCTTCAGTACATCTGACCCAAAAACAGTTCAGTTCAGTTCAGTCACTCAGTTGTGTCCAACTCTTTGCGACCCCCTGAATCACAGCATGCCAGGCATCCCTGTCCATCACCAATTCCCAGAATCCACTCAAACCCATGTCCGTTGAGTCGGTGATGCCATCCAACCATTTCATCCTGTCATCCCCTCCTCCTCCTCCCCCAATCCCTCCCAGCATCAGGGCCTTTTCAAAACAATAGATTTCACTTTTTTCTTAATTGCACATGGAACATTCTCCAGAATAGATCAAATCCTGGACCACAAATCAATCCTTGGAAAAATTTAAAAATGAAATCATTTCAAGCATCTTTTCTGATCACAATGCTAAAAGCTTAGATATTAACTACAGATGGTGTATTAAAAAGCAAAGACATCACTTTGTCAACAAACGTGCATATACTCAAAACTATGATCTTTCCAGTAGTCATCTATGAATGTGGGAGTTGGACCATAAAGGCAGAGTGCCAAAGAACTGACGTTTTTGAACTGTGGTGCTGGAAAACACTCTGAGAGTCCCCTGGACAGCAAGGAGCTCAATCAATCCTAAAGGAAATTAACCCGGAATGTTCACTGGAAGGACTGATGCAGAAACTGAAGCTTCAATACTTTGGCCACCTGATGCAAAATTTGACTCACTGGAAAAGACCCTGATGCTGAGAAAGATTTAAGGCAAAAGGAGAAGAGAATGACAAGGGATGAGATAGTTGAATGGCATGACCAATTCAATGGAAACAAACTTGGGCAAACTCCAGGAGACAGTGAAGGACAGGAGGCCTGGTATGCTGCAGTCCACAGGGTGACAGAGTCAGGCAAAATTTGGTGACTGAACAACAACAACAGGATAAAAAACTATAAATAACAAGAAACATGGAGGCTAAACAATGCACTTCTGAATAACCAATAGGTCATTGAAGAAATATAAAAGGAAATCAAAACAAGCTTAGAAGAAAATGACAATGAAAACAAGACAAACCAACACCAATGGGATGTCGTAAAAGCAGTGCTAAGAGGGAAGTTTGTAACAAAAGCCTACCTCAAGAAACAAGAGACATCAAATCAACAATCTAACCTTACACCTAAAGCAACTAGAAAAAGAAAACCAACAACAACAACAACAACAAAAAACAAAGTTAGTAGAAGGGAAGAAATCATAAAGATCACAGCAGAAATAAATGAAAAAGAAACGAAAGATAGCAAACATCAATAAAAATAAAAGCTGGGTCTTTGAGAAGATAACATTGACAAATCGTTAGCAAGATTCATCAAGAGAAAAAGGGGAAAAGACTCAAATCAATAAAATTAGAAATGAAAAAGAAGTTACAAAAGACAACACAGAAAGACAAAGGATCGTAAGAGACAACTATGAGCAACTATATGTCAATAAAATAGACAACTTGGAAGAAATTGACAAATTCTTGGAAAAGTAAAACTTCCAAAACTGAATCAGGAAGAAACAGAAAATATGAACAGACCAAGCATACACATGGAAATTGAAACTGTAATCAAAAATATAGATCAATGAAACAAAACAGAAAGCCCAGAGAAAAGTCTACCCACCTATGAACACCTTATTTTTTACAAAGAAGGATATACATGCAAACAAGATAGTCTTTTCAATAAGTGGTGCTGGGAAAACTGGTCAACTAAATGTAAAAGAATGAAGTTAGAATACTTCCTAACACTATACATAAAAATAAACTCAAAATGGATTAAAGACCTAAATGTTAAGACCAAAAACTATAAAACTCTTAAGAGGAAAATAGAGGCAAAACACTGATATAAATCACAGCAAAGATCCTATATGACTCTCCTCCTAGAGTAATGGAAATAAAAATAAGAATAAACAAATGGGACCTAATTAAACTTAAAAGCTTTTATAGAACAAAGGAAACTATAAACAAGGGGAAAGACAACTCTCAGAATGGGAGAGAATAATAGCAAATAAGACAACCGACAAAAGATTAACTTCCAAAATATACAAGCAGTTCCTGCAGTAGCAGGAAAAATAAAAAATAAAAAAAGATATTTCTCCAGAGAAGATATACAGAGGGCTAATAAACACATGAAAAGATGCTCAATATCGCTTATTACTAAAGAAATGCAAATCAAAACCAAAATGAGGTATCATCTCACACCAGTCAAAATGGCCATAATAAAAAAAATCTACAAATACATGCTAGAGAGGGTGTGGAGAAAAGGGAACCCTCTTACAATGTTGGCAGGAATGTAAATTGACACAACCACTATGGAGAATAGCATGGAGAGTCCTTAAAAAACTAGGAATAAAACTATCATACAACCCAGCAATCCTACTACTGGGCATATACCCTGAGGAAACCAGAACTGACAAAGACACATGTACCCCAAAGTTCACTGCAGCACTATTTACAATGGCCAGGACCTGGAAGCAACCTAGATGTCCATTGACACTGAGTGGATAAGAAGTTGTGGTTGTTCAGTTGCTCAGTCATGTCCAACTCTTTGTGACCCCATGAACTGCAGCATGCTAGGCTTCCCTGTCCTTGCCCATCTCCCAGAGCTTGTTCGATGAGTCAGTGATGCCATCCAACCAACTCGTCCTCTATCGCCCCCTTCTCCTCTTGCTCTCAATCTTTCCCAGCCATCAGGGTCTCTTCCAATGAGTTGGCTATTCCAATCATGTGGCCAAACTGAAGCTTCAGCATCAGTCCTTCTAATGAATATTCAGGGTTGATTTTCTTTAAGATTGATTGGTTTCATCTCCTTGCAGTTCAAGGAATTCTCAAGTCTTCTCCAGCACCATAATTCAAAGGCACTAGTGCTCAACCTTCTTTATGGTCCAACTCTCACATCCATACATGGCTATTGAAAAAACCATAGCTTGGTGTATATGAGTATTTGTCAGCAGCAATGTCTCAGCTTTTTCATACACTGTCTAGGTTTGTCATAGCTTTTCTTCCAAGAGGCAAGCACCTTACAATTTTATGGCTGTAGTCACTGTCTGCAGAGATTTCAAGATTGAAGAAAAAAAAAAA
This sequence comes from Ovis canadensis, assembly GCF_042477335.2. NCBI lineage: Eukaryota > Metazoa > Chordata > Mammalia > Artiodactyla > Bovidae > Ovis > Ovis canadensis. The sequence continues at coordinate 14,767,562 of NC_091263.1, forward strand.
ACACTCTCAACAGATTGGGTAGAGAAGTAACATACCTAACATAGTAACACCATATATGACAAATCAGCCTTGTCATCATGAGGCTTGCAAAACTTAATGAAGCTATCAGCCATATCTTGCAGAGCCACCTAAGACAGACAGGTCATAGTGCAGAGTTCTGAAAAACAAGGTCCATGGGAGGAGGAAATGGCACACCACTCCATTATTCTTGTCACGAGAACCCCATGAGCAGTATGAAAAGACAAAAAGAAATGAAACAAGAAGATGAGCTCTCCAGGATGGATGGTTTCCAGTGTGCTACTGGGAAAGACCGTAGGGCAATTACAAATAGCTCCAGAAAGAATGAAGCTGCTAGGCCAAAGCAGAAACAATGCTCAGCTGTGGATGTGTCTGGTGGTCAAAGTCTGATGTTGTAAACAACAATATTGCATAGGAACTTGGAATGTTAGATCCATGAATCAAGTTAAGTTGATCAAGTAGGAAATGGCAAGAGTGAACATCAACATCTTAGTAATTAGTGAACTAAAAAATGGGAATGGGAGAATTTAATTCAAATGACCATTATATCTACTATTGTGGGCAAGAATCCCTTAGAAGAAATGAAGTAGCTCTCACAGTCAACAAGAGTCCAAAAGGCAGTACTTCGGTGCAATCTCAAAAACAACGGAATGATCTTGGTTCATTTCCAGGGCAAACCACTCCAGGTCTATGACCCAACCACTGATGCCAAAAGAGCTGAAGTTGACCAGTTCTTTGAAGACCTACAAGACCTTCTAGAACTAACCAAAAAACTAACCAAAAAAAAAGGATGTCCTTATGTCATAGGGAAGTGGAATGCAAAAGCAGAAGTCAAGAGATACCTGGCTAAACAGGCAAGTTTAGCTTTGGAGTACAAAATGAAGCAGGGCAAAGGCTAACAAAGTTTTGCCAAGAGAATGCACTGGTCATAGCAAACACAATTTCCCAACAACACAAGAGATGACTACACATGGACATCACCAAATGGTCAATTCCAAAATCAGGCTGATTATATTCTTTGCAGCTGACGGAGCAGCTCTATACAGTCAGCAAAAACACAACCAAGAGCTGACTGTGGCTCAGATTGTGAATTCCTTATTACAAAATTCAGACTTAAATTGAAAAAGTTTTTTTAAAAAATAACTGCTTTATAATCTCCAAAAATGGATCTTTCCATTTTAAGAGAAAACAAAGAACTTCAGGTAAAGTTCCTGACACAGTGATTGGCACAGGATATGCACTGAACCATAGCTATTACCTAAACCTCAGGTAACTGGCAGCCTTCTTGGGAAGCCTGGAGCATCCTCAAAGACCCTATTCTAGTTCTCTAGACAGACCAAGAAGTAAGACAACATGTAGAGTCTATTTATTCAATAGCAACTCTGAAGACAAAGTGTCAGAAATCTGAGGGGATGTATTTCCCCTATTTCTACTTCAGTCCATTTTCACAAGTTTCTGACCTTCGCAGGCTACAACTTGATGTAAAAAGCTTGATGTATGTCCTAGATATACTTATACACAACCTTTGAGGGAACAGTTTGGAGGTGCAGACGAACAGGACACTTGTAAAAGTGGGACAGCAGGGTCTCACTGTAGCCCACAAGGAAGTAGAACTTGTGTGGAGGTAGCTGCCTCAGGACCAGGGCACAGATCTCCACCTGGTTAGCCCAGCGCTTTAGAATAAGCTGGTCAGCCAGGCAGCCTGGGAAGGTGCCCAGCATAAATTTGCGAAGGAAAACATCTTCCACTGTTCGCTCAGCAGCATGGTCCTCCCCATCCAGGTTACCTAAAGAGAGAAGGGTACCAAGGTGAGTTGGCCAAAACTCCAGAGGCAACATCCAAAAGCACTGAGCATTCAATTCCCCGCCTTAGCCTCTTCTCTTTTCTTCTACAGTGGAAAAAGAATAATACTCTGAAGCTTCAAGAACATTATTTCAATAATCCCCAAACAAATCCCATGAAGTATGTATTATCATTATCTTGTCTCACAAAAGAGAAGGGCACAAAACTGAGATGATTTCTTTATGTACACACAGAGTACCCCTTTCCCACTTTCTCCTCACTGCCATACAGAAGCACTGATCATTCTATGGGCCAGAGAGATGAAGTCATCAGCTACTTCTGAGATGTGAGCTCTCTCACTAGCTAGAGCCATGACCTCAACAAGTATATTCTCACTGTAGACCATAAACCTTTGCACCTCTTAAAATATTTGTTATGAGTCTCCACACCCACTCCCTAGACCTCAGAACAAGAACTTGAAAAGGGTTTGGGATAGAAATCCATACTTTATAAGTTATCTAGACAGATGTATCTCAAACATTCAAGTTGAGAACCCTTATAATGAACAAAATATTGTTGATTCTCATTAATTCACAGTAGTTATGCTTTGTAAAGTTAAGAGTTATGTTCTATATAATCAAAATGAATGACAAATTAGTAAATACTGAACTAAACCACTGCTCCTGGTGGAAATTCTCCAAGTGTCTGGTTACAATATTTTTATCAAAAGATTAATATTAAGCCTTATTTTATTTCTCTGTTAAATACACCTACAAATGGCTGATTAACACTGAACTCTCTCCCAACAGCTCTGTAACACATGCCAGAAGGAAGCTTTTCTAACAATCCTGCCCTGTAAGGCACAACAGTCTTCTTGTGCTTAGGAACACTTGCAGTGAAAAGGAAAAAAAAAGCAATGAGTTTCTCTTTTTTCTTTCCCTTTCCTGAGTACAAAGGAAATAATGAGAATAGTAAACAAGTTGGATGTCAAACATGAACAAGCCTGAAAGAGATAATCACTCCTAATTTTAATTAATTCCTAATCTGTAGTCTGCATCTAGGTTTCAGTTCAGTTCAGTCGCTCAGTCATGTCCGACTCTTTGTGACCCTATGAACTGCGGCACACCAGGCCTCCCTGTCCCATCACCAACTCCCAGAGTTCACTCAAACTCACGTCCATCGAGTCCATGAAGCCATCCAGCCATCTCATCCTCTGTCGTCCCATTCTCTTCCTGCCCCCAATCTCTCCCAGCATCAGAGTCTTTTCCAATGAGTCAACTCTTCACATGAGGTGGCCAAAGTACTGGAGCTTCAGCTTTAGCATCATTCCTTCCAAAGAACACCCAGGATTGATCTCCTTTAGAATGGACTGGTTGGATCTCCTTGCAGTCCAAGGGACTCTCAAGAGTCTTCTCCAACACCACAGCTCAAAAGCATCAATCCTTCAGAGCTCAGCTTTCTTCACAGTCCAACTCTCACATCCATACATGACCACAGGAAAAACCATAGCCTTGACTAGATGGACCTTTGTTGGCAAAGTAATGTCTCTGCTTTTCAATATGCTATCTAGCTTGGTCATAACTTTCCTTCCAAGGAGGAAGCATCTTTTAATTTCATGGCTGCAATCACCATCTGCCATGATTTTGGAGCCCCCCAAAATAAAGTCTGACACTGTTTCCACCGTTTACCCATCTATTTGCCATGAAGTGATGGGACCAGATGCCATGATCTTTGTTTTCTGAATGTTGAGCTTTAAGCCAACTTTTTCACTCTCCTCTTTCACTTTCATCAAGAGGCTTTTGGGTTCCTCTTCACTTTCTGCCATAAGGGTGGTGTCATTTGCATATCTGAGGTTTTCGATATTTCTCCCGGCAAGTATCTAGGTTTACTTTTCCCCAAACTAATCTGACACTGTAAATTACATCCTGCACCTATCGGCCCCTAACTGCATGAGTTACATCCAGAACCTATTACTCTTTCCTAAGTGAAGTTGCTCAGTCATGTCCAACTCTGTGACCCCATGGACCATAGCTCCTCCATCCACGGAACTTTCTAGGCAAGAGTACTGGAGTGACTTGCCATTTCCTTCTCCAGGGGATCTTCCCAACCCAAGGATCGAATCCAGGTCTCCCGCATTGCGGGCAGAAACTTTACCGTCTGAGCCACTAGGGAAGCCTATTACCCTTTAACTCTTTGCTAATTACATCCAGTACCTAGTGCATACTCTGATCACACTCTCTTTGTACACCACTTCTTGTAGCTTTTTCATTTCAGAAAGAAGGCCACATTTAATAAACCAGAGACAAATGAACCCAATTACTGGGTTACCTGATGCCTGCTATGACTGTTTTGAAACAACAAGAATGCAAGACCTTCATTACTTTGAGCCTTATCATTTACCCTAAGACCAGGAGACCCAGGCTATATAAAGTCTAAAGAAACAAACACACACACAAAATGAAGTCTCTTGGTTCACAGTTCCTGAGGCACTAGCATGTTGTGTTCTCCCCTCAGCTGACTTCTTCCTCTAAACTCTGTCTCCATAATTTTTATTTGGTATGGGTGGGCAGAGGAAGCCAAGATTTTGGCAGCAATAAATGGGAGCTCATGCAGAATCTGCTTGTGGGCAGGTGACCCTACAGGGCCCCTTGGCTTGATTGGAGGTTTAAGGATCTCTCTCCACACCAGGCTCTTTCAGGAAGAATGGCTCATTGGGGGTTTTCTCTGAGGCAAGATGGCCTGGGACTCCCTGTTGTAGGGCTGTACCCCAAACACACCCAACTGGCCAACTTGGCTGCAGAATTCCAAGGCTATGGTGGAGAACAGGGGAGAAGATGCCCTACAGCTGCAGAAGCTTTATTTCTGCCTTGAGGACACCTTCTCTTCCACTGCCCTCTCGGGCACAGATTTCTACTCTGAGAAGACATTAATTCATGGAGAATAAAATAGAGGGAGTTTGGTATGTCCCAAACTGCTATGTTTGGTAAGCCCCCTAGAGACAGTTGATGTTTCCTGTTTGGGGAATAGCTTCAGTCCCAGTTTAGAATATTCTATGAAGAGATGCTGCTTTCACAAGGTGTCACTTTGGACAAATGTCACAGGTTTAGCAGGACTTGGAAGTCACACTTGAGGCATTCTTGCCATTTGGCTTTTTGATTTTTGGACATCTTCATGCCATACTTTTGGGGCATTTTTCTGCTCCCTTGTTTTTGATTTCTGGGCATGTCTTTGCCATTCTTTGTTTTTAGTGACTTCCTGCTCCTGCAGTTTGGTTTATATTGTTATGAGCATGCAAACATCCAGTTCTAACTGTTCAAGCTAGAATAGGAAGTACTTCTTCTAAGGTTCCATCACAGAGTCCCCTCGGAAAAATTCTAAGTTATTGTCGACCTATAGATAACAAGACCGGGAGCTGACTGTGGCTCAGATCATGAACTCCTTATTGCCAAATTCAGACTTAAATTGAACAAAGCAGGGAAAATCACTAGACCATTCAGCTATGACCTAAATCAAATCCCTAACAATTATACAGTGGAAGTGAGAAATAGATTTAAGGGAGTAGATATGATAGACAGAGTGCCTGATGAACTATGGAATGAGGTTCGTGACACTGTACAGGAGACAGGGAACAAGACCATCCCGAAGAAAAAGAAATACAAAAAAGTAAAATGGCTCTCTGAGGAGGCCTTACAAATAGCTGTGAAATGAAGAGAAGCAAAAAGCAAAGGAGAAAAGGAAAGATATAAGCATCTGAATGCAGAGTTCTAAAGAATAGCAAGAAGAGATAAGAAGGCCTTCCTCAGCGATCAATGCAAAGAAATAGAGGAAAACAAGAGAATGGGAAAGACTAGAGATCTCTTCAAGAAAATTAGAGATACCAAGGGAACATTTCATCCAAAGAAGGGCTTGATAAAGGACAGAAATGGTACGGATCTAACAGAAGCAGAAGATATTAAGAAGAGGTGGCAAGAATACACAGAAGAACTGTACAAAAAAATATCTTCATGACCCAGATAATCACGATGGTGTGATCACTCACCTAGAGCCAGACATCCTGGAATGTGAAGTCAAGTGGGCCCTAGAACGCATCACTACAAACAAAGCTAGTGGAGGTGATGGAATTCCAGTTGAGCTATTTCAAATCCTGAAAGATGCTGCTGTGAAAGTGCTGCACTCAATATGCCAGCAAATTTGGAAAACTCAGCAGTGGCCACAGGACTGGAAAAGGTCAGTGTTCATTCCAACCCCAAAGAAAGGTAATGCCAAAGAATGCTCAAAGTACCGCACAATTGCATTCATCTCACATGCTAGTAAAGTAATGCTCAAAATTCTCCAAGCCAGGCTTCAGCAGTACGTGAACCGTGAACTTCCTGATGTTCAAGCTGGTTTTAGAAAAGGCAGAGGAACCAGAGATCAAATTGCCAACATCCGCTGGATCATGGAGAAAGCAAGAGAGTTCCAGAAAAACATCCATTTCTGCTTTATTGACTATGCCAAAGCCTTTGACTGTGTGGATCACAATAAACTTTGGAAAATTCTGAAAGAGATGGGAATACCAGACCACCTGACCTGCCTGTTGAGAAACCTATATGCTCATACCTAGCTCATCTTCTCATACCTAGAGAAACACTAGCACCATTGAGACTGACATTTGCTTTGGCTATTATGGAGAAAACTACAATCAAAAGTCAAAATAGAGTAGCTATGGTTCATACATTCAAGGAAATAACTAGATGGCACAGGGGGTATGATTTCAGACAAGTCCTTACATTGTTAAAAACTTGAGTTTCCTAAGTTGTATCCAACCTGGGATGCCATTCAGTTCAGTTCAGTTCAGTCACTCAGTCGTGTCCAATTCTTGGCGACCCCACAAACTGCAGCACATCAGACCTCCCTGTTCATCACCAACTCCTGGAGTTCACCCAAACTCATGTCCATCTAGTCGGTGATGCCATCAAGGATGCCATTAGCCATTCTCAAAACAATGTCTGCTTGCAGTTGGTCACACAATGTTACATTTTAAAGGTCTCTACTTGTAATTATTTTATGTTTAGACAATGGAACTGCCTCAGATCACATGTTAACAAAAATAGAAAACACATGTGCAGTGACCAATAGCCATATTAAAGGTTAAAACCTACTTGGATAAAACCAGACAACTGGCTACCCTGGCTTCAAGTCTCCTTGAAGTGTAAAGTCTAGATTAGGATTCAGATGTATTTTCCTAAAAAGAAATAATTTCTATTCTGTTTACTAACGTTCTCAGTTCAGTTCAGTCACTCAGTCATGTCCAACTCTTTGCGACTCCATGAATCGCAGCATGCCAGGCCTCCCTGTCCATCCAACTCCCGGAGTCCACCCAAACCCATGTCTATTGAGTCGGTGATGCCATCTAACCATCTCATCCTCTGTCGTCCCCTTCTCCTCCTGCCCTCAATCTTTCCCAGCATCAGGGTCTTTTCAAATGAGTCAGCTTTTCGCATCAAGTGGCCAAAGTACTGGAGTTTCAGCTTCAGCATCAGTCCTTCCAATGAACACCCAGGACAGATCTCCTTTAGGATGGACTGGTTCGATATCCTTGCAGTCCAAGGGATTCTCAAGAGTCTTCTCCAACTGTGGTTCAAAACCATCAATTCTTCAGTGCTTAGCTTTCTTTATAGTCCAACTCTCACATCCATACATGACCATAGCCTTGACTAGAGAGAGGGAGCTTTGTTGACAAAGTAATGTCTCTGCTTTTTAATATGCTGTCTAGGTTGGTCATAACTTTCCTTCCAAGGAATAAGCATCTTTTAATTTCATGGCTACAATCACCATCTGCAGTGATTTTGAAGCCAAGAAAAATAAAGTCAGACAGTTTCCCCATCTATTTGCCATGAAGTGATGGGACCAGATGCCCTGATCTTAGTTTTCTGAATGTTGAGCTTTAAGCCAACCTTTTCACTCTCCTCTTTCACTTTCATCAAGAGGCTCTTTAGTTCTTCACTTTCTGCCATAAGGGTGGTGTCATCTGCATATCTGAGATTATTGATATTTCTCCCAGCAATCTTGATTCCAGTTCTAACTGAGTGCAAATGGCTCCAATCCTTTGGACAGGATAACCCAAGCAGTGACCATTATCTGGACCGCACTTAAAATTGTTATCAAATGTAGCTTGGTTCTTATTCTTGCTTTGATTCCTAGTTACAGTAATTCTTTCACTGATCTTTGGCCTCTGCTTTTTTTTAAGAAAAACAAAAAACTACTTGTCAAATTTTGCCTCCTCCAGATTACAAGATTCACCTCAAGGTAATGACGATACAGAGATTAAGCACTCCTAAGAAGAGATCCTAGAGGAATAACAAGAGAATTCACCTGAGGGCCCCTTAATAAAACATAATGAAACACAGCGAGAACTCCACGACCCCAACGAGGTAGGGTCGACGAGTCCCTTGTCAGCCTCAACAAGCTACAGAAGACAGACCATAGTCCCTCTTCTTCCCAAAAGAGATTTCTTGGGGTTCACGTCTCTCAAAGGGGATTTGAAATAGGACATAAGTGAGCCCCTGGGTTGGACAGCTGGTGACTCTCAAGTGGAGCAAAACTGAGGTTTTATCCTCAGCCAGACAAGAATGACACTTATTTCCCTTCCTCCACTGATACGGAGTAAATAAATTAACACTGGGGAATTTGTTGCAGTGAAAAGGAAAAAAGAGGAATGAGTTTCTCTTTATTTTCCTTTCCTTTTCCTGAGAATAAAGAAAATAAAGAGAACACTGAACAGGCTGAAGAAACATAAACAGGCCTGAAAGAGCTAATTTTAGTTTTACTAGTTTTTTACCTAGTTTTACTTTACCTATTCCTAATCTTAGTCTGCAACTAGGGTTGCTTTTCCCAAAACTAACCTGACCGTACATAAACTACATTCTGTACCTATTGCCCCCTAATTCTGCATGAGTTACATCCTGCACCTACTACCCTATAACTCTATGCTAATTACACCCTGGATCTGTGCTTACTTACCTTCACTGCACTCCCTTTGCAGACCACCCTTGTAGCTTTTTGCATTTCAGACAGAAGGCCACAGGACAATAAACCAGAGACAAATGGACCCAATTACTGGGATACCAGATTGCAAGACCCAATTACCAGGTTATCTGATGCCAACTATGACTGTTTTGAAACAATTCAAGAAAAATTAAAAATCTTCATTACTTTAAGCATTATCATTTACCCTAAGACCATAAGACCCTGGCTATATAAAGTCTCGATTCTCCTAGGAGTGGGGCACAGCTCTTTAGACACTAGCCTGCTGTGTTCTCCCCTCAGCTGGCTAAAGATTAAACCCATCTTTCTATTCCCTCAAAACTCTGCCTGTATTTTTTGGGGCAGGGCATCAGTGGGCAGAGAAAAGCAAGATTTTGCTGGTAACAAGAGCATGTCAGGGGAATCAACAACAAAAAGCACAAAACTTGAAAACATGGCACTGTGGCTAAGTTGCTTAGTCATGTCTGACTCTGTGTGACCCCACAGACAGCAGCCCACCAGGCTCCTCCATCCCTGGGATTCTCCAGGCAAGAACACTGGAATGGGTTGCCATTTCCTTCTCCAATGCATGAAAGTGAAAACTGAAAGTGAAGTCGCTCAGTCGTGTCAGACTCTTCGCCTCCCATGGACTGCAGCCTACCAGGCTCCTCCGTCCATGGCATTTTCCAGGCAACAGTACTGGAGTGGGTTGCCATTGCCTTCTAACAGATCTCAAAAAGAGGACTCGTTTACAGCATGAAAGCTGAAACAAGAAGGCAGAGAGCCTTCTTCAACCTTGGCTAGGAAGGCACACGCAGAGTTGTTGCTCCACCCACATATGAGGATGAATGTCAAAGTGAGGTAGGAGATAGATGGAATTCAGGTCGGACATTTATGAACAGCCACTCTTCTGCTTGCATTTCCTGAGATAAGAGACAGGTGGGCTTCAGTTAAGGGACTTACAGACAACAAAAACAGGGCATATAGCCAGTCTTTGTCTCTGCTAACACCTCAAGGGAATAATCATGGCAAGGACAGAGAAAGGAAAAAACCCCGTCTGATAAGAGGAACACTACACATGCACAAAAGGGCTTCTTGGGGTCAAAAGTCAGAGGACAATTCCAAGCCACAATGAGTCTTGCTCCTCCCAGAAGCCTTCACTTGAAGATCCATCTTGGCTAGGGTGTGCATGGGCACCCTAGAGGAGGGTCCTGAGACAGATTAACGAAAGGGAACAAAGCAAGGTGACTGGCCTGAGGGAAGACACAGACTTGGAAAACTGCCCCTTTACAAAGGATTTAAACTTCCTGAAGGGGCAGCTCTCTCTGAGCTTGTCTATGCAGCTTTCTGCATGTATTTTTCCTTTCAATAAACTTTCTACTTTATTCTTTATCTTCTGCCTCCTCACCTGAATTTGTTCTTGACTGGGCAGGCAAGACTAGGCAACGTGGCCCTAATTGCTGGGTCCTGTGGTACAGTGGTTAGGACTCCCTGTCTCGGAAACTAAGGCCCTGTTATCAGCTACCACTTACTGCTACTTGCTGCAAGCTACCACCTAGTGTTACACAAGTTCGAAATCAAAAAGCACCTAGAGCAGGCAAATTCACAAACATGAAATCTGCAAATAATGGTGTCAACTGTATGTAGATTTGTGCTCTGGTGGAAAACTGCAATATTTATAACAGTTTCCTGAGTTGTTCAAATTCTACAGGGTTTCACTTTTTTCACTGCCTCTGTGCTATTTCATATCTCTAAATTATAGTCGAGTTTTATTGTTTTAGTCATTTAGTCATGTCTGACTTTTTTTGCAACCCCATGAACTGTGTCACCGGCCAGGCTCCCCTGTCCGTGGGATTTTCCGAGCAAGATTAATGGAGTGCGTTGCCATCCCATCCCAGGGATCAAACCAGTGTCTCCAGGTTTCCTGCACTGCAGACAGATTCTTCACTGCTGAACCATGCAGGAAGCCCCAAATAACCGATAGCAATGCAAAACAATTATCTTTAGGCATGCAAGTAATTTCTGTGTAAGTTCAAGAAAGTCCTTACCGCCGCCCCCCATGGAAAAAATCAATTTTGCATCCCTTCAATACATTTGGACATTCCGTATCACATACCTCTCATCTATATTAATTCTCCTTTACTTTGTTTAACTGATTTCTGATCCACCCATTTATTACTGAGTTAAATAAAATCTCTGACAAGTGTTCAATTCGTGTTTTATGTGACAGTCACGACACAGCACGTCTTCTGTTCCGCACCGTCCCCTCACCTGTGTGCAGTGACAGCCAGCCCTTGCGGTGGGCGATGTAGTGAGGCGCATGCGCTTCCTCGTAGGTCACTGGCTTGTTCCCCTTGTCCACTCGGACTCGGGCCGCCCGGTTCTGAAAAGAAACGAGGCCATGACTTTCCGCGGCCACTGACCAAGGGCGAGCCCCAGGTCATGTCCCCACCCCCAGGTGCCAGACCCCCAGGTCGCGAGTCCCCATGCTGCGCTCACCTTGGAGCAGACCGCGGAGGTATGCAGGGCGCGCCAGATGCACGGCAGATCCCGGCTCCAGGACAGCATCTGTAGGGACAGTGAGGGGTGAGACCCAGACAGGCGCCCTCACTTCCACCCGGCCGTCCAGCCCGCACCGCCCACTCACCAGAGGCCTGAGCCCTCGACCGCCGTGGAAGGCCACCATCTTGGACGTGGGGACGGGGCGGGGCGGAGCGGAACGGGCCGGGTAAACACAAACCTCGCGAGGCTTCCACCAGGGCGAGACCACCCGCGGGCTGGCGCAGGGGGGCAAGCCTCTCGGCCTGTCGGGGCCGCGCACCTTCGTCACCGGCCTGCTGTGGGCGGTGGAGGCCCCGGGCTCAGGAGCCGGGCTGTGTGGGGCCAGGAGGTGCGGGGAGTTGGACTCTGCTCCTCCTCCCGCAATCCTGTGCACGTCTCGCACCCCTCCGCCGTGCCACAGTCGTGGTTTGCGTCATCGATGCGAAAACTGAAGGATGCTGAACGCGAGGATTCGCTGTCTTGAGAGTTCTCACAGGTGGGGTGACGAGTGTTTCGGAGGGTTGGTGCTAACCCTACCGCCTGCCAGGGTCTCTAGGGAAACAGCGTTTTACCACGTCTGACAGATAAGAATGCTGAGCTCTGTCTTCAAATAATATCCTTTAAAAAAAAAAAAAAAAGGCCGGGGGGGGGAGGTGACTGACTTATCCGCAAATAAAGAAGAAATATCTTTCGGTTAAAACTTTATACAGTTCTTGGGAGGGGCAAGATAGGGATACGAAACTGAAATGAAATATTTCCTGCCATATTGGTGGGCAAGCGATGTCACAGCTTCCTGCATGATTCCAGCCTTCCAAATGTGAATTCCTAAGCCTTGCTGACACTCGGCACCACTCCCTACATAAGGAACTTAAGAATGTCACAATCACCAGTGATTGACCAGAGTCACATCCTCCACTGTGAGCCAGAAGGCCCTAAGGGAACTCAGGAAAGAGAAATTATCTCTGTAAATATGCAAGATGGTGGCCTCAAGCTGAGAAGCATATGAAAGAAATGACTTAAACAATACCACACTCTTGCATCTTCCCATTACATAGAAGAATACTAAATTCCTAAACTTGATAGCTGGGTTTATTTACTTAACAGTCATCTTCGACGTTTAGATTGCCTGCCCCCACCCCTCCCTTTGTTGCAAACTTGACTGCACACCTGGCACCCACGCCCGCCTCCTTGGAGAGTGTTCTCAGAGCTACTGAGCTGCTGTCTCCCAGGCTCAGGGTCCTAAACATTCCCACCAAATAAAATAACTGTATTTACAGGTTGTAACTAATATTTTTTAGTTGACAGGGTTAAGGGACACAGACTGCAATGTAAAAATAAATAGGGTAAAAGAAATATTGTTCAATACAGGGAATATAAAAAGTTTTTAATTTTATAATAACTTTAAATGAAGTATAATCTATAAAAATATTGAATTATTAATATTGTTGTACACCTAATATAATATTATACACTAATATTAATAAATTAGCTGTAACTAAAAAGCATCCAAGTCTTCAAGGATGGGTTACGCAGAGGGTAGGTTTTCACATCTGACCATACCCCAGGATCTGGTCCTTGAAGGGAAATTTTAAAGGAGAAAGGACTGATGGTCAGAAAATTATTGCAGATATTATAGAACCTGCTCTACTCAGACCAAAGCATTGCCATTGTAATTGTATCCAGAAATTATTGTCAGAGGAGAAGATATCAACACTGGATATCCTAGTTCAGAATTCAACATAGTAATGGAAAAAACACAGACTCTGGATTCAGGTATAACAATCTTTGTACAATTGAGCCTCAGTTCCATAATCTATATAATTGGTTGTGTTAATAATACCACCTCATGGAGAAGGCAATGGCACCCCCAGTCCAGTACTCTTGCCCGGAAAATCCCATGGACAAAGGAGCCTGGTAGGCTGCAGTCCATGGTGTCCAAGAGTCGGACTCGACTGAGCACTTTCAATGGCAGCCCACTCCAATGTTCTTGCTTGGAGAATCCCAGGGATGGGGGAGCCTGGTGGGCTGCTGCCTATGGGGTCGCACAGAGTCGAACACGACTGAAGTGACTTAGCAGTAGCAGTAGCATAGAGCTATTATTGGTACTGTTAACGTGAATCATGTGAAGTTGCCACCATTTGACCATTTTGACGTAAATCATTCACCCTTATGCTGCTTAAAACTGCTGTGGTTTCCCATGGGAGGGAGGACTAGATTATCATGTGTGTGGAAGGGAAACAGAGGCATAGGCAAATGGTGAGCTGCCTCAGATGACAAGGGGAGGTTTGGAGGGGACTCTTGGCTACAGTGCAGTACATTTTCCATGATCACATTTCCTCTAACCATTGGGCACTGGCTTCTCCAAAAAGGGACAGCGTCTTTCATGCCCACTTTACTAGGAACATTTTATTTCTAAAATTTTTAACTGTGGCCTCCAGCTGTTCTGCATATTGAATAAGGGGACAGAATAGGACTGAGATGTTCTTCAATCACAATAATTTTTCAAATATAAGAACTTTCAACTTTAATTGAAGGACTTTCTTAAGCTGATAGTATTTTTTTTAAGTTTCCATAAAGTTTGGTAATTTAATATTTTGGTAAATTTTGAAAAGTGAAAGTTGTTCAGTTGTGTCTGACTCTTTGTGACCCCATGAACTGCAGTCCGTGGAATTCTCCAGGCCATAATACTGGAGTGGGTAGACTTTCCCTTCTCCAGGGGACCTTCCCAACCCAGGGATCGAACCCAGGTCTCCCGCATTGCAGGTGGATTATTTACCAGCTGAGCCACAAGAGAAGCATTTTTAAATCTCCAAAGTGGTGAGGAACGTGGGATCTAGTAGACAGAGATCAGGTAGAACTACAACTTCCTGGCTTGTCAATTTAGGCAAGTGACTTGACCTTCCTGAGTCTCAGTTTCTCTTATCTATAAAATGAGGACAATGATGGTTGTTGTGAAACTCACATTGTAAAATGCCTGATGGAGTGAACAGCTAATAAATTTTTTTGTAGTTGTTGTTGTTTAAATAATAAAGTCCCTGATATCTATATCCTCTTAGAGAAATGAATCAGCCATTGAGGGTTCATGAGAATTCACTGGAATACCACCTTGACCCAAGGAATTTCAAACTGATCCAGATCATTTGCTACCTTTTGTTTATTATCTTTATTTTATACTATGCCTTGTTGCAAAAAGGGATTCAGCTGGTTCCTTGAAAGGGGGTGGTGGGGGAGGGGGGATCACATGAATGTGTTTGCATGATTTAAACAACGTAAAAGTACATTTTAATACATTAGCATGAACTTACATTGTTTTAGATCACCAAGAGAAAAAAATTTAGTAGGATATTTATTTTTCTGTAATTTCCATTTAACAAAACACTAATGGTGTTTTTATGTACTTTGCTTCTCCCATCAATCCAAGAAAGGAGGCAGTATTGTCCTGGTTTTGCAGATCAGAAGGTGGAAGCTCAGAGACTCCCCTGAGGTTACAGAACTAGCAAAGGGAAGCAGCCTTCTTGTTCCAAAGCATGTGCTCATTCCGGGGTTCCACTGCATCACTGAGTGGGGGTGAGTGTTCAGAACCATAGAGAATGGATGAATGGCCCATGTGTCTATGGCTGGGCACAGAGTGCTCAGGACTGGCCCTCGGGGACTCCCTTGCTGGGAATCCAGACCAGAACCTGGAGAGACAAGGGTGTCCAGCTGTTTATTCTCACCGGTGAGCTCCTTTGCTCTCCTCATGGTAGCCAGGAGGATCCAGATTCCCCTGTTTACACTCAGAGCAGCAATTCTCCACCCTGACTGCATATTAAGAGTCCATTGGACCCCATACCACAAGGACAGTACTGAGCAGAGGGGTGGCACCTGTCCTCCTGCAGCACTCCTTAGATAATCCCAAGGATAATCCTTAGGATTAATCCTTTACAGCCAAGGTTGAGAAACAGCATCCTCAACTCCAGGTTTATGTGCAAGATCCTCAGAACCTGATCTGTAGAGACCCCTTTGCAGGAGAGGGATATTAGATGATCCTTACAACCCTTTCCTACCACCAGTCTTGTGAGACCATCACAGTTCTTATTCTGAGGGAACTAGAAAAAGGAGGGGGGTGCTGTGTGGTCTGGACATTTTTTTTGAAGATGGTGTGTTCAGTGGGTCCAGTGTAACCCAAAGGCTGACTTGTATCAAAGGATAGAGCAGTGGCTAGGCTGTGGGGTGGCACTGTGTGAGGAGACTGCATAGCACAGCCCAGCCTAGAACAGTGTTTGTTTCCTAGAACTCACAAGAGTGCAGCCTCTGGGAGAGGTGTCTCACGCAGAGACGTCTGCAATCCTGTTGGCTGTGGGGTCATGGAGACAGCTCCACTCATGTTGGTTCTCCTCACAAAATGGACTTGTTATAATTCAGAACTGCTGATACTTTAAATTTTGTAACCCTATGGTTTTTGTGTCACTCTTGGTAAGTCATTTTCTGCTAATAACCAACCCATTCACTAAGAGAATCCCAGTTCTCACAACCTCTCTTCTGTGAACTACGGCAACCAACCACTGAAACAAAATTAGAGTCTTGAATTGTCTTCTCTCTTGCATAGGAAGCTAAAGGGGCCCTAATCCCATGCTTCCCCATGAGCCTCTACTCCTACCCATCAACTTATCTTCTGTTGAGGCACAAGAAGGGGGTTACATCCAAAACTATCATTACTGACCAGCATTGGCATGCTGAGGAAGTCCAGTCTCCTGATGGTGGAACCAATTAGAAACACCCTTTGCTACACTGGTAGCCTAAGCTAAAAGGGTCCTACTTCAGGACCCCTTGAAGTAGATGGATAGAAGTGGGCCTCATGTATGAAAGGCATTGAGATGTCACTCCCTGGTTCTTAGCTACTGTGCTAGACATGGACACAAAAAAACGGGCTTGATATCCTTTCTTCTGATGGGGAGGGCAGAGGAGGAGACAAGTAAAAGGGCCTTAGATAAGGACCATGACCCCCTTAGGTGGTAGAGTGGAGGTGGGGCTGCCATCAAAGCCATCCTGAAGGCCCAGCCAGGACCAAGGACAGGTGGACGGAGGCCCCAGGCAGACAGCGTAGATGCAGCCATGGAGCCCAGAGTGTGGGTGCTGCAGATGCGGGCTGGAAAGTCATGGAAGCCGGAGCAAGACCACCTTGGAGCTCTCTTCTGCGGCTCTGACTTACTGGTGCTTGTAAGGCTGCATTCTGATGTTATTTTGTTGAAATTTTAGGAACTCAGGATAGGTTTGTAGCGAAAATCATTTTTTTACTACTGACTCAGAAAGAAAGGATTTCTCTTTATTGGTCTAATTCACATCTGAGGAGCTGGGGAGAGCTACCAGATCAGGTTTACACTGGTACAGATTCCTCAACAGTAGCCCTGCTAGACAATATGTTTCAGTAAATCTAAGATCACATCGTTTAGAAGACATTAAAGGAGAAAAGGCTGCAAATTAAGATATCACTAATCAATTACAAGATAAATCCTTTTTGGCCTGTTAAAATGAAGTTGATGGAGAAGGCAGGCAGCTTCCTTTGCATGAGTCTCATGGGTATGCAGACTGGTATAGACACATCTTCAGGTGCCTTACTTGTTTGTGCACACAGACTGGCTCCTCCAAAACCAGCTTTTGTGCACTCACCACAGAGGAGGTGCTAGTAGTGACAGATAAGGATTAGAGATGTTGAATGACTCTGTTTAAGGGCCATGTAATTAGCAGGAAGTAAGGCCAAGTTCAAAACCAGGCCTTGAGTTCCACATCCTACTTTCTGTCTCCAGGGAATGGGGCAGGCGCTCTGTGCCCAGTCTTAAGATTCCTAGGCCCATTTACTCCAAGATCATTGACATGGTTTATGCTCTCACCAAAGTACCTGATACCCTGTGAGCTGTCCACCCACCCATTTCTCTGAGAGGCTCTCACATCATGAAGCTGGGCTCCAAAGACATTACTGCCCAGTAGCCCCACAGCAAGTTCCATGACCTCTCAGACCCTAAAGATGTCTTCAGGTCTGATGTGGGGAGGCTTTCTGACTGTGATGCACCCATGAATGGCTACACTAGGCTGATGTTTAGTGTTCTGAGCTCCAGGGCCAGGGTCACCTGTCTGAGCCTCAGACCCCAACCCTAGCTGTGTCACTAGTTCTGGAAATCTCTTGCTTGGGCCCTAGGGCCTCCTCCCCTCTGTACTTTGCAATTTCAAGAAAATGAGGCCTCCAGGTGGGGACCAGGAACTTCTGTCTGTTCCCTGAACTCCTACCACACTTGGAAAGGGAGCACGACAGACTGGAACCCTTTCTTTAATGGCAGGCTCCTCAGCCCGTTCCAGAGCCCCTGTTCCAGAGCCCCAGGATGTTCCGCCTACTGCCCCTGATGTTCAGAATGTGGTCCCTGTGCTCTGGGAGCCTGGCTCTGGATATGTGAAACAGAGGTTGGAAGAAGTGCTGGAACTCGGGGAACCTAGTCTTTTGCTAACAAATTTAGGAAAACCTTATCACTTCTGAGGGCTTCTCTTGTGGCTAAGATGGTAAAGAACCCACCTGCAATATGGGAGACCAGAGTTCAATCCCTGGGTTGGGAAGATCCCCTGGAGAAGGAATAGGCTACCCACTCCAGTATTCTGGCCTGGAGAATTACATGAACTCTACAGTAGGTGGGTCACAAAGAGTCATACGATATGACTTTCACATATCACTTCTGAAACTCAAAAGAGTTTCTAGTGCTCAGGCACTAAAAATTCATTTCTTCCTGCATCATTATATACACAAATAGTAAGATGTTGGTTTACCTGGAAATACCAAAACCTGTCCTTCCTTTTTCCCTCTTAGAGTCATGAAAACTACCCAGTTGCCTCTCTAGCACTTATCAGAATTTCACCCAGGACATTCCTGGGTCCCAAATTCAAGCACTTGAAATTTCTTACAACGGTTGAAAATCAACCAGTTCCTTTAAAAATTGACTCAAGCTGTTCCAGCACAGACGGATTTCAGCTGGAGACTCACCAGAGGGGAAACTCCATGTTCTGGCTCATGGTGTCAAGTGGGCCATGGATGATGTCAGCGGTCTGGCCCTGGAAGCATCAAACTGGGGATGCCCAGGGGCCAGGCTCGGGTTCAGCCTGGAAGCTGTGGAAGTTTGGGGACAATAAGTGATCACCAGCAGAGGTGCAGGGCAGAAGGCACCCGCTTCCTCATCAGCTCCTCACCACCAATGCAGGTTTGCAGGCTGTATGAGCTGCTGAACTGCTCCAGGCCTCCTTTCCTAAAATGGGTAATGATGGAGCTATCATCACCATCGCAGAGTTCATGTGAAGATATTTAGTTCAGTTTTCTATTAATAGCCTGAAGACTGGATCTCTGCTTAAAGAAAGGGGACATGATGGCATTTTTAAAGATGCTCTCCCAGGTGTCCACTATTTCAGATGTTCTAGTAAGCAACCCCCTAAGACGACATTGTGATCCTCTTTGAATAAAAAGAAAAGGCACAGAGGGCCTTACAAAAGTAAGGCCCATTACTTACCGTTTGTGCATTCACTAATTTCATTCATTCAACACACATTTATTAAGTGCTACAGTGTGTCAGGCTCTGGGGGTACAAATGTGGGTCATGTACTCTCAAGGAGCTCACAGGTCTAGGCGAGAGGCAAACATATGCACAGGTAAGACACTGTACATGTTGGGTGTTGTGGCAGAGGTGTAAACAAAGTGCTGTGGGTGCAACAGAACCAGCAGCAGCCCTCCTGAGGCACGAGCAGTCCATACATCGTGTGCACACAGCGGGCACTCCCTCAGTGGGCAGGACCGGGTCACCCATGCTGATGCTGAAGTTTGCTAGGGGGAAGGCCTACCTGCTTCCTCAGGGCACCTTCCCAGCCCTGTCCTGATTACTGTCTGCCAGGGCTGCAGTTGTTAGGAGCTACTCTCTGCTTCAGAGGCTAATGACAGAGAGTAGCTGTACAAAAGACAAACCACCAGGGGCTGCAAAGTTCACAAAGAACACTTTACTGCTTGTGTCAATAGCTCCTGCCCCAGGTTGTTATACTCCTGAAAGCATCTCTGAGCTGGTCTGTGTGGTAACTTCCTTTCCTAACACTATGTAGGCAACTCCAGACCCAGCCCCATTTTCACTTTTCTCTCCTCTCAGAAGCTGGGCACAGCCCTACGTGGACACGCCCATCAGAACAGGTTGCCCAGAGGAGGCCTCTGGCAGCTGATTTATTCTTTTGATGACTCACAGCCGTCTTACCAGCTCAATGAGCTGCTGAATGTTTTTATTTTGGTTGGACAGGCCATTCCTGATGTTTTCTAGCAGGCATCTCTTCAGTTCAAAAATGGCTTCACTGTACGCCAAGTTCACAGCGGCCATGGGAGGCACTCCATGCCACAGGCCAGGGATGTGCCAAATGTGCTGCTTCTCAGGGTCCCAAAAGGCCAGGTCAGCCAGCGTCTGGATCCCATCACCCTGTTTCTCCATTTGCACTGTGGCTCTGCCCACATCACTGGGCTGGTCCAGGAGCTGCCTCCGCTCTCTTGGCTTGGAGCCAAGGGCAGACACATCATGAAGGTTCTGGTATACAAACTGATAGTTGGGCATGTGCCCTGTTTTTTCCAGCCTTAGAAATGCATGCAGAATAGCTGGTGGAATGTTCCTTGTTTCAGCTAAACTGACCACAGTGACATTGCTCAGCCCCATAATCAAAGTGGCCAGGGAAGCCTCCCGCTCAAACCTCTCCCCTGCCTCGGTCCGGACTCCAGCTATCAAGCCCCCGGAGTCTATTACCAGGATGTGATCACAGCCCAGGTCCTGGCTAAAGCTCTCGGCCACCTTAATGAGCTGCATGAAGGCCCCTCGAGGACCACGGCCCCTTCCTGTGACAAACCGCAGCCCGAACATGGTATTGAGAAGGGTGGACTTGCCGGTGCCTGGCATGCCAAGTGCTGAAAGGACTACCAGGCGCGACCTCCTCTCCAGGCGGACATGTAGCTCCTTCAGGAGCCCTGTGACCCAGCGCAAGGCGGGGCTCAAGGTGTTCCCATCGATCAGCTCCAGGGGAAGCCCCTTCAGCAGCAGCTCCAAGGCCAAGCCTGGGAAGTGGGCAAACCGCCTCT
This sequence comes from Ovis canadensis, assembly GCF_042477335.2. Classification (NCBI taxonomy): domain Eukaryota; kingdom Metazoa; phylum Chordata; class Mammalia; order Artiodactyla; family Bovidae; genus Ovis; species Ovis canadensis. The sequence goes on from NC_091263.1 coordinate 14,788,020, forward strand.
GCCCTGCTGGCAGCTTCCCTGCCTCCACAAGGCAGCTTTCGGCCTCGTAAAACTGTCCCATCTCCCGCAGGAAATGCTCCACTCCCAGGGGCTCAGGCCAGAACGGCTCACTGAAGTCCATGGCCCCACAGTGCTTTGGTCTCAGGGTAAAAATCATCTCTGGAGATGGTCTTGGCCTTGGCTGGGCAACCCGGGCCAGTCCCCACTCCATCCACTTCAGGAAATACTGCTTCTCCCCCAGGGAGGGGCTGCTGATGCCTGAGATGAACTCCTGGACCCCCCAGGAAGGGTCATGATCATTCTGCTGCATTCGAAGTTCCAGTAACCGATGCCTCAGCTCAGCCCTGTACTTCTCCGGAGGTTCACTGGCCCACTGGATCTGGCAGAGCTCCTTTTCCACCTGGGCCACCTTTCTCCAAGGTTCCCCCTGTAGCCTCAGCTCATCCCTGCAGTAGGTTTCCAAGTCCTTGATTTTCCTGGTGATCTGCTCCATCCGGTCCTTTGCCCGCTGACACTCCTCGCAGTCCTCATCGACCTTCAGCCCCAGCTTGCGGGCCGCATTCGCCATGTCCTCCACGGATACCCTCCTGCAGGGGGACCGGGTCACATGAGTGACAATGGCGCGGACCCTACGCACGAAGCCCACACTGTCTGTGCTGCTGACCTTCACGAGGACGTGAGAGTGGTCCATCTTCAGCACGGGAATTAACCTGTTCAGAAATCTCAGGTTTGTGTTTCGTTTCCCACGGTAGGGACTCAGGATGAAGTAGTATTTTGTGGTTGACCCCTTCATGGAAGACAGTAATTTGTATTCCTTCTTTCTGATGTTGTCAGTCAAGATGAATATGGCCGAGGAGATTTCTGTCAAGAACTTGAACTGCAGCCAGTGAGACCCAATGTCACCTCTCAAGTTTAGGAAGGCCATGGGCTCTGGGAAAATATCCAAGTCCTCCCTGCCACTGGGAAGAAACCAGGAAATTTCTACCAGCCCGTCTGCTATCTCCCGAGGGTTGGTGCCCAAGTTCAGATCCCGATGCCAGAAACAGTCCTGCTGCCTGTGGCCGGGGCTGAGCACGTCGTTGAGAAGCTGGGATTTGGAGTTGCTGCTGACCTCCATGCGCACAAAGGCGAAGGCAGGTGCTCGGGACAGGACCATGCTGTCTTCTCTGAAGCTTCCCACCACCCTTGGGGGCTGTGACCCCCATGTCCGCACAGTCCCCCTCATGGCCCACAGCAGAAATGTGTGGTAGTGGTTTTCTGGGTCAGGCAAAATGAGAGGGAGTGCAAACTGGCAGAGAGACATTTTTGACACAATTTCCTGTTGCAGGAAACTATCAGAGGAAAGCAGAAGGGCACAGAGAAGGTCCAAGGGATTCACAGGTGTGTCGGGTGTTGGCAGCTCAGAGAAGGAATAGATGTCTGCTGAGATGTCCTCAGCCGTGTCCCAGTAGATGATCTCCTCTTCCATTTGGCTCTCCTTCTCCACAGGCCTGGTGTCCCGGGGAAGGTCCAAGACCATGGTGGTATTCCTGGCCTCAGCATTGAGGGCCTGCAGCTTCCTGAGGAAATTCCAGGGCAAGTCTTTGGGAGTCTGAGGAGCCCAGTTCTTCATGCTATCACTGCTGATCTGTAAGGCGTCCTGGAGGCTGAGTTTCTGTGTTTGGTATGTCTCTAGTCCCAAAAGGAACAGCATTTCTTGTAGTCTGCTCCTCTCCTCTGTGGAGAGAAATGAAGATATAATTGATTACTCGGCATGTCAGGGGACCCAGGTTAGAGGTGGGGAGGGAGAGCCCAACTCAGCAGGTAGGAGATGGCCTCCTTCAGAGCAAAATGCAGGCACCCCTAGGCCACCTGAGAACAAGACAAAGGTAACATCACCCACCCCAGACCCAAGAGCAGCCAGATACATGTGCCATTAGAGACGAAAAAGAAAGGGACATCCAATGGCTACATTTAAGAATTGGGAGATTTTATGTAAAAAATATGTTGTTTCTCTTGAAGCCTCCAAGATTTAGCAATGCCAAGCCCAAATTTAATTGGCTAGAGTGAGCAGCTGTGCACTTTAGATGTGGAACACGGGCCTCATTCTCTGGCCACACACCCCTCCCTTCAACATACTCCTGTGCTTCTGGCCGAGCAGTGGATTCCCTCACACTGTTACCAGGAATTTTCCACAGTGGACACAATAACTGACTCACTGTGATTTTCTGGTTGATATTATTTTCTGTCTACAAACAAGTTGGAAATTTTGTAAAGGAAACAGGGAGTTACTCTTGGTACAGAGTAATAGCAATCACTTTTAATTAACATTTCTCCAAACCTGAAGCCAATAGTATGGTTCTAAATTTTTACTGTATTAAAATACTTGGTAGAGATCATAAGTCTGTACTTATTTGTTCAGATTTTCAGCCATAACATCCAATAGAGTATGAATTCTTACAAGCACTAGATGCTCAGAACAGTAATGCCACCTGCAAAGGTTTCCTCCACCATCCCTGTTCTTGGCCACAGCATCTTACCAATTTTCATTGCATATAATTTACTTCATATAATTTGTTTAGTCGCCAAGTTGTGTCCAACTCTTCATGACCCCATGGACTGCAGCACACCAGGCATCCATGTCCCTCACCATCTCCTGGAGTTTGCCCAAGTTCATGTCCATTGGATCAATGATGTCATACAACCATCTTATCCTCTGTCACCCTCTTCTCCTCCTGCCCTCAATCTTTCCCAAAATCATGGTCTTTTCCAATGAGTTGGCTGTTCGTATCAGGTGGCCAAAGTACTGGAGCTTCAGCTTCAACATCAGTCCTTCCAATGGGTATTTGTGGTTGATTTCCTACAAGACTGACTGGTTTGATCTCTTTGCTTGAGAGTCCAGGGGACTCTCAAAAGTCTTCTCTAGCACCACAGTTCAAAAGCATCAATTCTTCAGTGTTCTGCCTTCTTTATGGTCCAGCTCTCACAACCATTCATGACTACCGGAAAGACCACAGCCTTGACTATACGGACTTTTGTTGGCAAAGTGATGTTTTTGCTTTTTAACACACTGTCTAGGTTTGTCATAGCTTTCCTGCCAAGAAGCAGTCGTCTTCTAATTTTATGGCTGCAGTCACCATCCACAGTGATTTTAGAGCCCAAGAAGAGGAAATCTGTCACTGCTTCCACCTTTTCCCCTTCTATTTGCCATGAAGTGATGGGGCCAGATGCCATGATCTTAGTTCTTTTAACACTGAGTTTTAAGCCAAATTTTTCACTCTCCCCCTTTACCCTCATTAAGAGGCTCTTTAGTTCCTCTTCACTTTCTGCCAGTGGTATCATCTGCATATCTGAGGTTGTTCATGTTTCTCCCAGCAATCTTGGTTCCAGCTTGTAATTCATCCAGCCCAGCATTTCACATGATATGCCCTGTGTATAAGTTAAATAAACACGGTGACAATAAACAGCCTTGTTTTATTCCTTTCTCAATCCTGAACCAGTCAGTTGTTCCATGTCTGGTTCTGTTGCTTCTTGACACATACTGGTTTCTCAGGGAACAGGTAAGATGGTCTGGTATTCCCATCTCTTTAAGAGTTTTCCACAGTTTGTTATGATCCACACAGTTAAAGGCTTTAGCATAGTCAATGAAACAGAGGTAGATGTTTTTCTGGAAATTCCCTTGCTTTCTCTATGATCCAGTGAATGTTGGCAATTTGATCTCTGGTTCCTGCCTTTTCTAAACCCAGCCTGGACATCTAGAAGTTCTCTGTTCATGTAATGCTGAAGTTTAGCATGTAAGACTTGGGACATAACCTTACTAGCAGAGGACATGAGTGCAATTGTCCAGTGGCTTGAACATTCTTTAGTATTGCCTTCCTGGGGACTGGGATGAGGATTTACCTTTTCCAGTCCTATGGCCATTGCTGGGTTTTCCAAATTTGCTGACATATCAAGTGTGGCACTTTGATAGCACTGCATGTAATTAGAAAACTTTAAATGTTAAATATTTTAACAAAACAAACACAAATCCTGCTGAGCTCTAGGATTCTCTCCATTCTTTTCTTAAAAGAGGAAGCTATGCCTATGATGCTACCTTAGGTGCTGACAGAAACCACAGGAGGAAGTGCAGGTGATCAGCCTTCTTCTTGTTCCCAGTAAGTTATATGATGGGATCAGGACCATGCCTGGGTGAAGAGCAGGACTCAAAGCACTCATTCCCCTGTAGGGATCCACTTGCTGCCTAATGTCTCTCTTCAGAAGCTCAGCCTTCCACAGGGGCTAACTGGCCATGCTACCATCCCAGAGAGTCAAGAGCTGGCAAAGTTGTTGCAGAAACAAAAGAACCACATGGGGAGACTCACCTTAGTAGAAATTCATCATATAAGTAACTTAGTTTTCTGATTGTTGCCTGAATGAAACCAGGGACATTGTTTTTCTTATCCAGACATAGAATAACTTTTTTAAGTAGCATGGTAGCTAAATGTGACAGGGAAAGCCAGAGCAAACAAACCTATTAATGTGTACACCCATGCCCAGTCCATGACCCTTGGCAGATCTATAAATGAAACCACTGCATCAGATGAATGGCTCCCAAACTTGGATAAGCTTTAGAATCACTTTGGGAACGAGAGCTTTACGTCCAAATATGTAAATTCATTATGTTACTCTATACGGTAACAGCTCCCTAGGGGTTATTTTCCTGGCAGTATTATTAATGGCACATAAAGGATTAATGCACTAGCAGTGATTCTGATGCAGTCAGGGGTTGAAACTACCAGCCCAGATGATGTTTTCCATCAATAACACAGACAGAGCAGAGAGATGAAACATACCTATTGGAAAGTCACTATCCTGAGATTCATTCGGACCCTCTAAAAAAAAAGCAAAGGAAAATGAAATATCAATCAAATCAGGGGGCTTGAATTGACACAAATTAATTTAGGCTAAACTCAGAACCCCCATTCTTTCTTACTAAGGTAGTAACTTCTCCCAATTGTTCAAAATCTAAAATCCCAGTTTTTTTTTCACTGCCTATCTTTACCTATCACTTCCTTATCTCTTTCCCTAATCCAATCTGTTGCCAAATCCTGTAATTTCTACCTCCATAATGAAACTCGCAGTCATCTCCTTCCATTTCTCTCCATTCCAAATCTGGAAGAAAAAAACATACATACACATTTAGTTTCATCATCAAGTCAGGACTTTTCTACCAGAAAATTCAAGTGAAGGCACAACGTTTATTTTGACTACTATTATTGGTTTCAGTGTTTCCTATGTAAATTTCAGTTGCTTAGAGCCCCAAATATGACCCAAAGTAGTAATAACCACACACACAAGATAATGATTTGCTCTAGGATTACTCGTCCAAAAGCACAGGCCACAAGAAATACATAAACTGGACTTCATCAAAGTAAAATTCTGTATGCATCAAAGAACATTCTCAAGAAAGTGAAAGACAACCTATGAATGTGGAAAATATGTGCAAACCATATGTGATTGGATCTAGTATCTGAAATATGTAAACAAGTACAACTTCACAACAAAAAAGACAAAAAAAAGACTTAATTGAAAAGCGGAATATTCAAAGAACTTGAATAGACTTTTCTCCAAAAAAATATACAAATGGTCACAAGCACATAAAATGATGCTCAACATCATCAGTCACTAGTGAAATCAAATCAAAACCACAGTGAGATAGCACTGCACATCTGTTAGGATGGTGATTTTAAAAAAGGATGGAAAGTAGCAAGCATTGACAGGATCAGGGGAAATCGGAACCCTTGTACATTTCTGATAGGACTTTAAGTGGTGCAGCTGTTGGGAAAACAATTTGGCTGTTCCTTAAACAGTTAAACACCGAATTACCATTTGACTCAGTAATTCCACTCTGAGGTATATACCTAGACGAACTTAAAACAGGGACTCAAACAAGTACATGTACATGCATGTTCATAGCATGATTATTCACAATAGCCAAAAGGTGGAACCAAAGAGCAAAATGGCCACTGACAGATAAATAGATAAACAAAATGTGGTCTATCCATACAATAGCATATAATTCAATTCTAAAAAGGAACAATATGGAGGAACTCCAAAACACTATGCTAGGTGAAAAAAAAAAGGGGGGGGGCATATATTGTATGACTTCATTTATAGGAAAATACTTAACATAAATATAAACAAAGACTTAATACAGATTGGTGGTCCAGCCTGGAAACTGGGAGGAGAGATGGGAGAAACTGCTCAAGGAGTAGAGTTTTACTTTCAAGTGATGGAATTGTTTTGGAAATCAATAAATAAGAAATGGTGATTTCATAAGTTTATGAATGTACTAAATGTCATAGAATTGTTCACCATAAAACACTTTTTTCCTTCAGTATTTTTCCGTTTTTAAAAATTGTGTTAAAATACACGTAACATAAAATTTACTATTTTGGGGTGGGGGGCATGCCACACAGCTTATAGGATCTTAGTTTCCGGATCATGGAGTGAACCCAGGCCCTGGGAAGTCAAAGTGCAAAGTCCTAACCACTGGACCACCAGGGACTCTTGAGAGTTCCTTGGACCACAAGGAGATCCAACCAGTCCATCCTAAAAGAGATCAGTTCTGGGTGTTCATTGGTAGGACTGACATTGAAGCTGAAACTCCAATACTTTGGCCATGTGATGCAAAGAGCTGACTCATTTGAAAAGACCCTGATGCTGGGAAAAATTGAGGGCAGGAGGAGAATGGGATGACAATGAGATGGTTGTATGGCATCACCGACTCAATGGACATGGGTTTGGGTAGACTCTGGGAGTTGGTGATGGACAGGGAGGCCTGGCATGCTGCGGTTCATGGGGTTGCAAAGAGTCGGACACGACTGAGTGACTGAACTGAACTGAACTGATAGATATGTATAATCCTATTACTGTTTTCTTAATTGTTTTGGGTTTATTTTCTGTAGGTCTTTCCCTACTCTTGTGTTTCCTGCCTAGAGAAGTGCCTTTAGCATTTGTTGTAAAGCTGGTTTGGTGGTGCTGAATTCTCTTAATTTTTGCTTGTCTGGAAAGCTTTTGATTTCTCCATCAAATCTGAAGGAGAGTCTTGCTGGGTAGAGTAAGTTCTTGGTTGTAGGTTCTTCCCTTTCATCAGTTTAAATAAATCATGCCATTCTCTTCTGGCTCATAGAGTTTCTGTTTAGAAATCAGCTGATGGCCTGATGGGAGTTCCCTGTATGTTATTTGTTGTTTTTCCCTTGTTGCTTTTAATATTTTGTCTTGTATTTAATTTTTGTCAGTTTGATTAGTCTGTGTCCTGGTGTGTTCCTCCTTGGGTTTTTACTTCCTAGGACTCTGTCCTTCCTGGACTTGGCTGACTATTTCCTTTCCCATGTTTGGGACATTTTCAGCTATTATCTCTTCAAATATTTTCCCAGGTCCTTTCTCTTTCTCTTCGTGCCCCTCTTACTGTCTCACTGCAGCTTCTTGTTTGTCTCTGGATGTGCACTATCTTTTTTTGGTGGTTTCCAGCATCCTCCTGTTGATGGTTGCTCAACAACTAGTTGCAATTTTGGTGTTCTCACGGGAGGAGATACACACACATCCTTCTACTCCACCATCTTGAACTGGAATCTATTAGTTTTCTATTCTCTATTTCATTGATCTCTGCTCTAATCTTTTATTCTTTCTTTCTTTGTGTGAGCTTTGCGTTTAGCTTGTTTTTCTTTTCCTGTTACAACTTAAAAGTTGTAAAGTTAGTCTGTTTATATGGGATGTTTCTGGTTTTTATCATGAGCATTTATAAATTTCCCCTTAGTACCACTTTGGGTGCAGTCCATAAGTGTTAATATGATGTGTTTATATTTTCATTCATGTCTTAACTATTTTTTAAATTTCTTTGAGATTTTGTCTTTGATCCATTGGTTGTTTGAAAGGACATTGTTAGGTCTCCAAAATTTTGTGAATTCTCCAGATTGTTATTGATTTCTAACTTTATCTCACTACAGTCAAAGAAGATATTTTGTATGATATCTGTCTTTTAGAAACCACTGACACTTACTTTGTGGCCCTATATATGGTCTACCCAGGAAAATATCCTATGTCCAGTTGAGAAGAACGTGTATGCTGCTGTTGTTGCTGGCTGGGGGAGGGGGATGTTCTGCATATGTCTCTTAGATCTAGTAGGTTTATTGTGTTGTTGAAGGCCTCTATTTCCTCACTTATCTTCTGTCTGGCTGTTCTATCCATTATTTTGAGTGGAGTATTGGAATCCACAACTATTACTGTAGAACCATCTATTTTCTCCTTCAGTTCTCTCAGGTTTGCTTTTTATATTTTGATGGTCTGACATTATAAAAATGCTTATAAGTATTATATCTTCTTGCTGTATTGAAATGTTTGTTAACATGTAATGTCCTTCTCTGTCTCTTGTAGTTGCTTTTTACTTAAAGCCTATTTCATCTGAAATTATTATAGCCACTGCAGTTCTCTTTTGATAATTATTTGCACATAATATCTTTCTCCATCTTTTTACTTTTACAAGTTGTCTTTGGATCTCAAAAGTGAGTCTCTTATAAACAGCATATAATTGAGTCATGTGTTTTTATCAATTCTGCCAATCTCTGTTTTTTGATGGGAGAGTTTAATCCAATTACATTTAAAGTAATTACTGATAAGGAGGCACTTATTTCTGTCATTGTGCTATATATTTTTGTCCCTCATTTCCTGCATTCCTTTCTTCTTTTGTGTCTATTTATTTTTTGGTAGTGAAATGTTTAAATTCCTTCTTGATTCCCTTTTGTGTATATTCTATAACAATTTCCTTTGTGGTTGCCATGGGGATTACATTTAGTCTCCTAAATTTATAACATTCTAATTTGAATTTACACTAGTTTAATGTCAACAACATATACTCTAAAATTGTTTACATGCTGTAAAGCCAAAAACCCCTTTTGTTTTTTGATATCACAAAATTACATCTTTATATAATGTGTGCCCCTAAACATAAACTAATACCTCTTCAAATGTATTAGTCTCCTAAATTCAGTTCAGTTCAGTCGCACACAGAATAAGATTTGGAATTACAAATCAATGTTACAGTAATGCTAGCTATTACATTAATTTTTAATTTAAATATATTAGTCTCTTACATCCCATAGGAAACAAAAAGTGCAGTTACAAACAACTGTTACAATAATATTAGCTATATAATTGCCCATGTATCTACCTTACTGAGATCTTTATCTCTCATACAGCATAAGGTTACTGTCTAATGTCCTTTCTCTTTGCAGCACTCCCTTAAGCACTTCTTCTAGGGATAACTAGTGGTCACAAACTCCCTCAGCTTTTGTTCATCTGGGAATGTCTTGATTTCTCTCTCATTTCTGAAGCACAGTTTTGCTGGATATATTAATCCTGGTTGACAGTTTTTTAAACACTTTGACTATATCTTCTGGCCTCCCAAGTTTCTAATGAGAAATCTGCAGATAATCTCTTTGAAAATCACTTGTAGTGACTTATCACTTGCTGCTTTCAAGATTTCTTCTTTTTCTTTGTATTATGTGTCTTGGTGTAGGTCTCTCCAAATTAATTTTACTTGGAATTCATTGAGCTTTTTGGATGATTACATACACATCTTTCTTTAGATTCAGGAAGTTTCAGCCATATTTCTTCAAATATTCTCTCTGCTTCTTTCTCTTCTCCTTCTGGGTCTCCTACAATGAGTATCTTGGTCCTTTTGATGGTGTCCAACAGGCTCTGTCTGCTTTTCTTCAATATTTCCTCTTTCTGTTTCTCAGCTTTGATAATTTCCACAGTCTGATCTTCAAGTTCACTAATTCATTCTTCCTCCTGCCAAGTCTGCCTTTGAATCCTGCTAGTGAATTTTTCATTTCCATTGTTGTACTCTTCAGCTCTAGAATTTGTTTTGGCTTATTTTTAGGCTTTCTATTTCTTTATTGATATTCACCTTTTGTTCACTCACCATTCTCTTGACTTTCTCCATATCCTCCTTTAGTTCTTCTAGCATCTTTAGGATTGTTGTTTTAAAGTCTATCTAATATATCTGCCACAAAGTCTTTTGAGGGACAGATTTTGTTGATATATTTTTCCTTTTGAATGGACCACATATTCCTGTTTCTTTCTATGCTTTGTGATGTTTTTGTTGAACACCTTTGAATCTAATAATGTGCTAACTATGGAAATCAGATTATTTCCCCTTACTCAGGGTTTGCTACTGTTATTTTTTTATTGTTTGTTTTTGATTGCTGTTGGCTGTTGCTGTGCTGAGATTCAGCTTAAGATGTAAACTTAAAGTCTTCTCTGATCTTTTTTTGAGCATTTTCCTGGGAATGCACAGTTATTTTCTAATTTGTCATATATATGCAGTTGTTTTTGAATGTTCTACTCTTTAATGTGTGGCTTACAGAATAGAAATAAGCAAATAATGATAGATAGGAAGGTGTTGATCTTTTGATTCCCCCTCTAAGGCCCTTCAGCTGGAGGGGGAGGGGCTTGCAACAATGTTTGGAGTTCTGACAATTGCTGCCCCCCTCTTTGCCTTCAGTTCTGTGATCAGAAACAGCAATCCACAATTAGAGCACAGATACTGATACTGGATATTTAGAGGATGGGGTTTTTTTGCTCACCCTGGATGCCACATGCTGTGTCAAGTTACTCCAAGACCATGTACACAGTTGCCTGCCACTTGGCTGTGGGTGGAGATGGGTAGCTGCTACTATATTAAGAGCTGAAAACAGACCACAATTAACTGCAGTTTACCCTCTAATTCTCCCCCTGGAAGTTGGGAGCCTCCATCAGACTGCAGAGTTCCAGAGTAATTACATCAGACAGATTCTGCCAGTGCAACTGCTGTCCAGGTGAGGAGAGATATTCCTGGCGCATCTTGCTGTGCCATCTTCCAGAATTCTCTTCAATGATTTAGATTTTTTTTTTTTTTAAAGAAAAAGTTATGAAGTAATTAGAGTCCTCAGACTTGAGATAAAGCAAAACCAAATATATTCTATAGGATAATTATATGAAGCACAAATCAGGCAAAACTAATCTAAGCTTTTAGAAGTCTAGAGAGCGGTTATGTCTGGCAAAGTCAGCGTAGGAAGTGATTAGAAGGTGGACTTCTTAGGTAATGTTTTTGTTTAGCTTCTTCTCCTGGATGCTGGCTAACATAGGTCAGTCTTTGTGAAACTTTATCAAGCTATGCACTTACAATATGGGCACTTTTCCATATTTATATTATACTTCAATATAACTTTTTTTAAATCTTATAGGTTAAAAAGCTTGCTTTAGGTCTTAAAAATATGCTTAAGAGGAATTCATATTCCTCAGGAAGAAATTTTTTTTAATAATTATAAAAGCTTTATTCAGTGGGAAGGAAGAATTTTGGAGAAGGGTCAGAACATCTCTGAGCCTCAGTTTCCTCAAATGAAACAAAGAACTGATAATGACTATCTTATGAGGCTGTTGTAAAAAACTAAATAGGGCAACCTAGCTCACAATAAGCCAGTAAGGCCACTGCTTTTCCCCAGCCCACCCTGAAATTTTCCTTCCTGATTTTCTACAGCACTGCCTGCCAATAGACTGCCTTGTTCTATATCTACCCTGTTAAACATGCAGTCACTAGCTGTATGGCTACTGAGCACTTGACATATGGCTAGTGTGAATGAGGAACTGAATTTTTAATTTTATTTAATTTTAAATGTGTGCCTAGTGGCTAATGTATTGAATAGTACAATTCAAGGTCTTGAGAAACTGAAGGGCTTTGAGCAATTATTGCTTGATCTCAACTTTGCTTAGCCTTGACCAACTGACCATGAATTCCCACAGTGCCTACCTTCTAGAACTTAAGTTCCAAAAAGACTAGGATTTTTAGTTATTGCATTCACTATTGTTTCTTATATTCACAATCCCTACAACAAAGCCAACACATGGTAAATAGTCAACAAATATTTGTTTGAATGGATAAAATAAAATGTGATTAACCCAAACTTATTTGCATATTTTTCTAGGGTGATTTTTGCATAACACTATTAATATCCAATAGGACACATTCATTTTGAGAAGCACCAAATTAATAAAAGATAGGTCCAAAATGGGGGCTTCCCTGGGTTGGGGAAATCTCCTGGAAAAGGGAATGGCTACCCACTCCAATATTCTTGCCTGGAGAATTCCATGGACAGAGGAGCCTGGCAGGCTACAGTCCATGCGGTAGCAAAAAATCAGACATGACTGAGCGACTAACACTTTCACTTTACTTTCAGATCCAAAATGAAGTTATTAAAAGAAGCTAAGATGTCTAGACTTTGGTTGAAGTCATGAGGGGCAGCTACAGCCCCACCCCATACCCCAAATTCCCAGAGAAATGAAAACCAGCGAATATGGACCATATTCAGAAAGATTATAAGCTCCAGTCTACTAGGACAGTCGCAATCTATTCCTCTTGTCCCAACAAAACACACTGTTCATTCTCATGTGTGCCCGGTTTAGAAACTAGACAGTCACCCTCAACACAGCTCAGGATGTGGGAATAACAATGTGCTCAAATTGGAGTGATTTACCAGTGTTCCTGGTAAAACTGTGGCAAATACCTTTTCAAAAGTGAACCCTATTTTGAATATATGAGGGAAACTTAAAAGACCCTTAAATGGATCTTCTTGTAAAAGGAAAAATAAAAAACCTTATGCTTATTTACTTTTGAGGTCCATGATCCTGCCCAGTATGGTGCTGGAATCCAGAATCCCAGTGGGACAGAAGAAATGGATTTGCTCCAAGGTGGGCCCAAACCCAACTTTACCTGCAATGGCCACAGCTGTTCGTCTCTCAGAAGCTTTTATTCCTGATGCTACTTCTCCCAAATCTGAGTGTCTGAAACAATTTCAGAAGAAAATTATTATTAAATTAATGAAATACCACTTTCACCTATCAAATTGGATGCACATCAAAATCTCTTAAGAAGCCTTTAAAAACTACAAATCCTGGTAACACTTCAGATCCTCAAAACTAGAATCTTGAAGCCAGGCCCACATGTGTCTAAAAAAATCAGCACTCAAAAACTGGAACAGAGCCAACAGCCATCCAGAAAAGCATAAAAAAATATATACCCTTTGACCAGTAATTCCACTTCTATCCTACTGAAACAATTAAAATTTAGTTACAAATATGTTGATGCCAAGTGGATAAAAGATACATTTTCATTGTTTTACACTACTATGTGAAAAATTGGACATCTTTTAAATCAAAGTCCAATAACAGGAATTATGGTACAGTCTTATTGTGTAATCATTAAAAAATATTCTGTGGATCTCATTTTGTGGAAAAAAAAGATGCTGTATGATATGGAATGATGTTAATGATATTTTCATTGGTTGGGGAAAAGCCAGGTTACAGAAGAGTATGTAGAGTGTGATTACTATTTAATAAAACTGTCTTTCTATCTAAAGGTGTATGCAGGGAGATCTATAAGGATGTTCATCAAAAGTTAATAGTGTGGGCAGGGAGGGATAATCCTGAATTAATTTAAGTAGCCTTGATAAGTATAATCTATTTAAGAATAAATTATTTAAGGTAATATTATGGGAATAATTAAATGTGTTCATTTGCCAGAAGTCAGGATTCCACTGTTGAAGAAAGGGCACACAAATAAGGAAAGGAGGAAGTTAGAAAAAGAATTCACAGAGGTATCCTGGGATTGGAGGTACAGGTATGCACTCATGATTTCTACATGCATGTTCGTGTATCTGTGTACATGTGCATACATTTCCTAGCTCTGTCCATTGAAAAGGCCCGAAGCAAAGACACTACGGTATCAGTGAGCATACCAAGTACCCTTCAATATCACACCACACTAAAAAGTATCAGGTCTCCTTGGAGAAATTACAGAGTCCAGAGCTGGAGCAGCAAAAGAACAAGATGAGCCTGAGCATTTCATTTCTGAAGACTAAAAGTGAAAGTGAAAGTATCTGAGTCGTGTCCGACTTTTTCTGACCACATGTACTAGACAGTCCATGGAATTCTCTAGGTCAGAATACTGGAGTGGGTAGCCATTCCCTTCTCCAGTGGATCTTCCTGAACCAGGAATTGAATGGGGGTCTCCTGCTTGATTATATTCTTTGCAGCCAAAGATGGAGAAGCTCTAGACAGTCAACAAAAACAAGACCAGGAGCTGACTGGATCAGATCATGAACTCTTTATTACCAAATTTAGACTTAAATTGAAGAAAGTAGGGAAAACCGCTATACGATCCAGGTATGACCTAAATCAAATCCCTTACGATTATACAGTGGAAGTGAGAAATAGATATAAGGGCCTAGATCTGATAGATAGAGTGCCTGATGAACTATGGAATGAGATTCGTGACAGTGTGCAGGAGACAGGGATCAAGACCATCCCCATGGAAAAGAAATGCAAAAAAGCAAAATGGCTGTCTGGGGAGGCCTTACATATAGCTGTGAAAAGAAAAGAGGCGAAAAGCAAAGGAGAAAAGGAAAGATATAAGCATCTGAATGCAGAGTTCCAAAGAATAGCAAGAAGAGATAAGAAAGCCTTCTTCAGCGATCAATGCAAAGAAATAGAGGAAAAGAACAGAATGGGAAAGACTAGAGATCTCTTCAAGAAAATTAGAGATACCTAGGGAATATTTCATGCAAAGATGGGCTCGATAAAGGACAGAAATGGTATGGACCTAACAGAAGCAGAAGATATTAAGAAGAGGTGGCAAGAATACACAGAAGAATTGCACAAAAAAGATCTTCATGACCCAGATAATCACGATGGTGTGATCACTCATCTAGAGCCAGACATCTTGGAATGTGAAGTCAAGTGGGCCTTAGGAAGCATCACTACAAACAAAGCTAGTGGAGGTGATGGAATTCCAGTTGAGCTATTTCAAATCCTGGAAGATGATGCTGTGAAAGTGCTGCACTCAATATGCCAGCAAATCTGGAAAACTCAGCAGTGGCTACAGGACTGGAAAAGGTCAGTTTTCATTCCAATCCCAAAGAAAGGCAATGCCAAAGAATGCTCAAACTACTGCACAATTGCACTCATCTCACACGCTAGTAAAGTAATGTTCAAAATTCTCCAAGCCAGGCTTCAGCAAAATGTGAACTGTGAATTTCCCGATGCTCAAGCTGGTTTTAGAAAAGGCAGAGGAACCAGAGATCAAATTGCCAACATCCGCTGGATCATCAAAAAAGCAAGAGAGTTCCAGAAAAACATCTATTTCTGCTTTATTGACTATGCCAAAGCCTTTGACTGTGTGGATCACAAGGAACTGTGGAAAATTCTGAGAGAGATGGGAACACCAGACCACCTGACCTGCCTCCTGAGAAATCTGTATGCAGGTCAGGAAGCAACAGTTAGAACTGAACATAGAACAACAAACTGGTTCCAAATAGGAAAAGCAGTACGTCAAGGCTGTATATTGTCACCCTGCTTATTTAACTTATATGCAGAGTACATCATGAGAAATGCTGGACTGGAAGAAACACAAGCTGGAATCAAGATTGCCAGGAAAAATATCAATAACCTCTGATATGCAAAAACACCACCCTTATGGCAGAAAATGAAGAGGAACTAAAAAGCCTCTTGATGAAAGTGAAAGTGGAAAGCGAAAAAGTTGGCTTAAAGCTCAACATTCAGAAAACTAAGATCATGGCATCTGGTCTCATCACTTCATGGGAAATAGATGGGGAAACAGTGGAAACAGTGTCAGACTTTTTTTTTTGGGGGGGGGGGGCTCCAAAATCACTGCAGATGGTGGCTGCAGCCATGAAATTAAAAGATGCTTACTCCTTGGAAGAAAAGTTATAACCAACGTAGATAGTATATTCAAAAGCAGAGACATTACTTTGCCAACAAAGGTCCATCTAGTCAAGGCTATGGTTTTTCCTGTGTTCATGTATGGATGTGAGAGTTGGACTGTGAAGAAGGCTGAGTGCTGAAGAATTGATGCTTTTGAACTGTGGTGTTGGAGAAGACTCTTGAGAGTCCCTTGGACTGCAAGGAGATCCAACCAGTCCATTCTGAAGGAGATCAGCCCTGGGATTTCTTTGGAGGGAATGATGCTAAAGCTGAAGCTCCAGCTCGGCCACCTGATGCGAAGAGTTGACTGATTGGGAAAGACTCTGATGCTGGGAGGGATTGGGGGCAGGAGGAGAAGGGGACGACAGAGGATGAGATGGCTGGATGGCATCATTGACTCGATGGATGTGAATCTGAGTGAACTCCAGGAGTTGGTGATGGACAGGGAGGCCTGGCATGTTGCGATTCATGGGGTCGCAAAAAGTCGGACACGACTGAGTAACTGTACTGAACTGAACTCCTGCATTGCAGACTAATTCTTTACCAGCTGAGCTACCAGGGAATCCCTCTGAAAACTAGGAAGTACTCAAAAAAAGAAAATGCTGGGGTACCTCACAGGACACAGAAGCCACCTTGAAGGGGCTCCCACTACCAAGTGTTAGTCAGTTTGAGCATGAATATAATTAAATACAGTACTCAATTTAAAACCATTGAAAAACAGATAAACAAATGGCAGGGGGAGGAAATGAGGGCTGTTGCTTATAATAGAACGCTAATGTGGAGGGTGCTGCAGGTAGCACAGCATCACTTTTAGAATTATCCTAATAAAGAATGGTTCAAGCTAGAAACACCAATGGATGCCTGTTCTGGCAAGATAATGTTGACAGAGAGCAAGATATTTGCCCAGGCCCATAATGTTTCCTTACAGATTGCTTATTAGGTGCCAGGAGGAAAAAAGAAAAAAAACTAGCAATTATACTTGATGGGGTAAGCAAAGCCAGTGAACATGGGGATAGATAGCTGTATGTGCCTCCAGCTGTGGTACCTTGAGGAAGTACACATCATCACCTATGCAGCACTCTGGCTGAGACTGTAGAACCTTGATATAATCATAAAGACAAACCCAAAATGAAATGTATTGTGACAGGGGAAAACAATATTATCACAAAGCATGAATGTCTTGGGCTTCCCTGGTGGCTCTGCAGTAAAGAACCCGCTTGTGATGAAGGTGACCCGGGTTTGATCCTTGGGTTGGGAAGAGCCCCTGGAGAATACAACCCATTCCAGTATTCTTGCCTGGAGAATTCCAAGGACAGAGGACCCTGGAGAATGGGGCTTCTCTACAGTCCATAGGGTCACAAAGAGCTGGACATGACTAAACAACAACAATGAATGTCTCAAAAGAAAAAAAAATATTGAGGAGCTTTCCAGATTAAGGGTGCTAAAGAGACAAGGGAAAAATGTAGTAACTACCCCTAGACTGGATCTTAAACCAGAAGGAGACATTTTGTGATCTATTGACTAAATTGAAATATAGGTGCTATCCATGTCACATTTACTGATGTTGATAACTGGTACTATGGTTAAGTAAGAGAATATCTCTACTCTTAGGAAATAAAGTACTGAAGAATTTAGGGATAAAGGGTAATGATATATGCAAGTTAGTTTCTAACTTTTTCTTAAGTTCTAGTTAAGAGAAAAAAGTATATATGTATGTATTTATGTGTGTGTGTATTCACATGCATACCCATAGAATGATAAATGGGAGTGGTAATATGAGTTAAAAGATTAAGAATAGGAGACTCTGTATGAGGTGCCTTTTTAATTTTGTAACTTATCTTTAAGTAGAAGTTATTTCCAAACAAAATGCCTTAAAGTTAATAGTGTTAGTCATTTCTGGGTAGTATGGTATCAGTTTATTTTGTCTTATTTGAATTTTTTAAATAGAAGAGGCTCGTATTGATTTAATAAAGCTAAATGAGCTATTAAAGTAATGCTATTAGTCAGGGTCAGGGTGAGAACTGGATGTGTGTCTGCCCCAAGAAAACTTGTAATCTGCTGCCCCTTCAAACCAATGTTTTTCCAAGAGTGTAAAACACCCCCTTAGAGACAAGCAATCTAGCTCCATTTAATTCATCAGCAAAACAAATGTTTTGTGTTAATGAAATTCATCCTCCTAGAGGAAAGAAGGATTTCAGGACCATTGGTTATTATTCCAGCATGTTCCTTGAAGGTCACATCCTCAGCCCTCTCTGAAAAGAGTTCTTGTAACCCCAGTGGTTATGGTGTTCACAGCTGTTTTAGCCATTTTAACAGTGCAGTGCGTGTGTGCTCAGTTGTGTCCAACTCTTTCCGACCCCATGGACTATATAGTCTACCAGGCTCCTCTGTCCATGCAATTTTCAGGCAAGAATACTGGAGTGGGTTGCTATTTCCTACTCCAGGTTATCATTGGAGGGTACTAGGCAACGCTCTGACTAAATCTGATCCTATTGCTGACAAAAATGGAAGTTTTCATTGTCTTCTCTTCATTGTTCTGAAAAGAACATATACTGCTTTTGTAAAAAGAATAAAAAATTAACCATGACTGGTTAAAAATAGTTTTCCAGAGGGGAAAAAGCAGGCCTGTCCTGGAGGTGACATGGAGCCCTGTGCTGAGACACAGGGAGGACAAGGGCAGAGGACAGGGAGTTCCACCCAGGGTGTTCCCTGGCCTCTTCCCCCTGCACACAGGCTCTCAGGATACACTTGTCAGAAGTCCCCAAGACAGGAACTTAACTTCAGCCCTTTCTTTTCCATGCAAGAGGTAGAAGACAAGAGTGTAACTACCACAGGGACAACCCTGAATTTGTGCTCATTTCTAAAAAATATACATATAAATCTCTTCTTTTTTCTCATCAAAGAACTTCACATCTAATTGAGTCTCTGTGTTGTCAACTGGAAGCAGAGCCAAGTCTTGCAAGAGAAAGCAGCAGCAGAATCTCACCTTTGTACCATGCATTTTAGTTTACAACTCTGCTTTCAATAATTGCACAGCCTGAATTATATTCCCCCAAATTTCTATAGTGAGACTATATTTGAATATATTACCTTTAGAGGAGTAATTACTGTTGAATGAAGTCACCAGCGTAAGGCACTGATCTGACGGGATTGGTGTCCTATGAGAGGAGGAGACCCCCAAGAGCTTGCTCTCTCTCTCTGAAGGTGTGCAGAAAAAGGCGATGTAGGGAAGTAAGACAGTGGTATCCATGGGCCAAGAAGAGATGCCTTAGGAAAACTGAATCTGCCTTCTCTGTGCTCTGGGACTTTCAACCTCCAGAATTGCAAGGAACAAATGTTAACAAATGTTAAGTCACCTAACCTGTGGTTCATTGTTGTGGCAGCCTAAGCTGCCCAACATGACCAAGCTAGGGAGTGCAAAGCCAGAACCCGGACATGAATCTTCTAGTTCTCTTTTGGCTCATTAATTCTTAAGGCTCAGATAGGTTTTAGGTAACTGATAATTACAGCTGGTAATTATAAAAATTATAAAAACCAGCCCATCTGCCAATTCCAAGTCTTGCCAAGCCTACTGCTGCCTGTGCACAGGTAGATCAGGCCAAGGGAATAAAAGCAGTGTTTCCATTGGTCCCAGACATGGGGGAGGTGGCTTTCTACAAAGCAATTTTTGAAAATTACTATAAGACAAATGTATAATACAGAAAAATACCAAGAAAATGCCTTTGCTCCTTTGAAAAATTACTCAATATATTAATTAACCAATTCTCCCCTACACCTGTCTCTCACTTTTGACCTATTTGTGCTGCTGTAGTTTATTGCATTAATGAATATATAGGACTATATTCTATGTGTCCTGTTTTGCTTCCTTTAAGGGTTATTTAAAGGAAGGATTATCTAAAGGCTCTCGGTCTTCTCCTGAGACCCACACTGGTCCTTTCAGGACCCCAGAGCATAGCACCACGAGTGGAACTCAGCTCAGTCCCTGGCTCCTGGTCTGTGCTGCCCAGGCCAGTGTCCTCGGGACCATGGCACCATGACTCAACTTCCCTTCTGGAGGCACCTCCCATACAAGCTTCTCTCCAGGACAAGAGGTGCTCTGAATGCCATCCTGAGGACCAAGTGTGTCCAACAATTCTAAGTTTAGGAAGCAGACATCCTGGTCTGTACACCAAGCTCCCTTCAAGTCTGGCAGGCAGAATCAAGACTCTGACAACCCCAAGCTGTCTGCCGCACTGGCTGTCCCTCCTAGGAAACAGAACGAGGCACAGTTGCTTCTCCTTCATTCTTTCCTTTTACATTGCACAGCAGAATTACGTGAGGAACTTTTCTATATATACCTAAAGATTCTGATTCAGGAGACCCACCTCTGAAATGGAGAAGCATGCTACCACCTCAGAGTCAAAAATTCCTTGTCCCTCAAGGCTAAGAATAAACTGTCCAAACCTTGTGAGCAGGGCTAATTCCTAGCAACAAACCTGGCTCCTTCACTAAGTGGTTCCAATAAAATAAGATAGCACAGAAAATCAAACAAACAGAGACAAAATACAGGGGTGTTGCTTACCATAATGCAGTTAACAGTATATTGTTGATAACTTTGGATAATAGAGAGTTTGACCCTGGGGGTTTTTTTTGTTTTTGTTTTTTTTGTTTGTTTGTTTTTGCTGTTTGATGCTAATAGCTTTTGAGATCTTCCACTTTCCTCCCTGCCCAACATCTGGGCCAACAGACAAGAGAGTCTGAGGTCTCCCTCCTTTGGTGCTGGCTGGGGACCCTTACTCCATCACAGCCCCCAAAACAAAACCTAACCTGAGGCTACTTGCTCTACCCAGGAAGTGTCACTAAATTAGTAATAACTTTTGAAACCCTCTTGGTGGGTTGAACTGTGTCTCCCATAGCTATGTTCAGATCCTACCTCCCTACTATGAATGTAACCTTATTTGGAAATAGAATCTTAGCCGATCTAATTAGTTAAATTAACACAATGTTATACTGGAGTAAGGTGAGCCCCTAGCACAATGAACTGGTATCCTTATAAGAGGAAAATTTGATTACACAGGGAAAAAAAATTTGACGACAGAAGTGGAGATTGGAGTGATGTGTCTACAATCCAAGGAATACCTAGGACTGCCAGCAGCCACCAAAGGGTAGGAGAGAGGCTTAGGACAGAAAGAGCCTCCAGAAGGAACCAATGCTGCTGACACCTAAGTTTTAGACATTCAAAACTGTGAAAAAAAAAATTCTGATTTCTTTAAACCTCCCAGTTTGTGGTACTTTGTTACAGAATCGCTACCAAACTAAGACAATATACATATGGCTCTTGACAGCTGTATTAGCTTCTGCCTCTGTCTTGACATGGGTTCTCGCCTGTATGTGTCTGTCTCTGTTCTCTGCTTCTTATAAGAGCACCAGTCACTAGATGAGGGTCCACCCTAACTCAGTGCAACCTCAAATTAACTAACCACATTTGTCTGCAAAGAGCCTATTTTCAAAAATGATCACAATCACAAGTACTAGGGGTTAAGACTTCAATATATGTTTCAGAGGGGACACAACTGATCCACAATATTCAGCCAAAACTAGGGACCATCCCACCTTTGCAAGGTGACCAGCCACTGAAAAGTTTAAAACTCACTGTGCAGCTGTGAGGACTGGCTGAGAAAACATACGTGATAAAGTTCCATCAAACAGCACACGAGGACAAGTTATTATAAAACAGGTAATGGACAAGCACTCTGCAGCCTGGCAGTTTAGTCCCTGAAACACACTAGCATGTGCAGGGATCATGGCAGAGGAGCCCACTGCTGTCCTGCTTTTATACACCTAGAATTTCCTGATGGCAGCAAACGTAGCACACTGAGAAAGAGCATACCTGTCATATGTCAGGCAAATGTGTCCTGGCCTCAGCCGATGCCCCTCAAGCAAGGCCCTAGGGCAATAATCACTGAAACAGCCCAACCTAAGAGGGTCCCAAGGAGAGAACAGGTGTAATGAGCAACAGGTCTTCGTCCCAGGTTCATGCCATGTAGGATCACCATACACAAGGAAATAGCTCTAATGCTGCCCCAGTCCTCCAGGAGCTTCTACTAGGGTTGGGTTGGAGAGATACTGTGAACACTCATTATACAAACCCTACAGAATACATGCACATTAATCTTTAAAACAAAGCTGGCCATCTCTGCTCTGCACACCTAATGAGGTTGCTATAAGGATTCAGAGAGATTTACATATGTGAAGCAAGTTTATATAAGGCAGTGTTCTCCTGCATTTATCCACATATTTATTTACTGCTAGGAACTTTTCTAGGAGTTCAGGATATATCTGGGAAGGACATAAATACCTCTGCTCTTAGCTTACATTCAAGGAGGTAAGAGAAATTGACATTAAACTATTTTTGAAAGTTTAAATAAAAGATACACTCAGTTCAGTTCAGTTCAGTTCAGTCACTCAGTCATGGCCAACTCTTTGTGACCCCATGATTCGCAACATGCCAGGCCTCCCTGTCCATCACCATCTCCCGGAGTTCACTCAGACTCACGTCCATCGAGTCCATGATGCCATCCAGCCATCTCATCCTCGGTCGTCCCCTTCTCCTCCTGCCCCCAATTCCTCCCAGCATCAGAGTCTTTCCCAATCAGTCAACTATTCGCATCAGGTGGCCAAAGTACTGGAGTTTCAGCTTTAGCATCATTCCTTCCAAAGAAATCCCAGGGCTGATCTCCTTCAGAATGGACTGGCTGGATCTCCTTGCAGTCAAAGGGATTCTCAAGAGTCTTCTCCAATACCACAGTTCAAAAGCATCAATTCTTCAGTCCTCAGCCTTCTTCACAGTCCAACTCTCACATCCACACATGACCACAGGAAAAACCATAGCCTTGACTAGACATACCTTTGTTGGCAAAGTAATGTCTCTGCTTTTGAATATACTATCTAGGTTGGTCATAACTTTTCTTCCAAGGAGTAAGCATCTTTTAATTTCGTGGCTGCAATCACTATCTGCGGTGATTTTGGAGACCCAAAAAATAAAGTCTGATACTGTTTCCACTGTTTCTCCATCTATTTTCCATGAAGTGAGGGGACCAGATGCCATGATCTTCATTTTCTGAAGGTTGAGCTTTAAGCCAAATTTTTCGCTCTCCTCTTTCACTTTCATCAAAAGGTTTCTTAGCTCCTCTTCACTTTCTGCCATAAGGGTGGTGTCATCTGCATAGCTGAGGTTATTGATATTTCTCCCGGCAATCTTGAATCCAGCTTGTGTTTCTTCCAGTCCAGCGTTTCTCATGATGTACACTGCATAGAAGTTAAATAAGCAGGGTGACAATATACAGCCCTTATGTACTCCTTTTCCTATTTGGAACCAGTCTGTTGTTCCATGTCCAGTTCTAAGTGTTGCTTCCTGACCTGCATACAGATTTCTCAAGAGGCAGGTCATGTGGTCTGGTACTCCCATCTCTCTCAGAATTTTCCACAGTTTATTGTGATCCACACAGTCAAAGGCTTTGGCATAGTCAATAAAGCAGAAATAGATGTTTTCCTGGAACTCTCTTGCTTTTTCGATGATCCAGCAGATGTTGGCAATTTGATCTCTGGTTCCTCTGCCTTTTCTAAAACCAGCTTGAACATCAGGGAGTTCACGGTTCACATTTTGCTGAAGCCTGGCTTGGAGAATTTTGAGCATTACTTTACTAGTGTGTGAGATGAGTGCGATTGTGCGGTAGTTTGAACATTCTTTGACATTACCTTTCTTTGGGATTGGAATGAAAACTGACCTTTTCCAGTCCTGTGGCCACTGCTGAGTTTTCCAAATTTGCTGGCATATTGAGTGCAGCACTTTCACAGTGTCATCTTTCAGGATTGAAACAGCTCAACTGGAATTCCATCACCTCAACTAGCTTTGTTCGTAGTGATGCTTTCTAAGGCCCACTTGACTTCACATTCCAAGATGTCTGGCTCTAGATGAGTGATCACATCATCATGAGTATCTCGGTCATGAAGATCTTTTTTGTACAGTTCTTCCATGTATTCTTGCCACCTCTTCTTTATATCTTCTGCTTCTGTTAGGTCCATACTATTTCTGTCCTTTATTGAGCCCATCTTTGCATGAAATGTTCCCTTGGTATCTCTAATTTTCTTGAGATCTCTAGTCTTTCCCATTCTGTTCTTTTCCTCTATTTCTTTGCATTGATTGCTGAAGAAGGCTTTCTTATCTCTCCTTGCTATTCTTTGGAAATCTGCATTCAGATGCTTATATCTTTCCTTTTCTCCTTGCTTTTCACCTCTCTTCTTTTCACAGCTATTTGTAAGGCCTCCCCAGACAGCCATTTTGCTTTTTTGCATTTCTTTTCCAGGGGGATGGTCTTGATCCCTGTCTCCTGTACAATGTCACGAATCTCATTCCATAGTTCATCAGGCACTCAATCTATCAGATCTAGGCCCTTCAATCTATTTCTCACTTCCACTGTATAATCATTAGGGATTTGATTTAGGTCATACCTGAAGATACACTGGGAGGTGTTAAAACACCATGGAAGAAAGAAAGAAAATGTAGGCTAGGATCAGGATACCACACATGTGGTGAACGGGCAGCACAGACTGCAGTAATTAGGTCAGGGTGAGCCTCCTAGAGAGGGCGACATCAAGTGCAAGCTTGGCAAGTGGGGGCATATGGCTGGCTCCATGAGGAGAGTGTTCCAGGCACCACACAGGCCAGAAGGTGCTCAACGTTCAGTGGGAACATGGTGCAACTGTTATGGACTGAGTAGGAGGAAGGCACAGAAGAGGTCAGGTAAGACCAAACTTTCCAGGTCATAGAAAAGACTCCGGCTTTTATTCTGGAAGGTGGTCTGAGTGTAAGTCAATATGCCTATATCATATTGAGAACAGACTAGGGATGAGGAAGATCAGATCTGGGTGGCAGCACCAGAGGCAACAACACAGGGCTGGGCTCTGAACTCTGTGCAGGACTGGAGAGCATGTGAGAAAGAGTCTGGTAAACCTCAAATGTTAAGACTCAATAGAGGTGCTACTGTCTCAAATGGGAAGGCCATAGATGAGCCTGGCTGGAGGGCACCATGAGCAAGCCAATGCTTATGTTCTGGCCCAGGACCCACAAACAACCTCCTTGGAGATGCTGAGCAGCACAGGGGATGGGGGCACTTAGGAAAAACAGCATTCCACCATGGACCCAAAAGATACACAGTCTGCCCATAGCAAAGGAAGAATCAACTTGTTATTTATCTGTGATAACAGAAAGAAAATAGAAGAGATCAACTGAAAAATTGCTGTGAGCAATGAGAGAACTCGGTAAGCTGGGGACATACAAAAAAAAATTGTAATAACCCAATTGCCTTCCTATATACAAACAAGTTTAACAATGTGAAAGGAGGACTCCCATGTAGAGTATCAAAAAAGAAAAAAAAAATTTAATATACATAAAAATGTGCAACCTCTAAATGAAAAGAATTTCTAAATACTAAAGAATATAAAAGACTTGAATAAATGAAAAGCCATATCCTTTTTGGAGAAAGAAAGGCTTGCCATAATTTTAAAGTCAATTCTAACTAAATTGACCTGTAAGTGAATTTAGGTTCAAAAACAGATAAGCTGACTCTATTCAGGAATATCTGTACAATAATAATCAGGAAAATTCTGAAAAAGAATAGTAATGAAGGAGGACAAAACCTGCCAGACAGTAAAACACAGTATAAACCACAATAAATTAAAGCTGTAGTTCAGTTAGTTCAGTTCAGTCACTCAGTCGTGTCCGACTCTTTGTGACCCCATGAACTGCACCACGCCAGGCCTCCCTGTCCATCACCAACTCCCGGAGTTCACTCAAACTCATGTCCCTCAAGTCGGTGATGCCATCCAGCCATCTCATCCTCTGTCGTCCCCTTCTCCTGCTGGTTCACAAATAGTAAAAGAGGAGCCCAGAGTAGGCCCAAATACAGTTGGGAATTTTGTCCCTGATCCAGGTAGCTCTAAGTATCTGGTGATTATTCAGTTATAACAACTTGGAAAAAATAAAGGTAAATTCTTACTACTCCTTTCACCAAAATGAAAACTACCTGGATCAAAGAGTTAAATTAGAAAATGAAACAAAAACGCACTGAAATAAATATTTAAGACTTAAAAAAAAAAATCTCAGAGTAGGAAAGGCTTCATAAAGTCGAAAGGCCAGACAGTGGAAAAGCATGTGTAACACAAAGGATGAAAGTTAGTTTTCTCAATGTACAAAGATCTACAAATCCATGAGAAAGAACTAAGCTAAATAGAAACAAAGTAACAAAGATATCTCCAAAAAGCATTCTGGATTTAAAACAGAACAAGGAGGACTGGAATCCACACTGTGCCCTGCCTCCCAGGGAGATGCTTCTCTAATGAGGATGCCAGCTGCTCAGACAGGAGCAGGAGGCAAGGTGCCTGAGTTTTCATTTATGTTCATTTTGAAAATTGAGGGACAGGGTGGGATGATTTGGGAGAATGGCACTGAAACATGTATACTATCATGTAAGAATCAAATCGCCAGTCTATGTCTGATGCAGGATACAGCATGCTTGGGGCTGGTGCACGGGGATGACCCAGAGAGATGTTATGGGGAGTGAGGTGGGAGGGGGGTTCATGTTTGGGAACGCATGTACACCCGTGGTGGATTCATGTCAATGTATGGCAAAACCAATACAGTATTGTAAAGTAAAATAAAGTAAAAATAAAAATTTTTAAAAAAAGAGAAAATTTTACCATGTGCATTGTTAATTAAGACAACTAACAGTTTTATAAAAAGTTACAATGCAGAGAATCTAAGACAGACCCACATCTGAACTACAACAGAAAAAAAGGCCTTCCTGACATGCAGGTCATCTCAATAGGAATGTAAAACCTCCTAGAGGGAATTCTTCTTTAAAAGAAAGAGCTGTGTCTAAGTTATTCTACACTCAGCCATAGTTCATACAAGCAAAATTGAGGGTATAACCACTCCACTAAAACAGCTTCTTGCTCCAATAAACCAAGTGAACACCTCCTCACTTCACTTTCATTCCGAGCATGCCAGAGATGTTGCATGTGCTTTGTGATCAGAACAAAATACTGAATCGAACATTTTTGTTGTGCCTCAGTAAATAAATTTAAACCAGTTATCCATAATGGGGCTGTTAGGCATCAAGTTTTAACTTAAACTTCTTACTGCTAAGTCGCTTCAGTCGTGTCCAACTCTGCGCGACCCCATAGATGGCAGCCCACTAGGCTCCTCTCTCCCTGGGATTCTCCAGCCAAGAATACTGGAGTGGGTTGCCATTTCCTTCTCCAATGCATGAAAGTGAAAAGTGAAAGTGAAGTCAGTCGTGCTGGACCTCAATTTCTTTATCCTTAGAATACAGGTAATAATAGTACTTACTATAGGGTTACTATGAAGCTTAAATAACATATACAAAAACACTTCAAAAGGGCCTAAAAACACACTCCTTAGAAGCAGGCAGGATCTAAATTTAAAAGAATATTCCCTTGGGCTGGAAAACTCCTGACACTCACGGTTATGGGTAAGAAGAGGCTCTCCTTTAAGTTGAGAGAGAAGTCACCACATGGCACTCCATCTGACGAAGCACTGGTACATCTGACACCCGTGAGCATGTAAGTGGAGTCTGGTGAGCTGCTCTTGCAGAGCCAGGGATGCTTCAGCTATACCAACCCTCCCAGTTCTCTAGTTTTCTCCAGTGGGGACCCACTGGGGTGGCTGCTGGTTCACTGGGCAACCCCAGATCTACAGAGGAAGAGTGAAGTCTGCATCCTGCTGCCAAAGCCACATGCATGGATTCTTTGGAAGCCACAGCAGCTCCTGAGCAGAGGCTCAGGGCTCTTTTGGACTTCACCCAGGAGCAGATATATATACCTCATGTGAGTTCCTCAGTGTCTCATCTTCATGGTGTGATCTGTGGGCCCTTTCCTTCCTCCCCTTGCCTGGCCAGAAGACCCATTCT
The DNA here is from genome assembly GCF_042477335.2 of Ovis canadensis. NCBI lineage: Eukaryota > Metazoa > Chordata > Mammalia > Artiodactyla > Bovidae > Ovis > Ovis canadensis. Next base: position 14,815,766 of record NC_091263.1, read on the forward strand.
CCACCCAGTGTGCAGAGCTTGAAGCTCTTGTGGTCCATTTGGACCAGAACAGGCTTCAGTGGGAAAGCTGAGTCCTTCCCAGGAGGGGAAGCCCAGGATCCTTTCCTTTCCCCCAAATGTTGGTGTTGGAGAGAATCTTCCTGGACAGGAAAGACAAAAGGTTGCAGTTAAGTCTGGGGTACTTTTAAATGTCCAGTCGATGTTAATGGGAGCTACTTTCAGCTGCCAAGGGAGATGAATCCAGGGGGAGTGGCCAGGAATGCAGGTTAGGTGTTCGGTGGCTCTCCTTGCTTCCCCTACTTTCAGTCCAGGACAGATCTCATCATCACTCCAGGCCCTGTATAGAGACTACTTAAGTGTTACAATGACCACATTTTCTAAAACAAAAACCTGAGGGTATGAGTTTACTTATGGGATATTATCAGTGGTTAGAGTTCAATGTTATCAACCAGATCAAAGAAATTAGGACTATTTCCAAGGGCTTTCCTTGTGGCGCAGACGGTAAAGAATCCACCTGCAATGTGGAAGACCTGGGTTTAATCCCTAGGTTGGGAAGATCCCCTGGAGGAAGGCATGGCAACCCACTCCAGTATTCTTGCCTGGAGAATCCTCATGGACAGAGGAGCCTGGTGGGCTATAGTCCATGGGGTCGCAAAGAGCTGGACACTACTGAGCAACTAAGCTACCAAGGAGATATGAGTCAGGGATGAAGTTTCTATTTTGAAGACAGGGTGAATGGAGATACCATTAGCTTACTATTTCTTGATTCAATAATTCCATCAGACAGGCAAAACTTTTAAAGTTTGATGTCATCACATGTTGGAAGGTGTAGAGGACCCTTACAATGTGGTGGTGGAAAGGGAATGTGGTACAATCATTTATAAGGATATTTGGTAGCATCAGCTAAATAACAGGTCCTCTGACCACAATTCATTGTACCTATTTTAGAAAAACACTTGTGCATGTCCATAGGGAGACACCAATTGTACAGCATTATCTTACGAAGAAAACTGAAAGCATTCTTAACTAGATAACACAAGCATGACAGAATATTATATAAATGTCAAATTTTAGGTAGATCTGTTTTTGTTTTCACATGGAAAGCATTTCAAAGCATACTGCTGGATGAATAAAGCAAGCTACAGAACAGTATGAGACCACTTATGTAAAAGACAGAGCAAAGGTTTAAGATGGCAAATTTTACGTTATGTGTAAAATAATAAAGTTAAAAATGGGGAAGGATTAAACATGTAAATGCAATAGAAAATGTCTGTCAGGATACCTGCCTAACTAAGATGGCGGAAGGGGCAGGGCGTGGTGGACAGTGGAGCATGTCTCTCTGATAAAATAATGGCCTGATTTAAAAAATACAGTTAACTAGGTTTGCTATCCCTCTAGATAGGTATGGATGGATGGTGGCAAAGTTGCTTTGGGTAGGAGCCCCTTCAAGACGGGCTGCAGGTGATGAAGGCCACAGACTTTGGTCCCAGGAAAATACACACTTTGTACAATATCTTTATATAATAAAGAATACTAATTCTTTATTAGTATTTTATACAAATTCAAGTATATCCAAATACTTTACACAATTTCGAGGAATGAAGGACCTTGGAAGCCCACCTATAAATTATGAACCCCAGGTTAAGAACCTTTGATTTGGACATTTAAAGCTGCAGAAATGGATGCAATCATGCAAAGAATATGTGCTACGTAGGAATTAATAGAGATAGACTGTAGAACCCAAAGAACCCCCAACAATGAAGCAGCAGGCAGAGTAAAGAAGAGATGCAGGCTGTAAGGAGTGGAGGCCTGCAGAAGAGAGTAGATGGTAGCAGGCTGATGAGCTCCATCTCTCCTGTCCCCTCTGCCACCTCCAAACTGCTGTCACATGAATTGCCCAAGAACTGTATGACAAACATCCTTCCATGAACAGTGGGCAGTAAACCCACAAAAGGAGGCTAGGTCCTGCAGTTTGACCCTGCCTCCAACTCTGGCCTTATCTCTACGTAGCTCCAAACACACTGAGCTGTGAGTCATCTCAAATATATCTTTTCCCTTTCATGACTTCATTTTGCCATTTTCTTTTGTATAATGTCTAGCACATTGGTAAGGTCCTCAAAAATTGTCAGAATTTCTTCTTTCCTTACCAATGCTCTTATGGAAATTGACACTTAGGAAAGAACACTAGATTTGGAGGCTCTTCCATATACAGCCCAGCAGAAATCATGGCTCCCCTCTATCCCTGCCCTGAATCTCTGGACTTATTCCTGCAGCACCTCGTCTAGTAGACTGACTTGGAAAGGCCAAAGGATTAAGAGACCAGGTCTGCCTGGCTAGACACTGGTCTATCAGCAAAATCTCCAGACATCTGGAGATGGGACTGTTTCCAAATTTGTACATACCATAGTAAGTACATAGTTCTTTCCATGAAATGAAAATAAAGTATACAAAAAATGTGACCTCAGTTTTCAAATGGGTACCTCTAAGAAATAAGTACCAACTGCAGACTTATGAGATCACTCAAAACTACTTCAAACTGCAAATATCAAATCTGCACTTATGTGATCTACCACAGGGACACAGTTTAGGGACGATCGGCTCACAGAAGGGCACACCAGCCCAGTATTAAGTCCACCTCTGACCCATGACTACAAAGTAGTGGACACCTAATGCACCATCACTTGTTAAAAGGCCTCATGGAAGCCCCACACAGGCTCAGCCAGCCCTGCTACTTCCAGTCTGCCCTGCCTCACCCTTTCCTGACAAGAGGGCCAGCAACACAGTGGGACCTTGAACCTTTGGGTGAATCAACCCGGCCTTCTGAGGAATGACTGTTTATTATATTTACAACCTCAAAGTACTGGGTACTTCTGACTGCTCCTCCCCAAACCTAGAAAGACGGCAGGTAGATGGAAAATGCCCATGACTTGGCTGGAGTCAAATCCAGCTTGCTCCATTAAGACCCACTCCACTGAGTCAGTTCATTAAGCCATGGCATGAGTGAACTCCCATCACCTGTAAGGGTCGTAATATCCATCATTTCTACCTCCCAGCAACCCCACCCCCACACCACGAACAGGTAAAACCCCTTTGAGATGTGAAAGGATGTACAACTTGAATTGTTATCACAGCCACTAGGTCTATGACACTCTCAACAGTGGACAATAGTCAAATTAATACTAGTAACAACTAAAGCAATGACCTTGAGACTAATTTTCCTCCTCTGTTTGATTAATTCTGTCAGTCCTAGCTTTCATGATCATAATGAATTGCTGAGGTTTTACTTTGCAATAATTTTTTTTTTTAATTACAAACTCTGTGTCACCATCACTTCCTAAAAGAACATTTTAACACCAAGACGGTAGAATGGAGGTGATGTCGGAATCGCGGTAGCCACTGTAACCAGGCCCACGGCCCAGATCAAGAAGGAGGCCCCGACCTGGCCAAGTCGAGGGCTGACCCTGCCCTTACCCCTGACGTTAGGGGACATTCAGGCTGCGTCCTGACTGCGATGAGAGCCCAGCATCAACTCTAACGAAAACAAGAGGAGAAAACAGATGCGGAAGGCAGGGTGGCAAACCCCAGCCGAGCTCCGGGCGCTGCGGCTCCAGGCCCCGGGCGCCAGTGGGGGTGGGGAATTGCCGCGCCCGCGCTCCAAGCCCTCGTCCCCCCCCGCGCTGCCCGCCTCCGCGGCCCGGGACCCCGATCCCGCCCCCCACGCTCAGAGCCTCAGCCCGCGCCCCCCCCCAGCCCGCCCCTGCCCCCGCCTCGGCCGCCCGCGACCAAGGTCGGCAGCAGAGGGCCGCGGGGCCGGGCGGGCGAGGGTCCGGAGCCGCGAGCCGGGGAAGGCCGCCGGCCGTGGGCCAGAGCGCCCACCGCGCAGCCCGCACCGGCGCGGCCGCGAGCGCCGCACTCACCCGGACGACGCCATGAGCGCGACGAGGCCTCGGTACTGTCGCCGCCTGTGCTTCCTCCGCGCTGAGCCGCTCCGCCGGGGAGGGGCCTCTCGCCGGCCCGACTCCACCAGCAGGCGGCGGAGACGGCGGGGAGGGCCCGGGGTCAGCGGGAGAACGGTGTGAGCGCGCCGGCGGCCAGATGAGGCTGAGGCCGGGCATCGGTTCTGAGCGTCTAGGGCGGTGGGGCCTCGGGAGGGGGTCCAGGGCCCGCTCCGAGCGGCCCAGAGTGGGGGGCGGGGGGCAGTGGGCGCACTGACGGCGCTGGGTGGCACCGAGGACGAGGGCGGTGCGCGACCCGCAGGCCTGATCCTCCCACCTGCTCAGGTGCACCGCTACCTAGAGGCCAGCAGTCGCTGGAAGACTCGGTGCCAAACCAGCGAGAGAACCTGCCCTGGGGCCACTAAACAGCTTCAGGACCCAGGTGAAGTCAGAACCTCCCAGATTTGAGTTTGATTTCCTTAAGAAAATCCTTTTCTTTACCGCTGGTGTGTGAAGATGTGTTGTTGCTATGAACTAAAACAGTAACTTTGCTATTTCTTACTTGGTGTACTGTGTTGCGTGAATGTTAGCCTCAGAGTCAGTTATCCATTGTAAAAGATGTGTAAAATCACATTGTGAAGCCTTGAGGACTGTGAGGGCACTTTTAAAAATTATTCTTTACATTATACTGTTTATCCATAGTGATGGCTCTGGAATTCCTGCAGTGGGTTTCACAGCATCAATGATGGGTACTTGAACCTCAGTTCTTGTCTCAGCAAAATGAGTTTTCAGAGGTAAATGAGCTCTTATAAGTAAGAACACTTGGTAAAAAGCTCTGGATAATGAAAATCATTGTTGATTACACTTCTGTGTTATATTAAATATTATTAATCATTATTTCATTATTTTTACTAATAATAAGAGTTAAGAGACAATAAAGTTGTGACTGAAAGCCTTGGCTCTGGAGCCAAAATACCTAGATAATTACCTGTACTAATTACCATCTGTGGAACCATAGGAAGATAGAACCTTCCCAGGGCTACAGTTTCTTCAGTTGAAAAACGAGGATAATGATAGGTCCCTTCCTTTCTATGAGGATTGAATGAGTTAATATTTGTAAAGTGATTAATACATTGCCTGGTAGATGGCCTTGTTGACTTAAAGATTAACAACCTAAAAGCTGAGAGTTATGTTTTATTCAGTGGGAATTTTTAGGACTTTAAGCCTGGAGATAGCATCTCAAGTGACCCGGAGAGAACTGCTTGGAGAAGGTGAGGGGAGGAGCCAAGTTACATAGAAGTTTTGTAACAAAGGACAGGTAGTCTGAATATCAAAACGTTATCATTAAAGAAAACTAGATAACCCAAGTTAAGGAATTTAGCACTTTCTCTGTATGGAGAGATAAAAGAGTCTGAGCTTCCTGAAACCATTCCTTTGATATGTACTCCAGCTTTCTGGGGCAGGTATCCTGTTTTTATATGCTGAGCTTCCTAGAGGCTCACTGTAGGTAATAACTGCAGTCTGACAGCTGCTAAATGGCATATATTTTCTCTTTTTAAAAATTTTATTTATTTATTTTTAATTGAGGGAGAATTGCTTTATGATAGTGTGTTGGTTTCTGACACACATCATCATGAATCAGCCATCAGTTCAGTTCAGTTCAGTTCAGTCACTCAGTCGTGTCCCACTCTCCACGACTCAAATGAATCGCAGCACGCTAGGCCTCCCTGTCCATCAAATCCCGGAGTTCACACAGACTCGCATCCATTGAGTCAGTGATGCCATCCAGCCATCTCATCCTCTGTCATAGCCTTCTTCTCCTGCCCCCACTCCCTCCCAGCATCAAAGTCTTTTCCAATAAGTAAACTCTTCGCATGAGGTGGCCGAAGTACTGGAGTTTCAGCTTTAGCATCATTCCTTCCAAAGAAATCTCCTTCAGAATGGACTGGTTGGATCTGCTTGCAGTCCAAGGGACTCTCAAGAGTCTTCTCCAACACCACCGTTCAAAGGCATCAATTCTTCGGCACTCAGCCTTCTTCACAGTCCAACTCTCACATCCATACATGAACACAGGAAAAACCATAGCCTTGACTAGATGGACCTTAGTCGGAAAAGTAATGTCTCTGCTTTTGAATATGCTATCTAGCTTGGTCATAACTTTTCTTCCAAGGAGTAAGCGTCTTTTAATTTCATGGCTGCAGTCACCATCTGCAGTGATTTTGGAGCCCCAAAAAATAAAGTCTGACACTGTTTCCACTGTTTCCCCATCTATTTCCCATGACGTGATGGGACCAGATGCCATGATCTTCGTTTTCTGAATGTTGAGCTTTAAGCCAACTTGTTCGCTCTCCTCTTTCACCTTCATCAAGAGGCTTTTTAGTTCCTCTTCACTTTCTGCCATAAGGGTGGTGTCATCTGCATATCTGAGGTTATTGATATTTCTCCCGGCAATCTTGATTCCAGCTTGTTTTTCTTCCAGTCCAACATTTCAGATGATGTACTCTGCATATAAGTTAAATGAGCACGGTGACAATATACAGCCTTGATGTACTCCTTTTCCTATTTGGAACCAGTCTGTTGCTCCATGTCCAGTTCTAACTGTTGCTTCCTGACCTGCATACAGATTTCTCAAGAGGCAGGTCATGTGGTCTGGTATTCCCATCTCTTTCAGAATTTTCCACAGTTTATTGTGATCCACACAGTCAAAGGCTTTGGCATAGTCAATAAAGCAGAAACAGATGTTTTTCTGGAACTCTCTTGCTTTTTCCATGATCCAACAGATGTTGGCAATTTGATCTCTGGTTCCTCTGCCTTTTCTAAAACAAACTTGAACATTGGAAATTCACGGTCCATGTATTGCTGAAGCCTAGCTTGGAGAATTTTGAGCATTACTTTACTAGTGTGTGAGATGAGTGCAATTGTGCAGTAGTTTGAGCATTCTTTGGCATTGCCTTTCTTTGGGATTGGAATGAAAACTGACCTTTTCCAGTCCTGTGGCCACTGCTGAGTTTTCCACATTTGCTGGCATATTGAGTGCAGCACTTTCACAGCATCATCTTTCAGGATTTAAAATAGCTCTTCTGGAATTGCAAGAGGGCATCAGAGGGCAGACACACTGAAACCATACTCACAGAAATCTAGTCAATCTAATCACACTAGGACCACAGCTTTGTTTAACTAAATGAAACTAAGCCATGCCCGTGGGGCAATCCAAGATGGGCGGGTCATGGTGGAGAGATCTGACAGAATGTGGTCCACTGGAGAAGGGAATGGTAAACCACTTTAGTATTCTTGCCTTGAGAACCCCATGAACAGTATGAAAAGGCAAAATGATAGGATACTGAAAGAGGAACTCCCCAGGTCAGTAGGTACTTAATATGCTACTGGAGATCAGTGGAGAAATAAATCTGGAAAGAATGAAGGGATGGAGCCAAAGCAAAAACAATACCCAGCTGTGGATGTGACTGGTGATAGAAGCAAGGTCTGATGCTGTAAAGAGCAATATTGCATAGGAACCTGGAATGTAAGTTCTATGAATCAAGGCAAATTGGAAGTGGTCAAACAGGAGATGGCAAGAGTGAACGTTGACATTCTAGGAATCAGTGAACTAAAATGGACTGGAATGGGTGAATTTAACTCAGATGACCATTATATCTACTACTGCAGGCAGGAAACCCTCAGAAGAATTGGAGTAGCCTTCATGGTCAACAAAAGAGTCTGAAATGCAGTACTTGGATACAATCTCAAAAATGACAGAATGATCTCTGTTTGTTTCCAAGGCAAACCATTCAATGTCACAGTAATCCAAGTCTAAGCCCCAACCAGTAATGCTGAAGAAGCTGAAGTTGAACGGTTTTATGAAGACCTACAAGACCTTTTAGAACTAACACCCCCAAAAGATGTCCTTTTCATTATAGGGGACTGGAATGCAAAAGTAGGAAGTCAAGAAACACCTGGAGTAACAGGAAAATTTGGCCTTGAAATACGGAATGAAGCAGGGCAAAGACTAATAGATTTTGCCAAGAAAATGCACTGGTCATAGCAAACACCCTCTTCCAACAACACAAGAGAAGACACTACACATGGACATCACCAGATGGCCAACACTGAAATCAGATTGATTGTATTCACTGCAGCAAAAGATGGAGAAGCTTTATACAGTCAACAAAAACAAGACCAGGAGCTGACTGTGGCTCAGATCATGAACCCCTTACTATCAAATTCAGACTGAAATTGAAGAAAGCTGGGAAAACTGCTAGACCACTCAGGTATGACCTAAATCAAATCCCATATGATTATACAGTGGAAGTGAGAAATAGATTTAAGGGCCTAGATCTGCTAGATAGAGTGCCTGATGAACTATGGAATGAGATTCATGACGTTGTACAGGAGACAGGGATCAAGACCATCCCCATGGAAAAGAAATGCAAAAAAGCAAAATGGCTGTCTGGGGAGGCCTTACAAATAGCTGTGAAGAGAAGAGAAGCGAAAAGCAAAGGAAAAAAGGAAAGATATAAGCATCTGAATGCAGAGTTTCAAAGAATAGCAAGAAGAGATAAGAAAGCCTTCTTTAGCGATCAATGCAAAGAAATAGAGGAAAAGAACAGAATGGGAAAGACTAGAGATCTCTTAAAGAAAATTAGGGATATCAAGGCAAGATTTCATGCAAAGATGGACTCAGACAAAGGACAGAAATGGTCTGGACCTAACAGAAGCAGAAGATATTAAGAAGAGGTGGCTAGAATACACAGAAGAACTGTACAAAAAGGATCTTCACAACCCGGATAATCACGATGGTGTGATCACTCATCTAGAGCCAGACATCTTGGAATGTGAAGTCAAGTGGGCCTTAAAAAGCATCACTACGAACAAAGCTAGTGGAGGTGATGGAATTCCAGTAGAGCTATTTCAAATCCTGAAAGATGACACTGTGAAAGTGCTGCACTCAATATGCCAGCAAATTTGGAAAACTCAGCAGAATCAGCCATAGGTATACCTACATCCTCTCCCTCATGAACCTCCCTCTCACCTCCCGCCTCCCACCCCATCCCACCCCTCTCGTTTGTTACAGAGTCCCCATTTGAGTTCCCTGAGTCATACAGCAAATTCCCATTGGCTGTCTATTTTACGTACAGTAGTGTACAGAGGATGAGATGGTTGGATGGCATCACCAATTCAATGGACATGAACTTGGACAAACTCTGGGAGATGATGAGGGACAGGGAAGCCTGGCATGCTGCAGCCCATGGGATCACAAAGAGTTGGATACAACTTGGTGACTGAATAACAAGTGTATATGTTTCCATGTTACTCTCTCCATTTGTTCCATTCTCTCCTTCCCCCCACCCCCAACACCATATCCATTAGTCTGTTCTCTATGTCTGTGTCTCCATTGCTGCCCTGTGAGTAGGTTCATCAGTACCATCTTTCTGGATTCCATATATATGCATTAATACAATATTTATCTGTCTCTTTCTCACTTCACTGTATATAATAAACTCTAGGTTCATCCACCTCATTAGAACAGACTCAAATGCATTCCTTTCTATGGCTGAGTAATACTCCATTGTATATATGTACCACAACTTCTTTATCCATTCTTCTGTTGATGGACATCTAGGTTGCTTCCATGTCCTAACTATTATAAATAGTACTGCAGTGAACATTGGGATGGCAGGTATTCTTCCTTCCTGAGTTCCCTTGTGGCTCACCAGCTTACCATCCATGGTAGCTGTAATCACTGGTGACTGTGACATTCTTGTTTAATGATATGGGAGGAAATATTCCATTTCTCAGCCTCTTAACCTCCAGAGAACCCATCCAATGTTTTGAGAATCCTCTTTCCTTCAGTAAAATGGAATGTCACGATTGATGCCTTGAGTTCAGAAGATAATGCTCTGTAAATGTGAGCTGAAAAGTAAAGCTACAGGGGTTTGTGAGACCCAAAGTAGGCGTGAATCTTAGAGGGTTAAGGAAGAGTTTGGGGAATGGGCAACTGATAAAGTGGCCTGATTCCAGGCAGCAGTAGTTGCCATTGGAGCAGAGGAGGTCCAATGTTTTTTAAAAATAAGCTGTTGGTTTTAAAATATGTTTTGAAATAATGACTAGTATTAGTTCAATGAAAGTAAATATTCTTCCCCAATATGAGTTATACTAGGTATGTAGCATTTCACTGCATGGTGGACCATCATATGTTTTAACCAACCGCTATTATTGTGGTCCATGTGTGGATTGGAAAAGCATTTTCTTTTTGTTTGTTTGTTTGTTTGCTTTTGTTTTTAATTTAAATTTATTTATTTTAATTGGAGGCTAATTACTTTTCATATGAGGCAGAATGAGAGGAGAATAAAGTTTATTAGAATGGGGAGCACTGTTAGAACAGAAGGCCAGCCCGAGAGACAGCAGAACCCTTTCGCAGGATTATAGCCAATTTTTATAGCCTCAAGACACAGAAAATTCCTACTGGAATGGTGGCATTAGGTGATTGGTTAGGGTTCTGTAGGGTGGGTAATGAAAAGTGAAAGTAAAAGCCACTCAGTTGTGGCCAACTCTTTGCGACCCTGTGGACTATACAGTCCATAGAATTCTCCAGGCCAGAATACTGGAGTGGGTAGCCATTCCCTTCTCCAGGAGATCTTTCCAACCCAGGGATCGAACCCAGATCTCCTTCATTGCAGGCAGATTCTTTACCAGCTGAGCTACCAGGGAAGCTCAAGACTACTGGCATGGGTAGCCTATTCCTTCTCCAGGGCATCTCCCTGATCTAGGAATTGAAGCTCAGGGTGGGTAATAGGGTGGACATTTTACCTAATGTGGGGTCAGGGAACTGGCCTGTTTAGATCCAGAGGCTCAAGGTAACAGTTGCTATGAGACTTGGTCAGTTCCAGAGGTTTTTGTCCTGTGACCTTCATACAGGGCTCCACACCTATGACTTGGGCTTCCCTGGTAGCTCCGATGCTAAAGAATCCGCCTGCAGTGCAGGAGACACAGATTCAATTCCCAGGTCGGGAAAATCCCCTGGAGGAGGAAATGGCAACCACTCCAGTATTCTTGCCTGGATAGTCCCATGGACAGAGGAGCCTGATGGGCAGGCTTGCAGTCTGCAGTCCTGCAGTCTTGGGGTCACAGAGTTGGACATGACTGAGCAACTAACACTTTCACTTTTTCCATATATATTATTAGACAAAATTTTGCTTCCAATATTTCATTATTATAGAGAATATGGACCATAAATATAAATACAGCCAAAATTCTGTATATATACCCATGAGTATTTCCTTAAGCTAAGTTCCCAGGAGTCAGATGATACTAGTATTTTAGGCCTCTTCAGATACATATATAATCTCTGTTTGTATTTGTTTACTTAATTACACAAACACACACACTTATGCATGTACACACACACACATACACATATATATACTAATATACCCACATAGAGATTGCTGTCCCAGCAGTCACCAACACCGATGATGGTGCCAGTTTGCCAAAACTCTCAATAAATTTTATTATTTCTTTATCATTGCAAATTTAATAGGTTAAAAAACAGTATTTTGACAAAATGACAAACTAGGATGTTCCAAGCTCTCCTTTTCCCATAGAAAGAAACATGAAGAAAGCAAACAAGTTGTCTGAACTAATTCTGTAGATACTGTGAAAAAAATCAAAGATTCATAGCAACCAAGCAAACATTCAGGCAAGAAAAAGCCATCTTTAAAATGACACAAAAGTTTAGTGGCATTTTCAGATTCCATTGCCCTACTCATTCTCTAGTGTGGCAGTGGTCTTTGTCTTGAGATGGTAGCATCCTGTTTTCCAATCCCCACATTCCTATCACCTTCAACTGGACGGAGCAGAGCAGACTTTATTTGTATACTACCTGACCTGTAAGAAATGGTAAAATCAGTCCTTCAGTTTGAAATGAAAGGATGCTAGACAGTAACTCACAGCAGTATGAAGATGTAATGATCCAAAAAAGAAATACATGGACAATATAAAAGAAATGCATGGGCAATATTATTTTAATTTTGGTAGCAATTCCATTTTTTATTTCCAACAAGACTTTAAAAATACATATTATAAATATATTATTGGACATACAACATATAAAGATGTAATTTGTGATATTAACATAAAGAGGAAACAACTTTTAGGGAGTAGACTTTTTGTATGCAACTGAAGCTAAGTTGGTATCATCCAAATTAGATTGTTATAACATTAGAATGTTATATGTTTTCCTCATGGTCACCACAAAGATAATATCTATAGAATATACAGAAAAGTATATGTGAGAAGGGAACTAGAAACATGTCATTACAAAAAAAAAAAAAAAAAAAAAGCTGGATAGAAAAGACGGCAGTAATAGAGACCAAAAAACAAAAACCTATAAGACTTTTTAAAAAGTAGCAAAGTGACAGTAAGAAGTTCCTCCTCATGAGTAGTTATTTTAAATGTAAATGGATCAAACTGATCAAAAGGCAGAGATAGCTGAATGGATTAGAAAAATGATCCAAATATATAGTCTTCAAGAGACTCACTTTAGATGTAAAGATAGACTGAAAATGAAAGGATGGAAACAGATATTCCATGTAAATATTAACCAAATGAAACCTGAGTAGGCTATACTAATTCAGACAAAATAGACTTCAGTTTTAAAACTTACAAAGGATAAAGACATTATGAAATACACAAAAGTTAATTCAACAAGACCTAATTATAAACATATATGTACAAAAATGAGCCTCAAAATATAATGAAGCAAACATTCACAGAATTGAAGGGGAAGTAGTTCCACAGTCATAGTTGAATACTTCAGTGATCATTTTCAATAGTAGATATAACCAGACAAAAGAAAATGATAACTTAAACAGTACTACAAGTCAGTTTTACTTAACAGGTGTCAACTAGAAAAAAGTGCACAATCTAAAAGCTGGCAATTATGTTTTAAGGCTTTCTGAGGACTTAATTCCAGAAGACAGCCTTTCATATAGCTGTGAGGGACTGCTCTGAAGAGGTAAGGGAGGAGACAGGACACATAGAAGTTTTGCAACAAAAACCAGGTAGTCAGAACTTCAAAAGACGATTAATTAAAGAAAACCCAGACATTTCAAGTTAATGAATTTATCACTTTTCTATGTATGGCAAGGTTCAAGAGTATAGGCTCATTATAAACATTCCTTTGACATGCACCTTAACTACCTAAGACCAGTATCCTGTTCTTAACCATCCTGAATGTCCTTGGGATATAAAGTCTGGGGTGGCTATAGTCACTGATGGCAGCAACATAATTTGTTTACTGATACGGCAGTCCACACAGACATATATAGAACACTCCACTCAATAACAGCAGAGTACACATTCTTCTCAAGTGTACATGGTACATTGTTTGGAATAGACCCTATGTTAGGCCAAATTTTTTAAAGACAAATCATCTTTAAAGATCTTTAAAGACACTACAAAGTTACTTTTCTGATCACAGTGGAATGAAAGTAGAAAAAAGAAGAAAAACTAGAAAATTCACAAATATGTGGAAATTAAAAAACTGACTCTAAAAACCAGTGGATTAAAGAATAAATCATAAGGAACATTAGGAAATACCATGATGAAAATAAGACACACCATATGTTAAAGCTTATGTGACACAGCAAAATCAAGGCTAAGAAGGAATTTTATACTTGTGAATATCTGTGTTAAAGAAGAAAGACCTCCAATTAATAACCTAACTCTGTATCTTAAGGAAAAACAAAACAAACAAACAAAGTGAAGAGCACTCAAAGCTAGCAAAATGAAAACAGAAGAAAAAGATTAGGGCAGAGAAAATAAAGAGTAGAGGATAAACTAGAGAGAAAAATCAATGAAGTAAAAAGTTGATTCTGGAACTTCCCTGATGATCTACTGGCTAAAATCCTGTGCTCCCAGTGCTTGGATCCTGGGTTTGACCCCTGGTCATGAAACTAGATCCTGCATGCCACAAATAAGAGTTCATATGCCACAACTAAAGATCCCTCATGCCTAAACTAAAATGATTCCACATGTTGCAATGAAGATAGGAGATCCCGCATGCTGCAACTAAGACCCAGCATAGCCAAATATTTTTTAAGAAGTTGACTTTTTGAAAAGAACAAAATTAACAAATCTTTGCTCAACTCACTAAGAAAAAACAAAGGAAGACTCAAATTACTAAAATCAGAAGTAAACATGAGGGCATTACTACAGATTTTACAGAAACAAAAATAATTTTGGAGAGCATTATAATAGATGTATACCAACGAATTGGATAACCTAAAACAGTTTTCCTAGAAACACACTGTCAACCATAACTCAATAAGAAATAAGTCTGAATTAATTTGTAACAAGTAAAAGACATTGAGGTGGTAGTCAGAAAACTTCCCAAACAAGAAAACTGCTGTCTAAATAGCTTCACTTGATGGCCAGGTGCATTTCACCAAACATTTAAAGAAAAACTAACTCCAATACTTCTCTTACTCTTCCAGAATAAAGAGCACCTCTGATTTTATGAAGTCAATATTACCCTGGTACCAAAGCTTGATAAAGACACTGTAAGAAAACTACAGATCAATATGCCCTATGAGTACTGATGGAAAATTCCTCAACAAAAGCCTTCCAAATACAACACGGAAACACAGCAAAGAATTATACACCATGACCAAGTGGATATACTCCTGGAATGCAAGGATGCTTCAACACATGAACATCTTTCAATGTAATATATGATGTAATCTTGTAACATAATTAATATGATGAAGGGAAAAAACACACGATCATCTCAATTCACACAGTAAAAAAAAAAAAAAAAGCCAGCATTTGACAAAATTCAATAATCTTTCACAATGTAGAACACTAAAACTAGGAATAGAAGGAAAATTTTTCATTGTAATAAGGGTCATATGTGAAAAACCCAGAGCAACGATGACAGCCTATAAATTTCCCCCCAAATCAGAAATAACAACAAAAAAGAATGCTGTCTTTTACCACTTCTGTTCAACATCATGCTATAAGTCCTAGAAAGAGCAACTAAGCAATAAACAGGGAACAGCAACCAAATCGGAAAGAAAGAAATAAAATTATGTTTGCAGATGACATGATCTATGTAGAACACCCTATAGATGCCACCAAAACCTGTTAGAACCAATATGTGAATTCAGTAAATTTGCAACATACACACGTTAGTATACAAAAATCAATGGCATACCTATACACAAAAATCTGTACAAAAAGGAAAGTTAAAAATATTGTTTATAATAGCATCAAAAATAATAAAATAGTTGGTAATAAACTTAATCAAAGTGGTGAGAGACTTGTACACTAACAACTATAAAACACTGATGAAAGAAATTGAAGAAGACATAAATAAATGGAAGAACATGCCATGTCGTGGATTGAAAGAACATTGTTAAAATATCCATATTACCCAAGTGATCTATAGTTTCAATGCAATCCATACCAAAATCCCAATGATATTATTTACAGAAATAGAAAAAATAAACCTAGAATTCACTTGAAACCATTAAAGACCTTTTATATGAAAAGCAGTTTTATACAGCAAGATCAAAGCTGAAGGCATTACACTTACTGACTTGAAAATATATTATAAAACTATTAAAATTATACAAAACTAAAGAGTACAGAAGGAATAATCTGTATTTAAATATCTTTCATTCCTAAGAGAGAGAGTTGGCATTCTCAAGTCGGTGTGCCAGAACTGAGCTTGAGTTAATCTACTTATCCTTTTCCTACTATCTAGCAATGATGCTGTTTCAGATATTTATTTTAATCTTCTTTTCAAGGAAAGAAAAAACTTTGAATTTATCTGGTCTTTGAGTTGAGAATAAAAGAAAAGTAGCACATTAAAACAAACAAACAAACAAAAAAAAAACAACTATGGTACTGGCATTAAAACAAACATAAAACAATGGAACATAGTAGAGAGCTCAGAAATAAGCCCACACTTCTACAGTCAACAGATCTTTAAGAAGTGTATAAAGAATACTGGGAATTCCCTAGCTGTCCAGTGGTTGGAACTCTAAGCTTTCTCTGTTGAGGGCTCAGGTTCAATTCCTAGTCAAGGAACTAAGAATCCATAAACCATGTGGCACCATTCCCCTCAAAATATGCAAAATTGGGGAAAAGTTTGATCAATAAATGGTGACAGGAAAACTGGATATATACATGCAGAAGAATAAAGTTAGATCTTTATCTCACATAATATACAAAAATGCATTGAAGGCATAAACATAAAACCCGTAACCATAAAACTCTTGAAGAAAACATAGAAAAAACAAAATAATGGATTTTGCAATGATTTATTGGATATGACACCAAACACTCAGGCAACAAAAGTAAACCCATTCAAGCAGAATTATATCAAACTAAAAAGCCATGAAATTAAAAGATGCTTACACTTTGGAAGAAAAGTTATGACCAACCTAGATAGCATATTTAAAAGCAGAGACATTACTTTGCCAACAAAGGTCCGCCTAGTCAAGGCTATGATTTTTCCTGTGGTCATGTATGGGTGTGAGAGTTGGACTGTGAAGAAGGCTGAGTGCTGAATAACTGATGCTTTTGAACTGTGGTGTTGGAGAAGACTCTTGAGAGTCCCTTGGACTGCAAGGAGATCTAACCAGTCCATTCTGAAGGAGATCAGCCCTGCAATTTCTTTGGAAGGAATGATGCTGAAGCTGAAACTCCAGTACTTTGGCCACCTCATGTGAAGAGTTGACTGATTGGGAAAGACTCTGATGCTGGGAGGGATTGGGGGCAGGAGGAGAAGGGGACGACAGAGGATGAGATGGCTGGATGGCATCACTGACTCGATGGAGGTGAGTTTGAGTGAACTCCGGGAGTTGGTGATGGACACGGAGGCCTGGCGTGCTGTGATTTAAGAGTCAGACAGGACTGAGTGACTGAACTGAACTGACCTGAAAAAGCTATTAGGCTTCAACAGTGTGTGAACTGAGAACTTCCAGATGTACAAGCTGGATTTAGAAAAGGCAGAAGAACCAGAAATCAAATTGGCAATATCCACTGGATCATTGAAAAAGCAAGAGAGTTCTACAAAAACATCTACTTCTGCTTCATTGACTACACAAAAGCCTTCAACTGTGTGGATCACAACAAACTATGGAAAATCTTAATGGGATGGGAATACCAGACCACCTTACCTGCCTCCTGAGAAATCTGTGTGCAGGCCAAGAAGCAACAGTTAGAACCAAACAAGAAACAATGGTTCCAAATTGGGAAAGGAGAACATGAAGGTGGTGTATTGTCACCCTGCTTATTTAACTTCTATGCAGAGTACATCATGAGAAATGCCAGGCTGGGTGAAGCACAATCTGGAATCAAGATTGCCGGGAGAAATATCAATAACCTCAGCTATGTAGATGACACCACCCTTATGGCAGAAAGTGAAGAGGAACTAAAGAGCCTCTTAATGAAGGTGAAAGAGGAAAGTGAAAAAGCTGACTTAAAATTCAACATTCAGAAAACTAAGATCATGGCATCCAGTCCCATCATGTCATGGCAAATAGATGGGGAAACCATGGAAATTGTGACAGACTATTTTCTTGGGCTCCAAAATCACTGTAGATGGTGACTACAGCCATAAAATTAAAAGACACTTACTCCTTGGAATAAAGGCTATGGCAAACCTAGTTCACTTCAGTTGCTCAGTCATGTCCAATTCTTTGAGACCCCATGAACCGCAGCATGCCAGGCCTCCCTGTCCATCACCAACCCCAGGAGTCCGCCCAAACCCATGTCCATTGAGTTGGTGATGCCATCCAAACATCTCATCCTCTATCGTCCCCTTCTCCTCCTGCCCTCAATCTTTCCCAGCATCAGAGTCTTATCAAATGAGTCAGCTCTTCACATCAGGTGGCCAGAGTATTGGAGTTTCAGCTTCAACATCAATCCTTTCAATGAACACCCAGGACTGATCTCCTTTAGGATGGACTGGTTGGATCTCCTTGCAGTTCAAGGGACTCTCAAGAGTCTTCTCCAACACCACAGTTCAAAAGCACCAATTCTTCAGGGCTCAGCTTTCTCTATAGTCCAACTCTCTCATTCATACATGACCACTGGAAAAACCATAGCCTTGACTAGAAGGACCACTGTTGACAAAGTAATGTCTCTGCTTTTTAATACGCTGTCTAGATTGGTCATAACTTTCCTTCCAAGGAGTAAGCGTCTTTTAATTTCATGGCTGCAATCACCATCTGCAGTGGTTTTGGAGCCCCCCCAAAATAAATTCAGCCACTGTTTCCACTGTTTCCCCATCTATTTGCCATGAAGTGATGGGACTGGATGCCATGATCTTCGTTTTCTGAATGTTGAGCTTTAAGCCAACGTTTTCACTGTCCTCTTTCACTTTCATCAAGAGGCTCTTTAGTTCTTCTTCACTTTCTGCCATAAGGGTGGTGTCATCATCTGCCTATCTGAGGTTATTGATGTTTCTCCCAGCAATCTTGATTCCAGCTTGTGCTTCTTCCAGCCCAGCATTTCTCATGATGTACTCTGCATATAAATTAAATAAGCAGGGTGACAATATACAGCCTTGACGTACTCCTTTTCCTATTTGAAAGCAGTCTGTTGTTCCGTGTCCTGTTCTAACTGTTGCTTCCTGACCTGCATATAGGTGTCTCAAGAGGCAAGTCAGGTGGTCTGGTATTCCCATCTCTTTCAGAATTTTCCACAGTTTATTTTATTTTATTTTATTTTATTTTATTTTCTGGAATTGAGCTGCATAAGTTGCTTGTATATTTTTGAGATTAGTTCTTTGTTAGTTGCTTCATTTGCTATTATTTTTTCCCATTCTGAAGGCTGTCTTTTCAACCTTGCTTATAGTTTCCCTTGTTGTGCAGAAGCTTTGATCCCATTTGTTTATTTTTGCTTTTATTTCCAGTATTCTAGGAGGTGGGTCATAGAGGATCCTGCTGTGATTTATATCAGAGAGTGTTTTGCCTATGTTCTCCTCTAGGAGTTTTATAGTTTCTGGTCTTACGTTTAGATCTTTAATCCATTTTGAGTTTATTTTTCTGTATGGTGTTAGAAAGTGTTCTAGTTTCATTCTTTTGCAAGTGGTTGACCAGTTTTCCCAGCACCACTTGTTAAAGAGATTGTCTTTACTCCATTGTATATTCTTGCCTCCTTTGTCAAAGATAAGGTGTCCATAGGTGTGTGGATTTATCTCTGGGCTTTCTATTTTGTTCCATTGTTCTATATTTCTGTCTTTGTACCAGTACCATACTGTCTTGATGACTGTGGCTTTGTAGTAGAGCCTGAAGTCAGGCAGGTTGATACCTCCAGTTCCATTCTTCTTTCTCAAGATTGCTTTGGCTATTCGAGTTTTTTTGTATTTCCACACAAATTGTGAAATTATTTGTTCTAGCTCTGTGAAAAATACCGTTGGTAGCTTGATAGGGATTGCATTGAATCTGTAGATTGCTTTGGGTAGTATACTCATTTTCACTATATTGATTCTTTTGATCCATGAACATGGTGTATTTCTCCATCTATTTGTGTTATCTTTGATTTCTTTCATCAGTGTTTTACAGTTTTCTATATATAGGCCTTTAGTTTCTTTAGGTAGATATATTCCTAAGTATTTTATACTTTTCATTGCAATGGTGAATGGAATTGTTTCCTTAATTTCTTTTTCTACTTTCTCATTATTAGTGTATAGGAATGCAAGGGATTTCTGTGTGTTGATTTTATATCCTGCAACTTTACTATATTCATTGATTAGCTCTAGTAATGTTCTGGTGGAGTCTTTAGGGTTTTCTATGTAGAGGATCATGTCATCTGCAAACAGTGAGAGTTTGACTTCTTCTTTTCCAGTTTGGATTCCTTTTATTTCTTTTTCTGCTCTGATTGCTGTGGCCAAAACTTCCATAACTATGTTCAATAGTAGTGGTGAAAGTGGGCACCCTTGTCTTGTTCCTGACTTTAGGGGAAATGCTTTCAATTTTTCACCACTGAGGATAATGTTTGCTGTGGGTTTGTCATATATAGCTTCTATTACGTTGAGGTATGTTCCCTCTATTCCTGCTTTCTGGAGAGTATTTTTTTATCATAAATGGATGTTGAATTTTGTCAAAGGCTTTCTCTGCATCTATTGAGATAATCATATGGCTTTTATTTTTCAATTTGTTAATGTGGTGAATTACATTGATTGATTTGCGGATATTGAAGAATCCTTGCATCCCTGGGATAAAGCCCACTTGGTCATGGTGTATGATCTTTTTAATGTGTTGTTGGATTCTGATTGCTAGAATTTTGTTAAGGACTTCTGTATCTATGTTCATCAGTGTTATTGGCCTGTAGTTTTCTTTTTTTGTGTGTGGCATCTTTGTCAGGTTTTGGTATTAGGGTGATGGTGGCCTCATAGAATGAGTTTGGAAGTTTACCTTCCTCTGCAATTTTCTGGAAGAGTTTGAGTAGGATCTGTGTTAGCTCTTCTCGAAATTTTTGGTTGAATTCAGCTGTGAAGCCACCTGGACCTGGGCTTTTGTTTGCTGGAAGATTTCTGATTACAGTTTCAATTTCCATGCTTGTGATGGGTCTGTTAAGATTTTCTACTTCTTCCTGGTTCA
This sequence comes from Ovis canadensis, assembly GCF_042477335.2. Lineage (NCBI taxonomy): Eukaryota > Metazoa > Chordata > Mammalia > Artiodactyla > Bovidae > Ovis > Ovis canadensis. The sequence continues at coordinate 14,836,314 of NC_091263.1, forward strand.
GTTTTGGAAAGTTGTACTTTTCTAAGAATTTGTCCATTTCTTCCACGTTGTGGACCAGGTTTTAAATGGTATTGTTTTGTTTCTTCTTCTTTCTCTTTCTGGCATTTCATTGTTAGTGTAAAGATCCAAAACATTTCTGTATCTTGAGATTTCTGTATCAAGATTTTTTCTTGTTTTCTTCTACCTGTTGAATTCATTTATTCTGATAATCATTCTGTGGAGACTTGAGGGTTCTCTTTATGTAATGTTATGTTATCTGCAGATAGTGACAATCTTACCTTTTCCATTTCAAACTGTATATATTTCATTTCTTTTTCTTGTCTAATTGCTGTGACCAGAATTCCCAATGCTATATTGAATAGAAATGGTGAGATGTTCCGGAATTTAGCAGAAAGGCTTTCAGCTTTTCACCTTTGAGTGTTATGTTGGCTGTGGGTTTGTCATAAATGGCTTTTATTGTGTTAAAATATGTTACCTCTATACCCACTTTGGTGAGTTTTTATCATAAACATATAATAAATTTTATTAAATGCTTTTTCTGCATCAGTTGAGGTTATCATATTTTTTGTCTTTCCTTTTGTTAATGTATTGTATCACATTGATTGATTTGTGCATGTTGAACCACACTTTTGACCCAGGAATGAATCCAGTTTGATCATGGTGTATGATCCTTTTTTATGTGTAGTTGGATCTAGATTGCTGACATTTTATGAGAATTTCTATATCTATAATCATCACAGATATTGACTTGTAATTTTCTTTTTACTTTCTTTTTTTTGTGTGTGTGGTGTCTTTGTCTGAATTTGGAATCAAGGTGCTGGTGACTTTATAGAATGAATTTGGGAGTGTTCCTTTTTCTTCAAGATTTTGGAATATTTTGAGGAGGATAGGTGTAAATTCTTTGTATGTTTGGTAGAATTACCTGAAGAAGTTGTCCAATCCTGGAATTTTGTTCACATGGAGTTTTTATTATTATTATTGCAAATTCTATTTCACTTCGTGTGATTGGTCTGTTCAAATTACCTAATTTTTCTTTACTCAGTTTTGGCAGGCTCTATATTTCTAGAACCTTGTCTGTTTGTTCTAGGTGGACCAATTTGTTGGAATATAACTGTTAATAGTATTCTTTTATGATTTTTTTTCCTGAGGTTGTTACTTCTCCTCTTTCATTTCTTATTTTGTTTATTTGGGTCCTCTCTCTCTCTTTTCTTGATGAATCTGGCTAAAGGTTTGTTGGCTTTACCTTTTTAAAAATTAGCTCTTAGTTTCATTGATCATTTTTGTTGTTTTTAATATTAATATATATTTTATTTATCTCCTCACTGATTGTTATTATTTCCTTTCTCCTGCTGACTTTAGGTTATGTTAGCTCTTCTTTTCTCAATTCTTTTAGGTGGTAGGTTAGATTTTTCTATCTGAGTTTCCATTTGTTTTTTGTTTGTTTGTTTGTTTGTTTGTTTCTGGAGGAAGGCCTATATTGCTATGAACTTCCCTCTTAGAACTGTTTTTCTGCATTCCATACATTTTATAAGGCTATGTTTTCATTGTCATTTGTCTTGAGGTATTTTCTGATTTCCTCTTTGAGTTCATAATTGACTGATTGGATTTTTTGGTAGTATTTTGTTTAGGTTTCACGTATTTGTTCTTTTCCCATTTTTCTTTTTGCAATTGATTTCTAATTTCATATGACTGTGGTTGGAAAAGATGATTGCTTTAATTTCTATCCAACTGAATTTGTTGAGACTTGTTTTGTGACATCAAATGTGGTCCACCCCAGAGAACTTTTCCTGTCTGCTTGAAAAGAATATGTATTTGGATGTAGTGTCCTATAGATATCAATTAAGTCCAAATGGCCTATTGTGTCATTTTGGACCTCTATTGCATTATTGATTTCATTTCTGAAATATCTGTCCATTGGTGTCAGTAGATTGTTAAAGTCTCCTACCATTATTGTATTATTGTCCATTTCTCCCTTTATTTCTATTATTATTTGTTTATATATTTGGGGACTCCTCTATTGGGTGCATATGTTAAAGCGTTTAATATATCCTTCTTCTTCCCTTTATCATTATGTAATGTCCATTGTTTTCTTCATGGACCGCTGGGGTCCAGCCCCTGCAGGATCCAGGGGAACCTGAAGGAAAAACGACGTCGGCAATTGATTTAGAGAGATACGGAAAGAATGTTGTAGATAAGAAAATAGAAAGAGGCTGATATTCCTTGGTTTACATAGAAAGCCAATAAAACTTTGAGACAAGAAATTTGCCCTGTTCACGGAGGCCACAGGTGCCTTCCCGGTCTCCCGAGGGAGTGAAAACACAGAACATCTTCCCATTCAGCTCTTAGAAACCCAGGCAGATAAGTGAATGCAGGGAGCCTCTATGCTCCAAGAGATTAGCCTGAAAAAGAAAGTAAGAGAGAAAAAAAGAGAAAAAAAGAAAAACACAGGGTGACCAAGCTTCTTCGAGCAAGGCCCAATAGCTTTATTATTAAAAGGTACTTTTATACCTTGTCTTATACATAGAGGGAAATGAAAGATGCAAACTCATACAGAGTCAGCCCAAACATTACATCTGTTTTTTCTTTATCGAAACCAGGATTTTTCTGCAAACCTTTCCCATAAACAATATTGTGTACATTATCTTCTGGCCTTGGAGGCCTGTGAACATTTTATGACCCTCTTTTGATAAAGGCTGTTCAACCAAAAAACTTATTTTCCCTTGAAATGTTTTTTCTTATGTTTCTAATCTATGTCAGCCTCAAAACGTATTAAACAAGTTTCATTTCTCACAGAGCAAAGGTGCAGTGAGTTACAAGAAAGAACCAATTAGCTCAAAAGTTTGATGTGGTTAATTTCAAGGCTACACTTGTTTTTCTTACTTTCCAACTATGTTAACTAATGCACTCCCAGGTGCACAGTGGATAAGAGATATGGGAACTTAGCAACAAGCATTGGCCCAATAATGAAATCCTACATTAGCACTACTCGAATAACTTTTAACTCTTTGAAAGACTCTATGTTTTAGGCTTTCCATGCCTCTCACAGTTGGGAGGCTGTAAATAATCACATGCGTAGCTGCAAGAGTCTGGATATACCTGCCAAGCAAGCTAGAATGCTAATAGAGGGGGGTTGATTTGAAATATTTTTCTCATGTCCAAGAGACTTATTAGCTATAGCCCTAAGTTGATTTTCTCCAGAGAAAGGTGGTCAGGAATAGCCTCCTGTTAATGTCAGAGGAGTTGGTGAAAGTCATGAAATAGTAAGACAGACAGATTCTGGGTTTGGGGTAGATGCTCGAGCAGTTCTAGGGAGCCCCTCGAGTCCTGAAGCCTTGCTTAACAGTTCTCTTCCACATGACCTTGTCATGGGTGGGATCTCCCGTGGTGGCTCCCGGAAATGGATTTTGTTCTAAAATCTATTTGGGAGACCCACACAAGGTGGCAGAAGAGTCGAATGGGCATATCACCTTTCCCACAATTACATCAAAAATACATCTGCATGTGACCAACCCCTATAGAATACTGAACACTGGCAGAAGACCGTAGACTTCCAAAAAGGCAAGCTAATCTCCACAGAATGATGTAGGGCAAAAGATATTTTAAAAAGTAGAGACAAAGGATTTGGGACAGGGACCTGTGTCTTGGGAAGGGAGCTATGAAAGACAAACACTTTTTCTGCACACTTGGAAACTCCCTCAAAGATAGGGACAGGTGGAGATTTGGAATCTCAGAGGAGAACCAGCAACAGGTGCTTGGAAAGCAAAGTGGAGAGTTCACCATAGAGATCATTGCCACCCAACACTTTCTAGCCAAAACGCTGTTTGCACACCTGCCACGGTGAGTAGGGGCTGGATGCTGAGGCTCAGGCTTTGGGGGCTGGACCCCACGGAGAGGACTCTGGTTGCCTGCCATGAATATACTCTGAGGAGGCCAGTATGACACAGCTGAGGGAATCCAGGGAAAAGCCTGGGCCTGCCAGAGAAACAAGGAATTATGGCTGCAGTAACCTAACTTTGCACACTTGCAAACTTCAGGACCCCATCTTCATGAGTGACATAGGAGGGAAAAGACCCCGATGTTGGGAAAGAGTGAAGGCTGAAGAAGGGGGTGACAGAGCTTGAGATGGTTGAATGGCATCACTGTTTCACTGGACATGAATTTGGGCAAACTCTGGGAGATGGTGAGGGACAGAGAAGTCTGGCAAGCTGCATGCAGTCCATTGGGCTGCCAAGAGTCAGACAGGACTTGGCAACTAAAGAACAACAACAAATCATGATAAAAGCTCTCTAGAAAGTAGACATAGAAGGAACCTATGTCAACTTAATAAAGGCCATATATGACAAATCCACAGCAAACATTATTCTCAATGGTGAAACACTGAAAGCATTTCCTCTAAGATCAGGAACAAGACAAGGTTGCGCACTCTTGCCACTATAATTTAACACTGTTTTGGAAGTCCTAGCCATGGCAATCAGAGAAGGAAAGAGATAAAAGGAAACCAGATTGGAAAAGAAGAAGTAAACTCTTACTGTATGCAGATGACATGACACTATACATGGAAAATCCTAAAAATAACACTAGAAAATTACTAGAGCTCATCAAAGAATATCATAAAGTCAGATATAAAATTAATGCACAGAATTCCCATGCATCCCCATACAGTAACAATGAAAAATAAGAGAAGGAAACAATCCCTTTCAACACTGCAACAAAAAGTATAAAATACCTAGGAATAAATGCCTTAAAGGAGTACGTCAAGGCTGTTTATTGTCACTCTGCTTATTTGACTTATATGCAGAATATATCATCAGAAACGCTGGCTGGACAGCATCACTGACTCGATGGACGTGACTCTGAGTGAACTCCGGGAGTTGGTGATGGACAGGGAGGCCTGGCATGCTGCGATTCATGTGGTCGCAAAGAGTCGGACACGACTGAGCGACTGAACTGAACTGATGTTGAGGTGTTATGTCTAGTCAGTTTATTGCATGTTTTTATCATAAAAATGTGTTAAATCATGTAAAATGCTTTTATGCAACAATTGAGATAATCATTATGGTTTTCTCCCCTTTTTACTGTTAATGTTGCAAAGAGTTGGAGACGACTGAGCGACTGAACTGAACTGAACTGTTAATGTAACATATTACAATGATTCATTTTATAAATCTGACTTGGTCAGAGTGGATAATGCTTTTTCTTTTGAGAAAACCTGTCACAGGGCAAATATTGTTTTGGTTTTTCAAGTTACAAAAATATAAACATGTTAAGAATATAATCTGTTTCATATAAGAATGGTTCTAGTCATTTAAAATGTATAAATAATTTGGTATATACAATTCATATACAAGCCTTAACACATGCAACACCTACTGAATGGCATACACTACTAGTCAATTCAGCTGTTGCTAGTTAAATGTAGTTTTTCAGACTGTTTTTAAACATAGGAAAGAGTGGTGTCTGGGCAATCTGATGATTACTAAGTGTAGTTTAAGAAGTCAATCCAAAATAAGAATGAGCTAATTTTGAGTTGGAATGAGTATATCTGATCAGTGGGAAGATGTTATCTAAATTTCAATTCCAGTCTTCTTTTATTTAATGTTCTTTCATTATTATACCATAAATATAGTGTGTAGATTGGTGCAAAAGTAAATTAATTACTTGTTTTAAAATTAAATGATAAAACATTAGCTTTGAGTTGCAGTGTAGAAACAAAACAGGCATATCTAGCATTAAAGCATTAAAAAAATAGAAAAGATTTTTAAAATTTAATTGACAACTAAAACTAGGGTTATTTACCTTTAGATGTTGTGACACAAAATTAATCAACTAATCAACTTGTCCTTTTGAAGTTTATAGTTTTATAATGATCTGCTATTCTCTATTTTACCTCTGAAAAGGCAAAGAGTTAGTTACCTAACAAATATGTTTCAAAACAGCTCTATTTGCTCAATGGCATATGGAAGAACAAGGCATAACATTAAATATTTTTAGCATTAAATGACTAAAATATAACAACAGTACAAAATATAGAGGAAAATCACTTATCTGGAGGGTGGCTCATATACGAGAGACTTCTGACCTAAAATTCACACTGAAGATGTTGAAGTTAACAGTGTCAAAAAGAGAAAGGAATAGCTTTGTTTAAAAATTTTGTAGGATTAGGCTTATTGCTGACATTTTACCTTCATAATTTCTTGCATAAATGCATATATGTGATATATATTATATATATATACACACACACATATATATAGGTGATAAACATGAAGGGAAGTGGAAAAACCTTTAAATTCATTCTTGGAACAATGTGACACATGAGAGTATTTGGCAACTATACACATTACCTTAGCGATTTAAAATATACTATATTTTTTAATAAGGTAGAAAATAGGTACTAAAAATTTAACATTTGGCAACCTGTTTTTACTTTGGGCTCCAACCCCATATCTCTACATTTCTTATTCGTTCAGTTCAGTTCAGGTGCTCAGTCGTGTCTGACTCTCTGTGAACCCATAAATCGCAGCAGGCCAGGCCTCCCTGTCCATCACCATCTCCTGGAGTTCCCTCAAACTCACATTCATCGAGTCAGTGATGCCATCCAGCCCTCTCATCCTCTGTCGTCCCCTTCTCCTCCTGCCCCAATCCCTCCAGGCATCAGAGTCTTTTCCAATGAGTCAACTCTTTGCATGAGGTGGCCAAAGTACTGGAGTTTCAGCTTTAGCATCGTTCCTTTCAAAGAACACCCAGGGCTGATCTCCTTCAGAATGGACTCCTTGCAGTTCAAGGGACTCTCAAGAGTCTTCTCCAACACCACAGTTCAAAAGCATCAATTCTTTGGCGCTCAGCTTTCTTCACAGTCCAACTCTCACATCCATACTGACCACTGGAAAAACCATAGCCTTGACTAGACGGACCTGTGTTGGCAAAGTAATGTCTCTGTTTTTCAATATGCTATCTAGGTTGGTCATAACTTTTCTTCCAAGGAGGAAGCGTCTTTTAATTTCATGGATGCAGTCACCATCTGCAGTGATTTTGGAGCCCAAAAAAATAAAGTCTGACACTGTTTACACTGTTTCCCTCTCTATTTCCCATGAAGTGATGGGACCAGATGCCATGATCTTCGTTTTCTGAATGTTGAGCTTTAAGCCAACTTTTTCACTGTCCTCTTTCACTTTCATCAAGAGGCTTTTGAGTTCCTCTTCACTTTCTGCCATAAGGGTGGTGTCATCTGCATATCAGAGGTTATTGATATTTCTCCCTGCAATCTTGATTCCAGACTGTGCTTCTTCCAATCCAGCGTTTCTCATGATGTACTCTGCATATAAGTTAAATAAGCAGGGTGACAATATACAGCCTTGATGTACTCCTTTTCCTATTTGGAACCAGTCTGTTGTTCCATGTCCAGTTCTAAGTGTTGCTTCCTGACCTGCATATAGGTTTCTCAAGAGGCAGGTTAGGTGGTCTGGTATTCCCATCTCTTTCAGAATTTTCCACACTTTACTGTGATCCACACAGTCAAAGGCTTTGGCATAGTCAATAAAGCAGAAATTGATGTTTTTCTGGAACTCTCTTGCTTCTTCAATGATCGAGTGGATGTTGGCAATTTACTCTCTGGTTCCTCTGCGTTTTCAAAAAAAAACTTGAACATCTGGAAGTTCACGGTTCACATATTGATGAAGCCTGGCTTGGAGAATTTTGAGCATTACTTTGCTAGCAGGTGAGATGTGCAGTAGTTTGAGCATTCTTTGACATTGCCTTTCTTTGGGATTGGAATGAAAACTGACCTTTTCCAGTCCTGTGGCCCCTGCTGAGTTTTCCAAATTTCCTGGCATATTGAGTGCAACACTTTCACAGCATCATCTTTCAGGATTTGAAATAGCTCAACTGGAATTCCATCACCTCCACTAGCTTTGTTCGTAGTGATGCTTTCTAAGGCCCACTTGACACCATATTCCAGGATGTCTGGCTCTAGTTGAGTGATCATACCATCGAATTTATCTTGGTTGTGAAGATCTTTCTTTGTACAGTTCTTCTGTGTATTCTGCCACCTCTTTTTAATATCTTCTGCTTCTGTTAGTTCCATATCAAAATGATAGCATACTGAAAGAGGAACTCCCCAGGTCAGTATGTGCCCAATATGCTACTGGAGATCAGTGGAGAAATAACTCCGAAAAGAATGAAGGGATGGAGCCAAAGCAAAAACATTACCCAGTTGTGGATATGACTGGTGATAGAAGCAAGGTCCTATGCTGTAAAGAGCAATAATGCGTAGGAACCTGAAATGTTAGGTCCATGAACCAAGGTATATTAGAAGTGGTCAAATAGGAGATGGCAAGAGTGAACGTCGACATTCTAGGAATCAGCAAACTAAAATGGACTGGAATGGGTGAATTTAACTCAGATGACCATTATATCTACTACTGTGGGCAGGAATCCCTTAGAAGAAATGGAGTAGCCATCATGGTCAACAAAAGAATCTGCAATGCAGTACTTGGATGCAATCTCAAAAGCGACAGATTGATCTCTGTTCATTTCCAAGGCAAACCATTCAATATCACAGTTATCCAAGTCTATGCCCCAACCAGTTACACTGAAGAAGCTGAAGTTGAACGGTTCTATGAAGACCTACAAGAGCTTTTAGAACTAACACCCAAAAAAAGATGTCCTTTTCATTATAGGGGACTGGAATGCAAAAGTGGGAAGTCAAGAAACACCTGGAGTAACAGGCAAATTTGGCCTTGTAATACGGAATGAAGCAGGGCAAAGGTTAATAGAGTTTTGCCAAGAGAATGCATTGGTCATAGAAAACACCCTCTTCCAATAACACAAGAGAAGGCTCTACACATGGACATCACCAGATGGTCAACACTGAAATCAGATTGATTATATTCTTTGCAGCCAAAGATGGAGAAGCTCTATACAGTCAGCAAAAACAAGACCAGGAGCTGAGTGTGGCTCAGATCATGAACTCCTTATTGCCAAATTCAGACTTAAATTGAAGAAAGTAGGAAAGACCACTAGACCATTGAGTGCAGTTCTATTCAGTTCAGTCGCTCAGTGGTGTCCGACTCTTTGTGAACCCATGAATCGCAGAACGCCAGGTCTCCCTGTCCATCACCACCTCCCGGAGTTCACTCAGACTTCACGTCCATCAAGTCAGTGATGCCATCCAGCCATCTCATCCTCTGTCGTCCCCTTCTCCTCCTGCCCCTAATCCCTCCCAGCATCAGAGTCTTTTCCAATGAGTCAACTCTTCGCATGAGTACTGGAGTTTCAGCTTCAGCATCATTCCTTCCAAAGAAATCCCAGGGCTGACCTCCTTTAGAATGGACTGGTTGGATCTCCTTGCAGTCCAAGGGACTCTCAAGAGTCTTCTCCAACACCACAGTTCAAAAGCATCAATTCTTTGGTGCTCAGCCTTCTTCATAGTCCAACTCTCACATCCATACATGACCACTTGAAAAACCATAGCCTTGACTAGACGGACCTTTTTGGCAAAGTAATGTCTCTGCTTTTGAATATGCTATCTAGGTTGGTCATAACTTTCCTTCCAAGGAGTAAGTGTCTTTTAATTTCATGGCTGCAATCACCATCTGCAGTGATTTTGGAGCCCAAGAAATAAAGTCAGCCACTGCTTCCACTGTTTCCCCATCTGTTTGCCATGAAGTGATGGGACTGGATGCCATGATCTTAGTTTTTGGAATGTTGAGCCTTAAGCAAACGCATCAAGAGGCTCTTTAGTTCTTCTTCACTTTCTGCCATAAGGGTGGTGTCATCTACATATCTGAGGTTATTGATATTTCTCCCAGCAATCTTGGTTCCAGCTTGTGCTTCTTCCAGCCCAGCATTTCTCATGATGTACTCTGCATATAAGTTAAATAGGCAGGGTGACAATATACAGCCTTGACGTACACCTTTTCCTATTTGGAACCAGTCTTTTGTTCCATGTCCAGTCCGAACTGTTGCTTCCTGATCTGTATATAGGTTTCTCAAGAGGCAGGTCAGGTATGACCTAAATCAAATCCCTTATGATTATACAGTGGAAGTGAGAAATAGATTGAAGGGCCTAGATCTGATAGATAGAGTGCCTGATGAACTATGGAATGAGGTTTGTGACATTGTACAGGAGACAGGGATCAAGACCATCCCCATGGAAAAGAAATGCAAAAAAGCAAAATGGCTGTCTGGGGAGGCCTTACAAAAGCTGTGAAAAGAAGAGAAGTGAAAAGTAAAGGAGAAAAGGAAAGATATAAGCATCTGAATGCAGAGTTTCAAAGAATAGCAAGAAGAGATAAGAAAGCCTTTTCAGCAATCAATGCAAAGAAATAGAGGAAAACAACAGAATGGAAAGACTAGAGATCACGTCAAGAAAATTAGAGATACCAAGGGAACATTTCCTGCAAAGATGGACCCTTATTCGTTACTCTCCCATTAATTTATTAGTCCTACCACCATTCACAGGAAAAAATATTTTTAAGAAACTTTGCTTTTAAGTCACCAAATGTATCAGATATTCAGGTATCAACCAGAATATCATCTATCTCTTTAGTAGATGTAGTCACTCTACAAGAAAATTGGCAAACATAAAAGACATTGCTTAACATGAAAAAGATATCTCTACATGTGATCGCAGTGTCAAAGCAGTTATGCATACCTGAATCAATATATTTTCATTAAACTAGTTTGAATAAGTCATATTAAAACAGCATTACTCCTGGAGTAGGAAATGGCAACCCACTCCAGTATTCTTGCCTGGAAAATCTCATGGCCTGAGGAGCCTGGCCGACTACAGTCCATGGGGTCACAAAGAGTCGGACATGGCTGAGCGACTGAGCATACGTAAATTGTCAAGATTAACTTTCTACCTTTTTATTGAAATTTGTCCTGAATGAACTACTTGGTGCCATAGTTAGTGACAAGGATTTGCCATTTCCCACTAAAATGTGGGAACTCTTGTCTTAGTTCTCTCTACCTTAAATGGAGGGTAAGGAAATGCAATTATGATTGGTTTTCTAAAGATGAGATACTGTGTTGAGATACTTTTTTTTTTGTCAATTGACAGGTCTGATAAGGTTGTAATCATCCTCCCCTTCCACATGAGCGTTTATGAGAACTGTGGAGTGTTTAAAACAAACTTGAAATCCATGGGAAGGGAAGGAGAAAGCCTTTCTAAAACCTACAGTTCTGCATTTGGACTCCTGACTTTCTCAGTCTACAGAGAGATTATAAGAAGACATTCATGCATGCTGGGTGAATGGAAGGAAAGGGATTTTTAACTTACACATGGAATTTCTCCATTTCAGAGATGATTCTATGACAGTGCCTCGGAAAGTGGATGCAGCAATTTTGCCTTTCCAAACAATATTTTTCATCACTGCTTTTTGCAGTACTTGTATTATCAGTGATGGATTATCTGGGATAATTTTCTTCAAAGGGAGTTTGTTATATACAAGCTACAATGTATTACAGAGTAGAAAAGTAAAGCTCTAAAAGTTTCAGAAACGTTTGATGAATGGATAAGGATCTGAACATCCTCTCTCACCCCACAACCGACCAGCTACTCAGTGGAATGTAGTGTAGTGTAGTAAATGTAATGTTACAATCAGCACGCCCTCTCATCCAGGCAGTTTCTCAGAAGAAAATGAAGTCTTACTAGTAAAGTTAATGTAATTTCTAGATTCTAGAAAATGCTGACCTAATCAGTTGGGGCCACCAACTGTTTTGTTGCTTGGATTTCCCTCAGATTTCTCTATTTGTAGGAGAGGTATTTTCTTATGAAGAATATGATAAATATCATTGGTTACTGTCTGGTGATGAAAATTACCTGGTGTGTATGATACACAGGTGGTAGCCAGGGAACCTTCAAGTTGGGAAAAGAAACTTTTTCTTTCAGTTGTTTGGTTTAAATTTTATTCTGGATCTTCACAGTCAATGTTATCAGTTGTATTATGGTGTTCAGGGCTTGCCTTGGATGCAATATTTCTTTTGAAAATGAATTTTCTTTTTACTTTGTGATCTTTTAAATGTTGCACCAATTATGCTTCATGCATTGTTACATCTTCATTTGGTTAATGTAATGTCTAGTTCATTTCCAATAAATACATTGCTGCCTGTTTAAAAAAAAAAAAACCAGCATTACTGGTGTTTACTGAAAATAGGCAAGAATTTTATTACAAAATTAACGTACTAACAACAATTTTTTAACAATCCACTTCCTCTCAGAATTAACTTATGCTAATATCTCATAGAAAGCATTATGGAGGGATTTAATTTCTGTGATAGGCTGGGCTCACATTAAGTATGTTACTATAAAGATCATATGTTTAAGAATATTATTAGTATAATATTTATATAAAGAATGCAAAAGCTAGCATTAAAGCCTTTAATGGCACAATCCAAAACGGCAGCACCTAAAAAAAGAGGCTGCTAGAAATTTTTAAAATTAAGGAAATTTAGTTTCAGTACATACTAGTTTATAATGTTTCTACAGTTAAAAGAATTAATTCACATAAATTCCTGTAGCTGGAATGGACCAAAAGGACAACATTGTCCTCTTCAACATCTAGTCTAATCTTTGAAATGCAAGCAAATCCTTGCAATCTTTGACACAGATTTTTCAGGCGTGGACTGAGCAGTTGACAGGAAGTTCTGGTTGAAGCAGTGTTTTTGTTACTATCAAAATTCACAGTTCCACTGTTCACAACAATTGTACTTTGGGTCTAGGTAAATTGCTCATGAACTGAGTGGCAATATAACATACTGACTTGGACTTCAGTAGAAGGCAACATCCCCCAAAATTAATATTGCCATTCCATAGTAAAGTAAAGTTGTCCATTTACAGTCTGATTAGTATATATCTTTAGTCCATTATCCAATCATAATTATTGACAAATTCCACAGCAGCTCTACATGTCTCATCTACATAAGTTTTAAAAGCAACAGATGTGATCATCAGGGAGTTCAGAGTAGACTGTCCCACCAAAAGCAGCATCACTACATCCTCACATCCAAACTCACTGGCATGCATGACTGAACAGTGGCTGTTCCTGAAAATGGTCATTCATTCCTTGGTGCATTCCCACTATTTCCCTAAGGCCAGTCTTTTTCAATTTCTTCATAGTTTTAATATAGTCTTTCTCTGGCTCTCCTCCTAATTAACTGCAGCTACTTCTCAGTATAATCACTTCACTTGTCTGTTCACTTCTTACTTGGAAAATAATCATCTTAATATGCTTCTACTACATTTTGTTAGTATTTTGTTGAGGATTTTTTCATCACTGAGACAAGAGACAGTGTTCTGTAATTTTCTTCTACAGTTTTTGCCCGGCTTTGGTATCAGGGCAATGCTGGCCTTATAGAATGAGTTTCCTAACTCATTTTTTTTGTAAAAAATTTCAATTTTTTTGTAAAAGTTTGACAAAAGTTGGTATTAGTTCTTTTTTAAATGTTTCACCAGGGAATAATTCACCAGGGAAGTTATCAGGACCAGGGATCTTCTTCATTGGAAGGGTTATAATTATAATTCTTGTTACTGATTCAATCTCCTTACTATTCAGATTTTCTTCTTTTTTAAAAAAATACATATATTTTATTGAAGTATAGTTGACTTATGTTTCAGGTGCACAATAAGGTGATTCAGTTATACAGACACACATATATTATGCTTGAAATAATTTTACATTATAGATTATTACAAAATATTTACTGTGGTTCTCTATGCCATACAGTAAACCTTTGTTGCTTGTTGCATATCTATTTTTTAATTAGAAACCTAGCATTCTATTTATAGTAAGTCAAACAAGTTAAATCAAAATGTCATAATATTTGTTAGGCAAAAATTCATAAGCTTTCTAAAGTGCATATATTATATATATATATATATATATAAGCTTTTCTACTACACTTGATAAAGGCTTGAGAAAGAACATCAAATATAAAGAAGAAGAGATAAATAAATTGGAGAATATAAACTAAGTGAAATGGGAGCACTGAATATGAAATAGAAAAAGTGAAACAAATTATCTAAAAGTAAAATATCATCATATAGTCCAGTTGTTTTTCAAACATAACTATTCATTAGGAACACATCTAGAGGTCTGGAGAAAAAAAGCAACACCTGAGTATTTGTATTTTTCAAAAAATTTCAAGATAATCTGATATGCATCTGGATTTTTTAAAATGATTACAAGTTTTTCTATTAGATCCTAGTTTTAGTGATATGGAGTTCTATTATTTTTCTGTTGACCAATCATGATACAATGGTATTAAGTGAGTAACAGCTACATAATCACAATAGTAAAAGTGTTTATCAGTTTTCACAATCAATAGCCAGACCAAAAAATAAAAGATAATTACAATCAAAGCCATAATAGGAACATGATTAACAACAATATAAAATGATTGCATACACTTTGGTGGGGGGGGGGGGGTGGGTGTCAAGCAGAATGATGGTAAGTGGAAGTGAATATATGCACTTGTTGTCATCCCCCCAGCCAGTCTATATCGTTTGGTTGGTGCATTTAATCCATTTACACTTAAGGTAATTATAGATATGTATGATCCTATTACCATTTAAGTAATTGTTTGGATTTATTTTCTGTAGGTCTTTTTCTTCTCTTGTTTCCTGCCTAGAGAAATTCCTTTAGCCTTTGTGTAAAGCTAGTTTGGTGGTGCTGAACTCTATTTACTTTTGATTGTCTGGAAAGCTTTTGATTTCTCCATCAAATCTGAAGGAGAGTCTTGCTGGTTAGAGAATTCTTGGTTGTAGGTTCTTCCCTTTCATCACTTTAAATATATTATGCCATTTCCTTCTAGCTCATAGAGTTTCTATTGAGAAAACTGTTGATAGCCTAATGGGAGTTCCCTTGTATGTTATTGTTTTCTTCCTTGTTGCTTTTAATATTTTGTCTCTGTCTTTAATTTTTGTCAGTTTGAATAGTCTGTGTCTTGGTGTGTTCCTCCTTGGGCTTATCTTTCCTGGGACTCTCTGTGCTTCCTGGACTTTGTTGACTATTTCCTTTCCCACGTTCAGGAAGTTTTCAGCTATTATCTCTTCAAATATTTTCTCAGGTCCTTTCCTTCTGGGACACCTATAATGCGAATATTGGTGCATTTAATGTTTTCCCAGAGGTCTCTTAGGCTGTCTTCATTTCTTTTCATTCTTTTTTCTATATTCTGTTCTGTAGCAGTGGTTTCCACCATCCTGTCCTCCAGGTCATTTATTTGTTCTTCTGCCTCAGTTTTTCTGCTATTGATTCCTTCTAGTGTATTATTCAACTTTGTTGGCTTGTTCTTTAGTTTTTCTAGGTCTTTGGTAAATATTTCTTGCATCTTCTCAATCTTTGCCTCCATTCTTTTCCTGTGATCCTGGGTCATCTTCACTGTCATTATTCTAAATTCTTTTTCTGGAAGGTTGCCTATCTCCACTTCATTTAGTTGTTTTTCTGGGATTTTATCTTGTCCCTTCATCTGGGACTTTCTGCTTTTTCCATCATGATTAATTTTCTGTAATACAGTTTTTATGTTAGCTGTTTGAGACTGTGCTTCTTCTTGCTTCTTCTGTCTTCCCTCTGATGGCTGAGGGTAAGAGGCTTGAGTTAGCTTCTTGAGGAAGGGACTGGTGATGGTAAAAATTGGGTTTTGCTCTGGCGGGCAGGGCCTTGCTCAGTATAGCTTTAATGCTGCTGATGGGTGGGGTTGCCCTCCCACCTCCCACCTCCCACCCCTATAGTTGTCTGGCCTGAGGTGACCCAGCCCTGGGGTCTATGTACTCTTGTTTCTGTTCAGTTGCCCAGTTGTATTCAACTCTTTGTGACTGCATGGACTGCAGCATGCCATGCCTCTCTGTCCCTCGCCATCTCCCAAAGTTTGCCCAAGTTCATGTCCATTGCATGTGCACTATAGTAGGGTTAATGGAGACTCCAAGAGGGTTTACACCAAGGGGAAACTTCCTGTGCCCCTATCCCTGTGGTGAGTCCCTGCTGATTCATGCCTCCACAGGAAACCCTCCAGCACTAACAGGTGTTTTCACTCAATATCCTGTGAGGTCACTGCTCCTCTTCTCTGGGTCTTGGTGCAAGAAAAAATTTGTTATGCCCTCCAAGACTGGATCTCTCTTTCCACCAGTCTTCTGCAAGGCCTATAATCAAAACCTACTGGTCTGGTTCCCTGGGTTTCCCAGTCCCTTTGTCAGATTCCCGGACTGGGAAGCCTGATGTGGAATTCAGAACGTTCACAAGAGTGAGAGAACCTCTTTGGTATTATTCTCCAGTCTGTGAGCCACCCACCCACCCACCAGGCATGGGATTTGATATTATTGTGAGATTGTTCCCCTCCTACCATCTTGCTGTGGCTTTTTCTTTGTCTTTGGATGGGGGTAGTATCTTTTTTTGGTGGGTTCCAGCATCCTCCTGTCAATGGTTGTTCAACAGATAGCAAAGTGCAGCACAAGTAAGATCTATTCAGATTTTCTACTTATTTGTAGATTTTATGTCTCTTCAAATTTGTCTGTTTTACCTAGAGTTATCCAATTTGGGGGCATGCAATTGATCACGGTACTCTATTTTTTATTTCTGTTGAACCAGTGTAATATCCCCACTTTCATTTCTGATTTTAATAATTTGAGTCTTCTCTATTTTTTTCTTGTTACTGTTGTTCGGTTACTGTTGTTCGACCCTTTGCGACCCTATGAACTGCAGCACACCAGGCTTCCCTGTCCTTATCTAGCTCCCTGAGTTTGCTCAAACTCATGTCCATTGGGTCAGTGATGCCATCCAAACATCTCATCCTCTGTCGCCTTCTTCTTCTCTTGCCTTCAATCTATCCCAGAATCAGGATCTTTTCCAATGAGTTGACTCTTTACATCAGGTGGCCAAAGTATTAGAGCTTCAGCTTCAGCACCAGTCCTGCCAAAGAATATTCAGGGTTGATCTCCTTTAGAATTGACTGGTTTGATCTCCTCACAGCCCAAGGGACTCTCAAGAGTCTTCTCCAGCATTACCATTCAAAAGCATCAATTCTTCAGCGCTCAGCCTTCTTTGCGGTCCAACTCTCACATCTGTACATGACTACTGGGAAAACCATAGCTTTGACTATACAGACCTTTGTTGGCAAAGTGATGTCTCTGCTTTGTAATATGCTGTCTAGGTTTGTCATAGCTTTTCTTCCAAGGAGTAAGTGTCTTTTAATTTTGTGACTGTAGTCACCATCTGTGGTTATTTTGAAGCCAAAAAAAAAAAAAAAATCTGCAACTCTTTCCATTTTTTCTCCATTTCCCATGAACTGGATACCATAATTTAATCTTAAGTATTGAGATATAAACCAGCTGTTTCACTCTCCTCTTTCACCCTTATCAAGAGGCTCTTTAGCTCGTCTTCACTTTCTGCCATTAGAGTGGTATTATCTGCATATCTCAGGTTGTTGATAATCCTTCAGGCAATCTTGATTCCAGCTTGTGATCCATCCAACATGAACTCTGCAAAGAAGTTAAATGAGCAGGATGCCAATGTAGACTTGACGTACTTCTTTCCCAATTTTGAACCAGTCAGTAATTCCATGTGTTGGGGCTGCTTGAAGGAGGATAAGAAGGATTCCCTCTTGAAGGCTGTCAGCCATCTTAAGGCAGGATGTGACCTGGGCCTGAATCCTGTTAACCATCATTAAAATCAGGAAACTCCTCCTCACAGATGGAAAACAAAGATTGGAAGTAAAAGTCAGGTTGTCTGTTAGATTAACGACAGTGCCTGCACCTGCATGTTGTAATTGTTAATTCTTCCACACCTGTATATTGTAAAACTAATTACTAACGTGTAACCAGTCATGTAGTGGGGAGTATAAAACTGAATCCTCCAAAATCATTGGGGTCCTTGTTGGGAAGTGATTCCCCTTAGACCCGCTGGTGTAATAAACTGTACTCCACTGTCTTGAGTGTCCTCTGAGATGTGTTTTGTGACTCTGGATTCTACAACATTTCTGATGCATTGGCCAGGAAGCCCTCAGAAAGGTAGGGCCATTGAGCCTCTGCCTGCAGCTTGCTGGGACAAGAGCCTCCAGGAGGGGAAGATGCCCCCTCCCCTGGATCAGCTCTTATTTTAGCAACTTGTCTTTCTAGGTGGACTTCACAAGACTGTGGATGACAGAAGGGAAGTGCGCAAGTAGGTCCCACTGTAATAGTGGAAGAATGAGTCTGACCAACCCCTTGGAGCTGGGTGAGTCTGTGGCGGCTGTGTCCTCATAGGCTCAGTGGAGCAATTGCTTACTGAAGTAAGTAAAAGTGGTAACTGAATCTGTGCTGATCATTTGTCAACATATTTTCTGGTTTCCAAGGGACAGTCCCCTTTGCTGTGACACCCTCCCGTTCTTCTTAGAGATTCAGGGACCTCCCCAAATGTTGTTTAGGACTGGACTGGGAACTGTGGCTCTGGATATACATTTGTCTGCACCAGTCTGTGATAAGACAGACTTGGATCACACCAGGGTCAGACTTATGCAAGGAAGAGTACGTGGAAGCCTTAATTGATTGGATTTGGCTGACTGCTGAGAGAAAAACACAAGAGGTATTACCACTGAAAGACTTATCAGGTAAGGAGGCCCTATCTTGGAAAAGGAGAAAGCAAGATTTTGCTGGTGCAGGCAGCATCCAAGCGAGAAAAGATAAAGGATGATCTGGAGGAGGAGGAACTCCTACCTCCCCCTCCATACTAGGGAACATGAAGGGGACCCCCAGAACAAAAGGAAGGGACAAGAGAGAAGGAAGACTTTCCTCATCAGCCTCCCCCAGTGGAGGAGGTTTCTCTCCCTCCTACTATGCCACCAAGTGCAATGGGAGGTATTTTGCCAACATTATACCTACCACTCCCCAGTTTAGAAGAGGGGAAAAAGGGAGAGCCAAGTGTTCAGAGGCAGCTGAGGTCTACAAAGGAACCTCAAGAGAGAGGTTTTGCAAATGTCCTTAGGGAGGGCCAAGCAGCACTGCAGTTGGGGCCAGATGGGCACATCCATCCTGGCCCCACTGCTCTTTACCATCAGCCATTCTCTACCATGGATCTCTTGAACTAGGCAAAGGCACACCCCTCCCTATTCTGAGAAGACACAGGGTATGATTCATCTAATGGAGACTATTTTCAGGACCCACTGACCAGTGTGGGATGACATAGCCCAGCTTCTCCTCAGCCTCTTCAGTATGGAAGGAAGACACTGGATCTTCACAGAGGCACATAAGTGGCTGGGCCAACTGGATCCTGAAAGTTGGGCCCAAGATGCCACTCCTGACACAAAACCAGACTGGGATTTCATTACTGACCAAGGTAAGCAATCCTTGAAACGGTATAAGATGGCCATTATACAAGGCCTCAAGAGTGGGGCTCATAAGCCTACTAACATGGCCAAGACTAACACCATGATCCAAAACACAGACGAGACCCCCAGAGAATGTTATGAGACTGTGTGAGGCCTTTCAACAGTACACCCTTTGATCCAGAGACCTCTGAAAACCAAACGCTCATAAATGCTGCCTTTGTGGCCCAGTCATATCCAGATATTAGAAGGAAACTCCAACAAAAGATGGAGGGGTTCTCAGCTCTTACCAGCACCCAGATGATAGGAATCACTGCTGAAATTGCAGGTGGGAACAGAGACTTTCCTCCTGTCTGTGACAATACCAAAGGAAGATGAATGGAAGCTATATCAGTCATCTGGGGGCAGAGGAGACCCTGAAAGCCCTAACAAACCTGTTTACTGAAGTACGGGCTGAAAGTAACCCTCTGAACTTGTGAAAAACCAGCCTCCAGTGATAATAGAGCTAAAGGTTGAGGCCCAGCCCATAAGGCTGTTACAGAGGCTCCCACACACTAGGCCTCCCTGATTTAACCAAACCTTTCACTCTGTACATCCATGAGAAAGGACAAGTATCATAGGAGTGCTGACACAAACAACAGCTCATGGCAGTGACCTGTGGCTTGTTTATCCAAGGGGCTGGATCCTGTAGCCTCTGGATGGCCCCCATATCTGAGAGTAATGTCAGCTATTGCCGTTTTAATAAAAGAGGCTGACAAACTGACTATCAGACAGACTATTATAGTAAAAGTGCTACACGCCATCATCATTCTTCTAACAGGGCCTGGGGCAAAGTGGCTTTCCACTTCTCAAATGTTACATTATCAAAGACTTTTATATGACAATCCCCGAATAAGTGTGGAACCCTGTCAGGCTCTAAACCCAGCAATTTATTTGCCAGTGAGCCAAGGCCCTCCCAACCACGACTGTGAGGAGATGCTAGAGGAAGTCTTTTCTAGCTGACCAGACCTCAGAGATATCCCCTTAAAGCCAACTGGATGAGACTTACTACACAGATGGGACCAGATACTTGGAAGAGGGACACAGGAAAACTGGATACATGGTAACTACAAAGGATAAAGTAGTCGAGACAGGATGACTCCCTACACACTGGTAGGCTCAACAAGCAGAGCTCTGGGCATTTATATGTGCCCTAAAATTGACTAAAAGTAAGAAGGTAAATATATATACTAACTCATGGTATGCCTTCACTACCTTACATGTACATGGGGCCATATATAAGGAACTGCTGCTGCTAAGTCACTTCAGTCTGACTCTGTGTGACCCCATAGACGGCAGCCCACCAGGCTCCCCCATCTCTGGGATTCTCCAGGCAAGAACACTGAAGTGGGTTGCCATTTCCTTCTCCAGTGCATGAAAGTGAAAAGTGAAAGGGAAGTTGCTCAGTCATGTCCGACTCTTCACGACCCCATGGACTGCAGCCTACCAGGCTCCTCCACCCATGGGATTTTCCAGGCAAGAGTACTGAAGTGGGGTACCATCGCCTTCTCCAATATATAAGGAAAGGGGGCTATTAATTGCAACTGGCAAGGAGATAAAAAGATAAAGAGGAAATTCTGCTGCTGTTGGAAGCAGTGTGGGAATCTGCTGCAGTGGTAGTAATACACTGTAGAGACCACCAAAGGGCAGACACACCTTAGGCAAAAGGGACACACCTTTGGCCAATCCAGTGGCAAAGCAAGCAGCCATCCCAGGACAACATAGCACCCAAACTTATGGGGATGCCTGTGGTGTCCAGCCTACTAACTGCCCAAGTGGCCCCAGTCTATGACAAGGAAGAAACCACCTGGGCATGAATTGAGCAAGGAACACTGCAGGAGGACAGATGGTGGAAAGTCTCAGATGGGAGATTTTCATCCCCTCTAGGTTGGCATTTCAATTGGTTACAGATTTCCATCAATCCACCCATTTAGGAAAACTTGTGACATTTTACAGTTAAAGAGAACCGCTCCATTTGAAAATCTAGAGGTGGACTTCACTAGAGGTAAAGCCATGCCAAGGATACAAATATTTGCTGGTGATGATATGTACTTTTACAGAATAGGTGAAAGCTTACCTGACCAAGACTGAGAAAGCAAAGGAAGTGGCCTGATGTATGCTGAGAGACCTTATTCCTAGGTTTTGGTTCCCTCTGAGTATAAGGATCAGATAGTGGGCCTACATTTGTGGCTGAGTTACTCCAATTGGTATGCAAAGCAGTAAATATTAAATGGAAACTACATACAGCATATAGGCCACAAAGCTCAGGAATGGTTGAGGGAATGAACCAGACTATCAAGGTGACTTTGATAAAATGAGTGCAAGAAATTGGTGCCCCCTGTATGGACATGCTGCCATTAGTGTTAATGAGGATGAGAATGACCCGCCGGTTGCATGGGTATTCCCCCTCTGAGCTAATGTTTGGGAGGCCTCCCCCACTTATTCAGGACAAAGGGGAAGGATGGAGGTGTTGCGGCAACTAGAACAATTGGGAAAGGTGATCCGTGACATCACCTACTATGTTCATGAGAGAATTCAATTTTCTCTAGGCACTACTATACACCCATATATTGCCAGGAGATTTAGCATGGGTAGAGTGCTGGAAGCAGCAGATGTTGTCCCCCACCTGGAAAAGGCCATACACAATTGTTCTAACCACTCCCACTGCAGTTAAAGTTGCAGTTACCACTCCCTGGATTAACACTTTTAACTGTTGGGTTTGTGGGGCCATGCTTTTATTGACGATGGATGGACTTCCTTGGTGGGTGTTTCCATTGTGCAGAGGGACTTTAGCCCCCTCTGCTCGTTCTTGAGACAACAGTGAGAAATGTTTCTTTCTTTGGTAACTCACAACCTGTCGATTCTTTCTTGGTGTAATCTCGATTCTAACCAAATTAATCAAGGCTATGTGGTGGCATTTGAGGTAAAAGCTATGTCTAATGATAATCCTTTTTCGAATTCAGTATTTTCTTGGATCAAAGGTGATTGGTAAAAAATCTTTCTGTGATTATTCTGTTAATCATTGTATTATTAATTTTTAGGCCTTGTATTTCCTAATGTATAACTTAGCGTGTAACTGACAGCCTTGCTACAGCTACATAGTCCCCATGTACAATACTTACCCATTACTGATGCCCATTGTTAGGTAAAGACGTGCATCAAGAGGGGGGAACATAGGGGCTGCTGGGAGGAGGGCAGGAGGGATTCCCTCTTGAAGACTGTCAGACATCTTAAGGCAGGATGTGAACTGGGCCTGAACCCTGTTAACCATCGTTAAAGGAAAACAGGAAAACCCCTCCTCACAGATGGAAGACAAAGATTGGAAGTAAAGGTCAGGTTGTCTCAGTTAGATTAAAGATAACGTTTGCACCTACATGTCGTAATTGTTAATTCTTCTGTACCTGCATATTGTAAAACTAATTACTAATGTGTAACCAGTCATGTGCAGAGTACATCATGAGAAACGCTGGACTGAAAGAAACACAAGCTGGAATCAAGATTGCCGGAAGAAATATCAATAATCTCAGATATGCAGATGACACCACTCTTATGGCAGAAAGTGAAGAGGAACTAAAAAGCCTCTTGATGAAAGTGAAAGTGGACAGTGAAAAAGTTGGCTTAAAGCTCAACATTCAGAAAACGAAGATCATGGCATCCAGTCCAATCACTTCATGGGAAATAGATGGGGAAACAGTGGAAACAGTGTCAGATTTTATTTTGGGGGGGCTCCAAAATCACTGCAGATGGTGACTGTAGCCATGAAATTAAACGATGCTTACTCCTTGGAAGGAAAGTTATGACCAACCTAGATAGCATATTCAAAAGCAGACATTACTTTGCCAACTAAGGTCCGTCTAGTCAAGGCTATGGTTTTCCTGTGGTCATGTATGGATGTGAGAGTTGGACTGTGAAGAAGGCTGAGCGCCGAAGAATTGATGCTTTTGAACTGCGGTGTTGGAGAAGACTCTTGAGAGTCCCTTGGACTGCAAGGAGATCTAACCAGTCCATTCTGACGGAGATCAGCCCTGGGATTTCTTTGGAAGGAATGATGCTAAAGCTGAAACTCCAGTACTTTGGCCACCTCATGCGAAGAGTTGACTCATTGGAAAAGACTGATGCTGGGAGGGATTGGGGGCAGGAGGAGAAGGGGACAACAGAGGATGAGATGGCTGGATAGCATCACTGACTCGATGGACGTGAGTCTGAGTGAACTCCGGGAGTTGGTGATGGACAGGGAGGCCTGGTGTGCTGCAATTCATGGTGTCACAAAGAGTTGAACACGACTGAGCAACTGAACTGAACTGAACTAGTCATGTATAAAACCAAGTCCTCCAAAATCATCAGGGTCCTTCCTTGTTGGAAAGTGATTACCCTTGGACCCACTGGTATAATAAACTGTACTCCACTGTCTTGAGTGTTCTCCAAGATGTGTTTTGTGAGTCTGGATTCTACAACACATATAAGGTTCTAACTGTTGCTTCTTGATCCACATATAGTTTCTTAGAGACAGGTAAGGTGGTCTTGTATTCCCGTAACTCTTTAAGAATTTTCCACAGGTTGTTGTGATCCACACAGTTAAAGACTTTAGTGCATACAGTCAAAGGCTTTTGTGCAGTCCATGAAGCAGAAGGAGCTGATTCTCTGGAATTCTCTTGCCTTTTCTGTGATCCAGTGGACGTTGGCAATTTGATCTCTGGTTCCTCTGCCTTTTCTAAATCCAGCTTGTACATCTGGAAGTTCTTGGTTCACATACTGCTGAAGCTTAGCTTGAAGGATTTTGAGCATTGCCTTGTTAGTATGTGAATGAGCGAAATTGTATGGTAGTTTGAATATTCCTTGTCATGTCCCTTCTTTGGGATTGGAATGAAAACTGGCCACTGCTGAGTTTTCCGAATTTGCTAGCATATTGAGTGCAGTACTTTCACAGCATCATTCTTTAGGATTTGAAATACCCCTGCTGGAATTCCAACCCCTCCACTAGCTTTGTCTGTAGTAATGC
The DNA here is from genome assembly GCF_042477335.2 of Ovis canadensis. Taxonomy (NCBI): domain Eukaryota; kingdom Metazoa; phylum Chordata; class Mammalia; order Artiodactyla; family Bovidae; genus Ovis; species Ovis canadensis. The sequence continues at coordinate 14,860,645 of NC_091263.1, forward strand.
TCCCTAAGACTCACTTGACTTCATACTCCAGGATGTCTGGCTCTAAATGAGTGACCACACCATCATGGTTTTTGGGTCATTAAGACCTTTTTTTTTTTTTTTGGGGGGGGGGGTATAGTTCTTCTGTGTATTCTTGCCACCTCTTCTTAATATCTTCTGCTTCTGTTAGGTCCTTACCGTTTCTGTCCTTTATTGTGCCCATCTTTGCATGAAATGTTTCATTGATATCTCCGATTTTCTTGAAGTGATCTCTAGTCTTTCTTATTCTATTGTTTTCCTCTATGTCTTTGCATTGTTCACTTACGAAGTCTTTCTTATCTCCCCTTGCTATGATTTGGATCTCTGCATTCAGTTCGGTATATCTTTCTCTTTCTCCTTTGCCTTTTGCTTCTTTCCTTTTCTCAGTTATTTGTAAGGTCTCCTAAGACATCCATTTTGCCTTCTTGCATTTCTTTTTCTTTGGGTGATTTTGGCCACCGCCTCCTATACGGTATTGAGAATCCCCATCTATAGTTCTTCAGGTACTCTGTCTACCAGATCTAATCCCTTGAATCTATTAACCACCTCCACTCTATAATTATAAGGATTTGATTTAGGTCATACTTTAATGGTCTAATGGTTTTCCCTACTTTCTTCAATTTAAGGCTGAATTTTTCAATTAGGAGCTCATGTGAGCCATAGTTACCTCCAGGTCTTGTTTTTGCTCACTGTTTAGAGCTTCTCCGTCTTCGGCTGCAAAGAATATAATCAATCTGATTTTGGTATTGACCATCTGGTGATGTCCACGTGTAGAGTCATCTCTTGTGTTGTTGGAAGAGAGTGTTTGCTATGCCCAGTGTGTTCTCTTGGCAGAACTCTGTTAGCTTTTGCCCTGTTTCATTTTATACTCTAAGACCAAACTTGCCTGTTACTCCAGTTATCTCTTGACTTCCTACTTGCATTCCAATCTCCTGTGATAAAAAGGACATCTTTTTCTTTTTTCTTTTCTTTTCTTTTCTTTTTTTTTTTTTGGTGTTGCTGTTGCTGCTGCTAAGTTGCTTCAGTCGTGTCTGACCCTGTGTGACCCCATAGACAGCAGCCCACCAGGCTCCTCTGTCCCCGGGATTCTCCAGGCAAGAATAGTGGACTGGGTTGCATTTCCTTCTCCAATGCACTCAAGTACTGCATTTTTTATTCTTTTGTTGACCATTGGGCTAATCCATTTCTTCTAAGAGATTCTTGCTCACAGAAATAGATATAATGGTCATATGAATTAAATTCAGCCATTCTCATCCAATTTAGGTCAATGATTCCTAAAATGTCAGTGTTCACTCTTTCTACCACGTCCAATTTACCTTGATTCATGGACCTAGCATTTCATGTCCCTATGCATTATTGTTCTTTAGAGCACTGGCCTTTACTTTCAGCACCACACGTATCCAAAACTGAGAATAGTTTCCATTTTGGCACAGCCTCTTCATTCTTTCTGAAGTTATTTCTCTGTTCTTCTCCAGTATCATTTTGGGCACCTACCAATCTGTGGGGCTCATCTTCTGGTGTCATGTCCTCTTGCATTTTCATACTGTTCATCAGGTTCTCAAGGCAAGAATACTGAAGTTATTTTCCATTCCTTTCTCAACTGGTAAAGAATTCACCTGTGATACCGGAGACCTCAGTTTGATTTCTGGCTTGGGAAGATCCCGTGGAGGAGAGATAGGTTATTATCTACCTTAGTATTCTTGGTCTTCCCTGGTGGCTCAGTAAAAAATCTGCCTGTAGTGCAGGAGACTTGGGTTCCATATCTGGGTTGGGAAGATCTCCTGCAAGAAGAAAATGACAATCCACTCCAGTATTCTTGCCTGGAAAGCTCCACGGACAAAGGAGCTTGGCAGGATACAGTCCATGTGGTCGCAGAGTTGGACATGACTGAGAAACTTTCACTTTCTTTCTCCAGGGGACCACCTTTTGTCAGAACTCTCCACCATGACCCATCCATCTTAGGTGGCCCTGCATGGCATAGCTCATAGCTTCACTGAGTTAGGCAAGGCTGTGATTCATGTGCTCATTTTGGCCCAGGTCAGTTCACTCGCCCAGTCATGTCGGACTCTTTGTGACTCCATAAATCGCAGCATGCCAGGCCTCCCTGTCCATCACTAACTCCCGGAGTTCACTCAAACTCACGTCCATCGAGTCAGTGATACCATCCAAACATCTCATCCTCTGTCGTCCCCTTCTTCTCCTGCTCCCAATCCCTCCCAACACCAGAGTCTCTTCCAATGAGTCAACTCTTCACATGAGGTGACCAAAGTACTGGAGTTTCAGCTTTAGCATCAGTCCTTCAAATGAACACCCAGGACTGATCTTTAGCATAGACTGTTTGGATCTCTTTGCAGTTCAAGGGACTCTCAAGAGTCTTCTCCAACACCATAGTTCAAAAGCATCAATTCTTCGGTGCTCAGCTTTCTTCACAGTCCAACTCTCACATCCATACAAGACCACTGGAAAAACCATAGCCTTGACTAGATGGACCTTTATTGGCAAAGTATTGTCTCTGTTTTTGAATATGCTATCTAGGTTGGCCATAACTTTCCTTCCAAGGAGTAAGCGTCTTTTAATTTCATGGCTGCCATTACCATCTGCAGTGATTTTGGAGCCCCCAAAAATAAAGTCTGACACTGTTTACACTGTTTCCCTATCTATTTCCCATGAAGTGATGGGACCAGATGCCATGATCTTCGTTTTCGGAATGTTAAGCTTTAAGCCAACTTTTTCACTCTCCTCTTTCACTTTCATCAAGAGGCTTTTTAGTTCCTCTTCACTTTCTGCCATAAGGGTGGTGTCATCTGCATATCTGAGGTTATTGATGGTTATTGATATTTCTCTCAGCAATCTTGATTCCAGCTTGTGCTTCTTCCAGCCCAGCGTTTCTCATGGTGTACTCTGCATATAAGTTAAATAAGCAGGGTGACAATATACAGCCTTGACGTACTCTTTTTCCTATTTGGAACCAGTCTGTTGTTTCATGTCCAGTTCGAACTGTTGCTTCCTGACCTGCATATAGGTTTCTCAAGAGGCAGGTCAGGTGGCCTGGTATTCCCGTCTCTTTCAGAATTTTCCACAGTTTATTGTGATCATTTTGGCTAGCTTTCTACAATTATTGTTTTTGTTCTGGAGGCTATGGGATTGTAGTTCTTACTTCTTCTGTCTGCCTTCTGATGGATGTCTTATGAAAGCTTTCTGATGGGAGGGACTAGCTGTGGAGAAAACATACTCCTTATGATAATCTAATGCCTGATGATCTGAGGTGGAGCTGAGGCAGTGACGCTAGTGCTGGGGAGTGGCTGCAAATACAAATTATTATTACCAGAGAGGTTTGACTGTGGAGTCCATAATAAATCAATAGCTTGCAGATATATCAAAACTTGTGAGTGACAAGTAAAAATTATGCTATATCTGGTGGCAGGCTTTATAATGACAAGTGAATTGATATACTTCAATTGTATAGCTGCATCTGTGGCAGGCTTTAAGTCAGAATCCAACACTTATTTTAGTCTGCACATGGCCTGATTGGAGAAGGAAATGGCAACCCACTCCAGTGGTCTTGCCTGGAGAATCCCAGGGATAGGGGAGCCTGGTGGGCTGCCGTCTATGGGGTCACACAGAGTCGGACACGACTGAAGTGACTTAGCAACAGCAGCAGCAGCACATGGCCTGCCCATTATTTTATTTACCATTTCTGTCCATGCCTTTTCTCCATGCTGCATATGTGTCTCAGTCACAGTTTGGTGAGCCCACAAGCTAACACTAACCAAAATGAGTAAAAAACAAATGTCACTGGGGTGCTTCTTTGAAAGGGGAGGAAGATCCAATAAGAAGAAAACGGAAAATTCTAAGACTGCCAACAAAAAGAAAGCTGAATTTAAAAGAAAATAACAGAGTCCTACTTAAATTACAGGTTTATTGCAACAGGTGATTCATGTTCTCTAAGCCCATTTTGTATAATATGTGGCAACAAGCTATCCAATGAAGCCATTAAACATGCTTTGCCACATAGAGACCAAGCACACTGTGTCAAAAGACAAGCCTTTGGAATTTTTCAAAAGAAAGTAATGTAAATGCAAAGATCAGAAGCAATCATTGAAGGCCACCACTTCGTCAAATGTGTCTACACCAAGAGCATCATTCTTAGTGGCTAACTGCATTTCTAAAGCTAAGATGCCCTTTATCACTGGGGAAGAGGTGATTCTACTTGCTCCTAAGGATATTTGTTGTGAGCTCTTAGGAGAGGCTGAAATTCAAAAGTACCACCATGACTAGATGAATTAATGAAATAGCAGCAGATATTGAGGTACAATTGTTGGCAAGGATTGATGAGTCACCATGGTAAGTAATCCAGGTTGGCGAGTCTACTGATATTGACAAAGAGGCAAAATGCTGTGTGTGTGTGTGTGTGTGTGTGTGTGTGTGTGTGTGAGAGAGAGAGAGAGAGAGAGAGAGAGAGAGAGAGAGAGAGAGAGAGAGAGAGATTTTTCAGGAGGATGTGCAAGAGGATATGCTATTTGCCTTTTTATTGTCAGCTAACACCAGTTTCAGAACTATTCAAGTCTTTAAGTGACTATGTATCAGGAAAGCTGAACTGGTCATTTTGAGTTGGTATATGCATGGATGGAGCACCTGCCATTACTAGACAGCTTTCTGGTTTCACTACTCCAGTCAAAGAGGTCACTTCTGAATGTGAGTGTATGCATTGTGTCATTTATAGAGAAATGCTCGCTGGCCAAAAATGTCACCCAAACATTTCACAGATTATGATTGAAATTAGTTAACAACATCAAAATACATGCCCTTAATTCACATCTGTCCACACAGCTCTGTGAGGAGATGAACGCAGAGCACACACATCTTCTCTTATAAACAGAAGTGAGATGGCTTTCTAAAGGTAGACCACCAGCCAGAGTTTTTAAGTTATGAGAGCCACACCAGATATTTTTTTAGAGAAACAGTCACCACTGGAAGCACATTTCAGTGGAACAGAATGGGTCACAAACATTCTTACTTGTGTGACATATTCAAGTTGCTCAACAAACTCAATCTGTCACTTCAGGGGAGAAGGACAACTGTGTTCTAGCCAGCAGATAAAGTGTCTGCATTCAAAGTCAAATTTAAATTATGGGCCTTCTTTCTCCCAGCTAATGCATGATCATCAATCTCAATTTTCAAGAGTTTGAGAATTAGTTTCCAATTACAAAAGATCCCCAAACTGGGAAGGAATGAATCAGTGATCCGTTTGTGAATAAGCCAGGTAAATCGACCCTGTACATGCTAGAAGAGGCAATTGCTTGAGATTGCAAATGATGGTAG